>NC_133391.1:44768854-45104926 GCF_047511655.1 Castor canadensis | reverse complement strand
AAGTAAAAGTATGAATAGGTAGACAGCAGGCAATAAAACACTTTACTGTAAATGTTAGCGTATTAATAAGACCCAAAAAGCCCTTAGTGGGAGTTACAAATAATCCCAGGAATCATCAGGGCTGTTTGCCATTCAAGCAGTGTCACTTGTTTTCTTTGTGTAACATCAAGCAAGGGTAGCTTCTGTGACTAGAGTGTTAGTAAATGAAGAGGTAGGATAACTAGAATAATTCTCTTGGGAAAAGATCTGCCCATATTTCCTAAGGGAAAAAAGAAGAAGGGGGGAAAAAAATCTGCTTTCAGACAACTCACTGCCAATTGTCTTTAATTTTTTAATTTTAGTGCTGGGGATTCCTGAGCTGCAGAGAATCTCTGGAGCAGTAATGGCAGATATTGGCTTTGTCTTGTGTGCCTCCTGATGTGTGGAACTAAGTTGGAATTTAATGTGACAGAATGCTGTGGTCACCCGTGCCTCCCTCCTGTAGCTAAGGAGAGAACTGACAAGAGCTGGTTCCTGAAGTGCCTCCTGTGTTTGGGCCTAAATAAAGTTGAGGCTTTTATCTAAGTTGAGGCTGTGATGTTTAATTGTATAGAAAAATACTTGTGATGCTGACATTTTTTACTATAGCCTGGAAATGTCATAATTCAAATGAGTTCTGGTTCCAATTAGCTTCAGGCTTAAACAAAGTTAAACATTTGGATAATAGTTTTGGTAGTAGGTCATAAAGGAGTATATGGTTAATTATATTCATTGTACATTAACTTGACTTTTTAATTGAAAGGGTTTTTTTTTCATTATAATAACCTTTAATACACTCCTATTTTGACCTTTAAGAGAGACATATGTTCATTACTTTAGCTTTTCTGTAGTGCGCACTTAGGCTCTTAAAATTTTTTTATCTGTTTTGCAGTCTTTAGGAGACACTTTTTGGGGAGTGGGGTATTCAGTGGTAGAGCAGTAGCCTAGCATGCAGGAGGCCCTGGGTTCAATCTCCAGCACCACAAAAAAAGGTGAAAAAAGATACTTTTTCTGAAACACTTCAAAAGTATTTTACAGAGTTTTCCTGACCTCAAGGATTCATTTGGTGTTTACTTTGCCTTTTAAGAGTCCTTCTTTCCTGCTCTTTGTAATACACATGCTGACTAAATGTGATTTCTACTATTGTATAACCAAATTGTAACCAGAGTAAAATAATTTGGTCTGTAGTTCACATATATAGTGCAGTATAACTATTCTCAAAAATCCAGGCAAAAAAAATCTTGATTGACTGAGTAAGGCATATTATATAAGAGAATTTAAGTGTAATCTCTACCCTCCAGGAGCTTGTGACTTAACTTAAAAACCAGGCTTAAACATATGAAAAGTTAATCATTTGGAAAACTGTGTTGGTAGTAGGCCATAAAGGAGTATGTGATTAATTTTATTCATTGTACAATGAAGACTCTGAAATTCACAGTGATTTGCTTTTTTCCAGGTTAGTCAAGGAAAACTTTATTGGGGCATGGAATTTGAAATTAGTCCTGAAAATAAGTAAATTTTAGATAAGAGAGAGACTAATCCATATTTTTTGTAGACGAGTTTCACAGTACTTTGTCCTTTAATTTTCTTCTTAAAGAAAAAAAAATCTTTGTATGAACTATTCTCTTTTAATGATATTCTCTATCCAATGCAATTATAGTAAACACTTGAACATGTTTGACATGTCAGTTGGCTTCAGTTTTCTACTTCTGTGTTTTTGTCACAGGCATCCTGATTTTCAGCTGCTGAAGGAAGGACAAAGGTACGGTTGAATCAGTATCACTTACCTTCTATATAGTGTTCATGTTAGTAGAAACATTAGGAGTGAACCAGGTGGTACGAGCTCTTGGACTTCCTGTGCTGATGCATTGTAAGTGTCCTATTTTAGCCACACAAAGAAATATTTGACATGTTCAGCTTTTCCTTTCGTGATGGTAAGATGATGTGTTTGATCTACATGATTTATTGTACAGCTGTTCCTACTGAGGAAGTCTAATTGAACCTGTTGAAATATGATATAAACGCAGCCTCTATCTCAAATACTGTGTTTCTTTGATAATTGGATTGTGCCAATTACATTTGTTGAAAGGTATTTATGGTTTTATAAGATTTTAATATATTAATGTTTCAGTTATTTGATTATTTGAAAGCGTGTCTGAAGCATTTATATAAATTCCAGGTTGTGATTTTTTTTCTAAACCCTCCTCATAGTATTGCTTGGCCAACCATCCCTCAAAACAGATCTTTTATGGGCTGGGGCAGGGTTCAACTGGTAGAGCGCCTTCCTAGCACAAGGATGTGAATTCAAACCTCAGTATTGCCCAAAAAAAAAAATTTTTTCAACATTCAGAATAAATGTTCCTGGTTATTAGTTACTCCCTTAGTCACATGATAGTCAACACAGCTTAAGAAATATTTGTTAATGTATATCTTTATAGCTTCAAACTAGAGTAGTAAAGAAAAATATATAATTGCTTTAAAATTCCAAGAGAAAGTATGAAATATATGAAAGTTGAATTATTCCAATTTTTAAAAATTATTCTTCCTTTTCTTCTCATCCAAGAGACGGTCCTCTAGCTATATAGGTTAGATTCTAGTGGAAAAATGATGTGTAATACTGAAAAATGTTGTCATTTTTTTCTTCCATCCACAACCTTGTTTTCAGCTCTTTTTCTTTTTCTTTTGCAATTTTCAACAGTGTGTTTCTTGATCCCAAAACTTTTTCAACCAGTGTTTTAAAGTTCTAATATGTGTTTGAGAGCACCTGCTTATGTGTGCTTGTTTGTCTCAGGTTGATTTAGAAAAGCTACTCTTTGTGTTTACTCTATATAGCATAATTAATATTATTAAAACTTAATCTGAAATTTAAATGGCATAGTCAAAGGGACAACTTTATCTTTTATTGTTAGCATCCTATTGTAACTCAATTTTCAAATTTAAATATCTTTCATTGAAAAATGTTGATTTGCCAATTTTATTTGCTGCTTTGACTTTCTTGTGTTTTTCATTCTGTGGAATTTTCTGTATGATGATCAACCAGAGATGGAAAATGTTTACTCATTTTTTTTTATCTTTCAAACCTTAACAATTCTTGTAATATTTTTTGAGTGCTGGCAAAAATCAAAATAATTCAATAGGATAGATTATTGAAGTGTTTTTTTCTTTCTTCTGTACTCAAAACAATTTAAAAATAATCGAGGGAAGCAGGCAAAGGAAGAAAGATGAAATGAGAACTGTATCAGATATATATATTTGATATAGAAAAATTAAAGCCTTATGAAATTTATATGTCAGAGTTTATAAATAAGGGTATGCCTGGGGAATAAAAATTTTTACCTTGAAAATTATGAAGTTAAATACTGTAGGACACTTTACTTTCCTGTTATAATTACTTTGTTTATCTTTTCTTCTACAGGGGCCATTCAGGAGAAGAAGTACAGTTATGCAGTGAAGCCATTAAAACCTCGGACATTGACAATCCTGGTCATTTTGAAAATGAGTATGAATCTAGCTCTTCTAGCACTTACAGTGATAATACCAGTGATAACGAGCTAGACTTCATTTCCTCCATTCTACCAGGAAACAGACCAAATGCAACGGGTACAAGGCCACAGCTGCACAAAAAAAGCATAATGAAAAAGAAAGCTGGTCAAAAAGCTGACTCCAAACAGAAAGACAAAGAGCAGATGGTAGAAACTGTCACTGAGGAGTTAGGTAATTGTAGATTAGATAGTCAGGAGAAAGCTACTACTTATGAACTTCCTTTACAGAAAGTAAATACTCAGATTTCTTCAAATAGTCCTTCGCATGAAAGATTAAAAGCTTCAACAAATTCTGAAAATAAATGCAGTATGTCAGAAATAACTCTTGTAGGCATAAGTAAGAAAAGTGCTGAGCATTTTAAGAGGAAATTTGCTAAATCAAACCAAGTTTCTAGGTCAGCCTGTAGTTCAGTACAGGTGTGTCCTGAAGTTGCAAAGACAAATTTACTTAAAGTTCTTAAGGAGACTTTGATTGAATGGAAGACAGAAGAAACTTTGAGGTTTTTGTATGGCCAGAATTATTCTTCTGTGTGTCTGAAACCCTCATCAATCTCTCTGGTTAATGAAGAACTTGATGAAGATGACATAAATTCTGACCCAGATAGTCATTCCTCTACCTTGAGGGAATCTCAGAACAGCCTGGATGAGTCTTTACCATTTAGAGGCTCAGCTACAGCCATTAAGCCACTGCCAAGTTATGAGAACTTGAAAAAAGAAACTGAGACATTGAATCTGAAGGTCAAGGAGTTTTATAGAGGACACTATGTTTTAAATGAAGAAACCACAAAATCACAAGATTCAGAACAGGTATGTCTTGATGAGTTTTCTAGACTGCTAGCACTTAGAAAACTCACCTTAGCAAATCTTAGATCAAAACTTGTATTTTATTTCCAATTGGATGACATGCAATAGAATAGAGTTACTAGTTGAATAGTAAAATATTTTTGTGCATAATATTTGGTAAGCATTCCCATTTAAAATATTATGGGTGAAAATAATATAGTAAAGGGAACTTACTGGGAAAGAATAGATACAGACAATGGAAAGAGTACATTCAGATAGACCTGGGTCTGAATATTCACTCTGTCATTTACTAACTTTATAAAAAGTTAGTTTCTTGTGTCTGCTTACTCATTTGTAAATGGGACTATTAATAGCTTCCCTTACTTAACTGTTCACCATGTATAACATATAAATAGTTGTCATACATAGAAATTGAATGTATGTCACTAGTGTATACTGTCTGGGAAATGAAGTCATTTGGCATGAAGAGTGGGTGATAACCTTGTTTCTACCACAAAACTTTGTTACTAAATATTTCTGAGTAAATGTGGCTCTAAACTTTAAAAAAATACTTTGAAGATTTGAAATGGTAGAAGTAGAAATACAGAATAATTTTAGAAATTTCTTATATTTCAGTAGAATTTTTATACCATGCTTGAATTCACAACTATATTATTATACATCATCCAAAATTTACATTAAGCTCGGAGAAACATTGATCTGTCTCACTAAGCTGAATAAACCTACCTACTCATCACTTGTTTTATCATTTTTATGCTGGTAAGTCTTTAAGAGAAGCAATTAATAACCTAAACTTTGTGACTTTTCCTCTGCTACATAACATTTTTTAAACTTTTTCATTGAAGTATGACACAAATAATAAATGTATAGGTCACTGAACGTGGGAGCACACCCATGTAGTTGCTCCCCAGGCCAAGAGGTAGATGTCACAAGTAGATGTATCAAATGTCTCTCCTAATCTCTACCTCTTCCTAAAATTAATGACTTTCATAGTAGTACAGATTAGTTTTGCCAGTTTTTGAACAGTATGTAATTCTCTGGCATCCAGTTTATTTTATGCAATATTATGTTTTTGAGTCGTGTTGCTTTGTTGTATGCCTCAGTGGTTCACCCTTTCATTGCTAACAGTAGTGCATTATTTAAATACAGTACTTCCCTCAACGCCCGAGGATATGCTCCATGACCCCTCTTGCCCCCTGTGGACACCTGAAACCATGGGTAGTAGCAAATTATATACTTGCTATGTTTTTTCCTAAACATACATACGGATGATAAAGCTTAATTTATAAGTTGGCACAGTAAGACATTAACAACATTAATAATACAATAGAGCAATTATAACTATCCTGTAATAAAAGCTGTACAAATGTGCCCTCTCCTCTCTCAGAATATCTTACTGTACTGTACTCACCTTTCCCAGGAGGATGAGAGATCATGCAATGCCTGTGTGAATTGATGAAGGAGATGAATAATGTCGGCATTGTGATACAGCTTTAGACCACTATTGACCTGGCAATATGTCAGGACCATTGTCAAGCCATAATGATGTCAGTCATTGGGTGTCAGGAACAGGCAGTGTCAGTGGTTGGGGATCTTTAATAGTTGATGTGTTTTTTACCAAAATATTTAAAAGAACATTGTAGTCAGAAGTTATTTCTTTTTAACTCATCAAAAGGGTTTCTGCAGAGGTTGTAATCCTTTGGTGATCACACAGATGACTTTAATGCTGCATTCCATCCAAAGATCGTATTCTATAATTTTGCCCTGTAATGTCTGTGCAATTTGAAACATGTGGGCAAATTTCAGTAATGGTCATATTGATGATTCTGGTTTGGTTTCTTCATCTTCCTCTGTAGATGACAAGTTTTTCCATTTCCTCATTTGTTGATACCTCATTATTCTCCCACTTCTTCATCAAACAAGTCAGCAGATCCTTCTCCACCAACTTGTCTTACTGAATAAATAATGTTCCTAACTTCTTCATAAAAATCTCTGAGAAGCCTTTAAAATCATTTATAACTTTGCTTCATAAGTTCTTCCAGCAGGCCGTTATAGTTTTTGGCTTTAATTCATCCATTGTATCTTTGATGAATGTTACTGTGTCAGCAGTAGCTAAAAATTTCCAGTACTGTGTTATGTCCAAATTAGGGCCTACATCATTTGCTAATCAAATACCAGGCAAGTGTATATGGCCTTGGGAAACCAAATAATCTCTTGGTAAAGGGACTGAAACAATAAGATTGTATTTAGAGGTAAAAACACAACTTCAGCATTTTCATTCTTATAGCAAACAAATTCAGGATGACCAGGTGCATTGTTATTACTGACAAGACTTTTCTTTTTTGTTTGGTATTTAAGATAGGGTCTTGCTGTTTAGCCCAGGCTGATGTTAAACTCACTATGTAGTTCAGTCTGGTCTCAAACTCACAGTCCTGACAGCCTCCCAAGTGCTGGGATTATGGGCATGTGCCACCATGCCCAGATACTAGTGATACTACTTTAAATTTGAGCCCTTCCTCTTCCAAGTATTTTTTCACTTCTGAGATGAATCATCAGTGGAACTATCCCATCAACAAGATGGCTGGCACCCACACTTTCTGATTATGCTAGTAGAACAAGGACAGATAATTTTTATGAGCTCACGGGTTCTTCACCCTGTACACTATTCCTGAATTTACAATATGTCCTGCAGTGTCGGCACATAGTGCAGAGTTAATCTGTCCTTCCGTGTTTTATGTGCTGGTACTACCTTTGCACTTTTATGAATGTAGGTTCTGTTGACATTTTCAAAAAGAACCCAGTTTCATCACAATTGAAGAGTTTCTTTGAATGGTATCCTTTCTCCATAATCAGCTCTGCCAGAAATATGGCAGAAACTTCACTGGCAGGTACAGACTTTCCAGTGATTTTTATGCTTTTCAGTCCAAACCTATTCCTGCATCTCTGTTACCTCCCCCTTACTTGCAGTAAATGGCTTGGTGTCACACATTTTAGGAGATCTCTTACAGAGGTCTTCAAATAGGCCCAATGCTTTCTGGCATAACAAGTTACTATCAGCAGGCACACATTTTCTGTTCATGCCTTCTACCAACAAATTTAATTCCTTTTTTGTATTTACTAAGCAGTTACCATGCACTGTTGCTATAACTTTAGTAGTTTGAAGTGTGAGAGCAAATCTAGTGTGAATTTCTTTTTCTTCACAATTTTGTGAATAGTTTTGCTCTTATAGATCTTAGCAACCTCAGCATACAATTGGAATTGCAGGGTCATGTTAGGTATATCATAATATATGCATATATGGGACTGTACTAGATAATGCTAGGCAGTTTTCCAAGATGGTTTTATCAGTATATGAGTTTCCTTTACTTCCTTGCCAGTACTTGATATTGTTAGTTTAGTCATTCTGATAGTATTTGTGTGGTGGTTACAATAGATTTCTCTGATGATTAATGAATTGTGCATTGTTTCATGCTCATTGCTTGAAATAGTTGCTGGTTGGCTGGCTATTTGGAGAATCTCTTATGAAACACCTGTTCTAGTTTTTTTTTTTTTCCATTTATTAGAATATCTGGGGGTGGTTCTTAAGTGATTTGGAGGCATTCTGTTTGTATTCAGGATTCAAGCTCTTTTTCAGTTTTGTATCTTGCAAATACGATCTTCTACTTTGAGACTTACCCTTCGAATCTCATAAGTAGCATCTTGACTCCAGTTTTTTAAATTGTTCCTTGAGAGCCTTCCTTACAAGGTTTTTGCTTAATCATCTTCTAGAAGCTTTATTGCTATCCTTTCACATTTAGGTCTGCAATTCACCTGAGATTTTTTGGGGAGGTTTTGTTTTGGAAGTATGGGCCAGATGTCACTATTTTTCATATAACCAATTTGCCCAGCACCATATATTGAAAAAATTTTCACTTGTTGCTGCTCTATAGCATGAATCTTGTCACAAATTAGATGTTTGTAAATGTGTGGGTTATCAGTCTGCCTATCTCCAAGCTGTTGCCATGCTGCCTAATTTTAGCAGCATTGAAACATTTTGATATCTGATAGAATAAATCTCTCAATCTAATTCTTCAAGATTGCCCCAGACATTTGTCATGTTTTCCTTTGCTTATAAATTTTAGAATAAACTTATTAAGTTACAGGGTGGAGCCATATGCCAGTGGCTCACACCTGTAATCCTAACTACTCGACAGGCTGAGGTTGGGAGGATTATAGTTTGAGGCCAACCTGAGCAAATAATTCTGGAGACCCTGTCACCAAAATAACCAGAGCAAAATGAGCTGGAGGTGTAGCTCAAGTGGTAGAGCACCTGCTTTGCAAATGCAAAGCCCAGTCCCATCCAAAAAAAAAAGTTACAGGTCAGGGGATTGCTGGCAATTTTGATCTATATGTTGATTAGTTTGGGAAGAATTAGCACCTTTAAAATCTTCACCTTGTGAGCATATTGCATCCATCCATTTATTTAAGTGTGCCTTATTATTGCTCAGTTGTCATAAGGCTCTTGACCACATTACATTGCATTTATTCCTAGGTATTTAGTTTTTATATGCTATTGTAAATGCTATCATTAAAAACTTTTTTTTCCTGTCTGGATGTTAGGTAGAAAATCAGTTTTTCTATATTGCCCTTGTAACTAGTAACCTTGCTAACTTTACTTAAATTTGTAATATTGAAATTTGTGGTTCTAATAATTTATCTGTAATTTTTTGTTTACATATGTAGTTATTATGTGAATGACAGGGTTTTTATTTTATTCCCAATCCAGTCCTCACTCCCAATATTTCTTTTTCTTTTCAATTTTTTTTTTTTTTTTGTGATACTGGGGTTTGAACTCAGGACCTACACCTTGAGCCACTCTGCCAGCCCTTTTTTGTGATGGTTTTTTTCAAGGTAGGGTCATGTAAACTATTTGCCCAGCTTGGCTTCAAACCTCGATCCTCTTGATCTCTATCTACCTCCTGAGTAGCTAGGATTACAGGTATGAGCCACAGGTGCCAATGTTTCTTTTTCGTGCCTTATTCCACTGGTTTAGACATCTAGAACAATGTGATTCCTTTTCTCATTCTCTCTTCCAGAAGCAAAGCTTTAAATAACTTTTCCACTAAGTATGTTTGTTGTGGATGTTTTCATAGATTCCCTTTATCTGATTATAAAATTTACTTCTATTTCTAATTCACTGATAGTTATTATCATGAATGGATATTGAATTTTTAAAATTTTTCATGTGCCTATTTCATGTGCCTATATGATAGATTTTTATTATAATTAGTTGCATTTTTATTGTTCAATCAACCTTATTATAATAAACCCAACTTGATTGTCCTGTAATAGCCTTTTCATATAATATGGATTTGGTCACCTTCTATTTGCCTTCAAATTTTTGCATATATTTTCAGAATTAGTGGGACTGGCCTATGAGTTGGTCATGGTCCCATCATAAAACAGATGGTAAAAATTAATTTGAGGAAGGATTGATAAAGGGACTGTTTTCAAAAGTAAAAGTGTGGTCTACTTTTGAAGCTTTCACCACTCCTAAATTTGAAGAAAAAGGCAGGAATGAACTTTCAGGTCTTCAGCCAAGGAAGTGCTGCATATAGAAGACCAAGTGACAAAGTTAGGAGAGGAGGGCTAATTTCCCCTATCTAGTTCTTCTCAAGTTTAAGGCCAGCTGGTCTACATGTAAGACTGTCTCAAAAAACAAACAGTGGCAACAAAAAATTACAGAGGTAACTTGAGACCCAGGATGATGTTATCTTCCTCTAGAGTGGATTTGTGTTTGCTTCTAACATGATTTGTAGTATCTCAAGTCATTTTACTTTAATCAGGGACTTAGAGAATTTAAAGATGGTAATCAGTCCCTGTAAGAGCATGTATTTCCAGTTCATTCTTAATCCTAAAGTGTGGTCCTTTTAAGTCCTTGTCTCAGGCTCTGGGAGCGTAACCCTTGTCCCTCCCTTTTTTTTTTTTTAAAGCAGAAATTTATTAAAGTTCACTTTTACAGTGTTTTACACACAAAAAAAGTAGAGTCCTTAACATTCAGGCAGTCAACTCTAAGAATAGCTTTATGAGAAATGGATTTCTTTGACCCTCACCCCCAGTAAGATACTTCTGCTGTTTATATTCCTAGAAATGATGCATTTAATAACACCACTTTTAAAGAACAATCCCCTGGAGATCCCAAAACCTCTGCAGAGAATGAAGAGATACTAGCACAGAAACTTCTCCAAATGCATTGCCTCACAATACAGGTGTAGTGCAAGAGCTATATGAAATGGCGGCTCTTCAGAGGTGTATGTACACCCGGCCAGAGGACCATGGGGAGAGCCTGCAGGCCGAGCTGTGCAGCCCTGGCTTCATAGTGTGGCCAGCCAGGACTGCATGGCCTCTAGGGCATCTTCTTCCTCTTCATCCTCTGAAGCAGCCATTGCTCCTACAGGTTCAGTCTCAGGAAGGGCATCTGTCACTTTACTGGGTGCTCTGCCCAAGGCCCCTGCTATAATTTCAAACAAGATTTTGTCAATTTCCATTTCTGCTTCTTCCATTTCTTCCTGATGATCCATGCTTTTGAAAGTGTCCTCTAACATCTTTTCTATGATCCCAGCCTTCATCTCTTTGGACACCTGCCGCATGGTGGCCTGGATTTCTGGGGTCTTCATGAGACTCTGCATGGCTTTCATCACCTCTGTGCTCTTCTGTAAGGAGCCAGCCACTCGCAAGACCACCAGCTGGTTCTTCATCCCCATGAGCATGGAGTTCATGTGTGCTTTGGACGTATACAACTTGCTCACAGCCTTCCTTGACCGGATCATCTCCTTGGTCAGGACCACACAGACATCCTTCTGGCCCTTCTTGGAGGCATCCTTCACAGATCATTCACTCTCTCTTCTCTTTGGATATCTCTTATCTGCCTGTCAACAACTCTCATTTCCTTTCTTATCTTCAATGACCATTCATTGACCAGCTCTTTGGGCGGCTTCTCTTGTGTTTTTCCAAAGAGCCACATGGTGAACTGAACTCCTCTTGCCCCTTCTGACTTTCCATTCCCTGTGCCCAGGCAGGTCATGGGCAGCCGCCAGGGCTGTCCCTCCCTTTTTGTCATGCCCCAAACTCTCATTTTTATTAGAAAAACTGTCCAGGTTCTCAGTGTCTAAATTGTCTCTCTTGAATTACTTTCTCCAGAATCTTTTAGCCCATAATTCTCTACTGCCTTGTTAGCTCTTTGATGATTTCAAACAAATGTGGCATTATTTGCTCCCAATTTTTTCATTTCTCAGTTGATTTGAATGATCCTGTGTGCCATTTCCCAAAGAACTTTCCCATAATATTTGGTAATTTCAATCTTTAAATCTCCTATATTTGCATTAGCAGTTTACAGAATCCTTTTGTATACATTCTCTCACTCAATAAAGGAGGTCTTGATATCCCTGTCTGAGAACACAGACCCTCAAAGGAAGGCCGATGACTCAGGAAAGTTTACTTCAGCCTAAATAATGGCGGCACTAATTCTCAAATTTAAGCCTTTTCATTCTCAAGTTTAGTTTTTTCTGCTATACCAGAGGTGTAAATTTTTGTATTTGATGTTTTTTGTTTTTTATAAAAGAATGTCAATTTATTATTCTATTTTGCTTTGTTTTATGTGATTCAGCTCAATCCCAGCTTTCCACTGATAGATTCAAGTTCCCAGAATCAGATCAGAAAACGCATCGTACTTGAAAAATTGAGTAAAGTGTAAGTATGTAATTACCATTCCAGTTTTATATTATTTTTTAATTGACTTGATATTATGAGTTCATAATTTATAAATATTACCCTTGAATTTTGAACATTTTGAAAAATAATATGAAATGTTTACATGGATTTCTTCATTTGAGAAATTTAGAATCAGTTTCTCTTAAGAAACTCAATCAAGATGAAGAACTAGGGCCAGGAAGAGTCAAGAAGAACTGAGTTCAGAAAATACTGCTTTGTATAGAAGATACAAAGGAACATCATAAAGAGAAAGGCTGAGGTTATAGGAGTAGAAAACAAAACTACCCCATTCCCTCTTCATAATCCAATGGAATCAAGGAAAAACTGTCAAAGCTAGACCATTTAAATACTGGGATTTTGTTTGTTTGTTTGTTTGTTTGTTTGGTAAATGTGTCACATCAGTTTCATGCATGAATAAAAGGTTATTTTAAATTTTTAACAGTCTTTCGACTCATTCTGCCTACATACTCTTAGAACCATTTCATAGTTAGCAGCCTGAGTTTTTGTTCAGCCCAACTTTACACTTTGGCTTTAAGCTTCCTGTGGTGGAAATTATTGTTCTTTTTAAGCTCATACATGACACTTAAATTTTACTGTTTTACTTTTTCTGTCAAAAGAAGCTTAAAAATCTTTTTTTTTTTGAGAGCTGTGAGGGCTGAGTTAAACTTTCAATCTACATTTTCTTTCTTTAGTAGGAAACATGGAAAAATGTGTCAGATATTGTTTAAGGAGTTGTAAATACAGAAAAGTCTTAATTTTGTGGCAGTTTGAAAATAAGAAAATCATATTTTTCTGGAACCTATAATATTTTGAGGAGCCGAAGTATAAAATATTACCTATAATATAATGGGAGGTATGACTGTTTTACTATAAAGTATATATTTGAAAGCCACACTTGAAATCCTTTTTGATTGGCTTTGTATCTTGATTTAGTCCTACATAAGAAACTGAACCAACTAGGGCCAGGAGTGGTGGTACATGCCTATAATCCCAGATACTCAGCAATATCAGGGTTCGAAGCCAGCCCAGTCAAAAACATTGAGACCCCTGTCTTAGTAAACAAGCGGGGCATGGTGGTGCACCTCTGTAATCCAGCTATGTAGGAGACAAAGGAAGGAGGGTCACAGACTAAGGCTGGCCCTGGGCAAACTGTGTGAGCCCCAATCTCAAAAATAGCCAGAGCAATAAAGGCTTGGGGCATGGCTCAAGGGGTTGAGCCCCTGCCTAGCAGTTGTGAGGCCCAGGTCTCAAACCCCAGTACCACCAAAAATAAATAAGATTTTTGTTATATATTGTTCTATGTCTATACCATAATCTATTCAGCCAACCACCTATTGATACATGTTTCTATCTCTAATTTTTCACTACTAAAAATATTTCTGTGACAGACATCTTTTATGTTTATCTGAGTAATATTTGTTATTTATTAATGATTATTTCCTTAGAAAAAGTTTTTTTTAATAATACAACTAATAGATCAAAGATACTCATATATATTGTCGAACTGCTCTTCAAGTTTAAAAAAAAAATCCTCAGGACAAAAATACAGATAGCAGCCAAAATGATGTTGCTTTTCAGTGCTTTACACTCTGTAACACAGGACTACAAAGTAGAGTGTGGAGTTACTGCAAAGTAACTATGACTCCTCACCAGTCGATCTCGCTTAAGTTTTTGTTCTAAGTTAGGACTACTTCCATCTTAGTGCCATTATTGCCTCAGGAAAATCCAGAGGTAAGCATGCCACCCAAAATTTTATATAGTTAAATCATATTTTAAAAGAAATATAATTTTTTTATTTTCAGATTGCCTGGACTTTTGGGTCCTCTTCAGATTACAGTCGGAGATATTTACACTGAACTTAAAAATCTTGTCCGAACATTCAGGTTAGTATTAACATTATGATTTTTATCCTTCTCATTTATTTTATCTTTACTCATTGCCTTGCAGAACCATAAGTAGACAAAGGCAGAAGTCATTTACCTTTGCTATTTTACATCTAAATATAGTGCTATTTTCTTCTCCCTAAATGTTACCTTTTATCTTCTCTTGAATGCCACTGCTTCTGTGCGCAAACCTTGCTATGTTTCACTTTGGATAGTTTGTTTATAGAATGCCCTAAAATGAAGGAGAAATAAATGAATGACACAAAATCAGTAACATTGTGGATATTAGTGAAATATTAAATATATATCAGATGACCACCACTGTGCTAAGCACTGTGGGCAATACAAAAGAAGCATAGTGGCCATCTTCAAGGAAGAACTCTCCTCTGAGAAGACAAACTGAATACATTTAGCAATACAAGACAGTGCGTAATTTAATATTGAATTATGTGGAACAGACTTGAAGTGCTAAGAACTACAAAGAAAGGGAGAGAAAATTGATACCACTTGTGAAGTAGCGCGCTTGGGATTTTTCTGATTGATAAAACATGCATACAGGACATTTTCACTTCAAAGTGAATGATTAGGTAATAATAAATCTGAACATGATGGTTCTAATAAGATTATTACACTCATAAGTTGTCATAGAGACAATACAATTTCAAGATCTTTGATCACACACAAAATAACGATGCCAGAAGTGGTCTTCAGATTGGGTGAGCCTTAGGAAGGCTGACTAAATGCTTTACAAAAAAAAGGGTTTGGGTCAAAGCTAAACTTCTCTGTATCCCTGTTAGTGATGAAAAGAGACACTAGTTTTTCAGGGCCTGTTTTAGAACCATGCATCCAAAAGGGGAAAAAAAGCATTTAACAACCATCTACAGTGCTGATAAAGTTTCAATAGATATTCACAGTATGGGGCTGGCAGAGAGGCTAAAATGGTATAGGAACCTGGCTCAGAAGTGTAAGGCCCTGAGTTCAAACATCATTACTGTCTCCCCCCAACACCACCAAAAAAAAAGATATACAAAGTGAGAAAATGCTGAAGTTTTGGGTTTGTTTTAGATTTATCAGGAAGTGAATAACATGCTAACACAGAATTTAGTTGAGGAAAGACTTGCCATTCAGCTTCCTGCAGACAATGCTTATTTAATCATTATTTTGGGCTAACTGGTAAAGTCACTGAAGAGACATTAAAATAAGTCCTTTTAGGGATTGGTAGTATAACTCAGTAGTAGACTTCTTGCCTAGCATGCATGAGGCCATGGGTTTAATCCCCAGCACCAGAAAAAATAAAAAATATGATAGATCCTGTCATCTTGAGCTATACATTTTCTACCCTGTTCATTTAAAATAGATTAAATAGCAATAATTTAATTTATATTTTCCAGAGTGACTCTGTTCTATAAATCTAATTGAATATCTTTCAAAAGACAGAAAACAGCTATTCCAAGATACTTGGAGAGCTTACTAGAAACTCAAAGGAAAAAAAAAATGTTAGTCTACTTAGACACTTCTAATCAGTGAGTTTTGGTCAACTTTGGAAACTGACTGGAGTTAACTGGGGATCCCTACAAACTTGATCCCTGGTCCCACTACCCCAGTCCTCAACACCAAGGATTCTGATTTAATTGGTCTTGCATATGGCCTTCAAAAGGACAGGATTTTTAATGCTGTCCAGGAGATTTTATTGGAATCCACTGCTCTAGGGCATAATTCAAAGCAATAGATATATAGATACCTGACTGATCAGCCCTGGCCCTTGGTTCTTCTCCTTGCTTCCTTCTGGGGCCAGTCAATAATTTTAGAACATTCAGCAAATGGAGATCATATTAGTGAAATTTTTGTTGATTCTTCCCAACCTCTTTGTTTTTCTACCATACAGAGACCACAAATAAAATTGTCTTTGTAAGTAATGCCTACTTTGTTTTCCTTTATGAAAAAATTATTACTAATGAAAAATACTGCCAATAAGAACTTCTGTTCAGCTCTTTGATAGCTAATGTTATCACATCAAGTTATTGAAACTTGATGGTTTAGTTTTGTGCTGCCTTATTATGGGTAAAATTTCTTTTTCCTTTAGGGTTACTTATGTCTTTTGAATTATATTTTTAAAAATAACTACAGTATTGTCCCATTATTACTTGCATATACTGTAGAAATTTAGGTATTTCATGTTGAGTACTACTATCTGTACTGTTATTTCTGGTCTTTTGAAGCAAGTCTGATAATTTCTGAATGATGTCAGGACATACAGTCAGTACAGTTCTCACTGTGTGGTGAACTGCACTTGATACTTTGTATATGTTATTTAATTTCTAGATAACAGGTGAGAGGTTAGATAACCTCTCTCATGCATCTAGGCCTGGTACAGTGGCTCGAACCTGTAATCCCATCTACTTGGAAGGCAAAGTTCAGGAGGAATGCGTTTCAAGGCCAGCCTAGGCAAAAAGTTAGTCAGACCTCCATCTTAAGCAGTAAGCTGGGCATGGTGGCACACACCTGTTATCTCAGCTATGCAGAAGGCATAAATAGGATGATCACAGTAGTCCAGCTGGCCAGGGAATGCAAGACCCTATTCAAAAGAATAACCAAAGCAAAAAGGGATAGGGGCATGGCTCAAGTGGTAGAGCATCCACCTAGCAAAGGTGAAGCTCAAACCCCAGTATAGCCAAGAAAATAGCCTGTCATGACCTGAAGGCTGTCTAACTACAGAACCCATGCTTTTTTACCAAGTTATGTTGGTGAAAAGGTCATTAATTGTAAAAGACAGTGTAGACTCAAGGTTTTAGAATATTCGTGTTTCAGAGAAAGCCCCTTGGTTTGAGACAGAAAGTGTCCTCTGTACTTGATCTTCTACCTGGTCACTTTGTTCCTGAGTTAGACAAAACTTCTTTCAGGGTCCAGGGGTATAGGTTAGTGGTGGCGAGCCTTAGCCTGCTCAAACCCCCCAGGACAAAAAAAAAACCTTTAAAACCACAAGTCTAGAGTAGCTTTTTGAGTGTGTATGTGGTGGCGATGGAATCCAGGGCCTCACAGATGCTACACTACATACCCATACTCTAGAGAGACTTTGAAAAAAACTTTACACTTCATATCTTTTCTAACATTGCTATGTTGAAGGCTTTTAAAATGTTCTGACATATTGCTGCTGGAGAGGCTCAAGTGGTAGAGCACCTACCTAACAAGCGCGAGGCCCTGAGTTCACACTCCAGTACTGCAAAACAAGAAAAAAAATGTTCTGATATAGTATAAGTCTTTTTAAAAAAAATGTTCTGTCAAGAAAACATGAATTTGATTATAAAAGCATAGGAACAAGGCAACTTAATTATAGTAAAGTGAGGTTTGGGGTAAGAATGAAGAGACATGGGACTATGTCACATTTCATTTCTTTTATTATATGAAACTAGGTTGTGATTTGCCATTATGGTATGTAGTGAAAAACGAGATCTATTAGTTCTCAGACCAGCGTTTTCCCTTACCCCATGCCACGTTGCTTTTCTTCTATACTACTCTTCCTGTAACTTTTCCATAGGGGAATATTTTATTCCTTTACTCAGTAAGTTTTTATCTATCTCCTGCTATGTTCTAGGCCTTGCATAGACACTGGGATATAATTCCTTCCTTAAGCAACTTGCTTAAGCAACTTACTTATTAAAGTAACATGTATGCTATCATACATTTGGAGTATACTAACTGAGTAGGTCTTAGGCATCACACTCACAGTCCCACACATGTACAGGTAACTCTGTAAGGTGATGCATGTGCTAATAGCTTGGTTGTGGTAATCATTTCACATCATATACATAATCATCACATTGTATAGCTTATGTATAATTTTTGTCAATTATACCTTAGTAAAGCTAGAAAAGGTAGTTATAAGTGTAATCAATTTTATAAGAGGATGGAGAGTTCTGGAAGGTTGCATCAAGATGTTAGCCTCACCAAGTGAGGAAGTCATTGTATCATCAGGGATACTATTCCTGAAGAAATGACATTAAAACTAAGATATGAAGAATGAATGTGTCTTTGGGCTGGGAATATAGCTCGGTGGTGTAGAGTGTGCACTTAACATGCATGAGGCCCTGGGTTGGATTCCCTAGCACCACTAAAAAAAATAATAACTTAGGTCATTTGAATTTTATCTCCCGTTTTTTAAAATGGTAGCCTTACTAATGTCAGCAGTCCAAGTGTCCACATACATATCAAAGAAACTTCTGGTGGTATGCTAAATGTACTTAGAAATGTACATCAAATCGAGAACCAGTAATCTCACCAGAGCAAAATCCCAAACCTAGATATTTCTGCCAGGAGAATTTGAAAACGTAATGTATCTAATGGGGTTGATATAAAAAACATTTTAAAAGAAATCTGCCATTGTGTGTGTCTGTAGTCATTATTATCAAAGATTAAAAAAAAAAAAAGCCAGATGTGGTGAATGCCTGTAATCCTAGCCACTAGAGAGGCAGACAGGATTGTGATTTGAGGGCAGCTTGGGCAAGACCCTATCTCAAAAACAAGCTGGGTGGGGTGGCTAACACCTAGAATCCCAACTACCTAAAATGCAAAAGTAGGAGGATCAAAGTCCAAGACTGACTTGGGCAAAAGCATGAGGCCCTATCTGAAAAACAAACTAAAAAATAAAAAGAGGACTAAAGACATGACTCAAGTGGTAAAGCCCTGGCCTAGCAAGCATGAGGTCCTGAGTTTAAATCCTAGTACCACAAGAAAAAAAATCTAAGTTAGCAGAGATGGTGATGAATATGGGTTTTATGTAGATGAAACACGAGCAGGCAGGAATTGACCATTGTCAAAAACATAATGGGAGCTTATTTTATATTCTTTCTATGTTTATACATGCTTGAAGTTTAATCAAAACTTTAGGAAAAACCAGACAAAAATGATGTATCATTTTGGTAGGGGACATTACATAATTCTGTTCCCGAAACAATTCGATGTTATTTTTTAAATATTTACTCTTTAATGCCCATGGCTCAGAGTCTGTAGCTTTAATAAAAATGACTTAAATTGACTTTGTTGCAGAATGACCTCTAGTAAGATAACTGATATGGAGTCTTCAGATTCTGAAAAAACAATGTGACTATTAGTAAGCGAGATTTCCAAGTGAAATCTCTGGGAAAAAAATGCCATATTGATAATAGAGACTAGTATTGATAAATCTTCTTAATCAATACTGACAGTGGGAAAGAATTGATATATGTGCCTGTATCCTTCTCTTTGAAATAATAATCAATAGTGAGAGCTTGTAAAACAGTGATTTTCAAGCCAGCTAACAACTGCAGATACTTGGCTCCACCCCTGGAGAGTAGTTTTCTTTGATTAGGGTTGTGCTCAGACATTAGTTTTTCTTAAAAGCCCTCTAGGTGATTCTAATGTGCAGCCAGAGTTGAGAGCCTGTTTTAGGAGCTAAACATAAAGCAGTTTTTTTCAGCTCTTTGAAGAATCTTTCCCCAGTGAATTAAGAGCTGTCCTTTCCACCGAATTGCACCACAATCTGTTATGCAGAATGTAACATTCATTTACCTGTCAACAGTGTAAAACAAGTCCTATCACAAGCTGGTTGGTAATGATATACTGTCATTGGTGTTGAGTCAGGACATTTCTTCAAATCAGATTTTACTTGTTACAGATACAACAGTGAACAAAACAGGAAATTCCTTTCTCTCATGGAATTTACATTCTAGTAGAGGGAGTATATAAATTTTTAATGTAAAACCTGTTGTTATTATTCTGTAGTGATACACTCTTTTCTCTTTCCCAAGCCATTCTCTTCATTTTTTCCAAGAAGCAGGGAGACAAGATGGTACTAGAAGGGAGAAAGTTTCCATTTTATATAGACTGGTTAGGGAAGACCTAACTGAGGTGATGCACTTGTGTAAGGACCTAATGGGAAGTAAGGGACAACCTGTTGCTATGCCTGAAAATATTTCAGACAGAAGGAAAGACAGGTGCAAAAGCTCTAAAGCAGAAGTGGACCTGATGCAGTCATAGATTATTTAGGATGCTGATAAGAAGCCTGGAGAAATGAGCAAGGACAAGATATGTTCAACCAAATAAGAGACAGGGGTTGAGCATAGTACAAATTGTATAGACCATATAGCCCTAGTAATTCTTTGGCTTTTGCTGTGAGAGAGATGGAGGCAGTTGTTGGGTTCTAAACAGAGTAATGCCCTGATGTAATATTTATTTTTTAACAACGTCACTCTGCTGCTGAGTTGAGAATACAACAGATGAGCAGAAACAGATAGAACAGTTATGAGGCTATTTTGGTAATATAGCCATGTAGGTAATGTGGACCCAAAAAAGGGAAAGTAGTGGAGGTAATAATAACTGATTGGTTCTCTTTCAAAAGTGAAATCATCAGAATTTGGTTACTAGGTTGGACATAAGAATTTTGGCCTGAGCCACCAGATTCTGGAAGGATTGGGCAGCCATTAACTGTTACTGAGATGGGATGCCCACAGGAGGACCTGGGTTTGTGGGAGAAGATGAAGAACTCAGTTTTTTCTATACTGAGTTTTTTGGTTTGGGTTTGTTGTTGTTTAAAGGACTGGATTTGAACTTAGTGCTTCCCATTTGCAAAGCTCTGCCACTCTGCCACTTGAGCCACACCTTTAGTCCATTTTTTGCTCTGGTTATTTTGGAAATGGGGTCTTGCAAACTATTTGCCTGATCTGAACAATCATGATTCTCCCAGTATCAGCCTCCCAAATAGCTAGGATTACAGTTGTGAGCCACCAGCACCCAGCTTGTACTAAGTTTTGAGGTGCCTATCAGACCTCCAAATGGAGATGTCAAATAAACCTTTATATACAGAAGAGTGGAACTCAAGGAAGAGGTCCAGGCTAGCAACAATAAATTTCAGAGTTGTCTGCACATAGTTATATATTTAGTACTATGAGATTAGATAATATCTCCAAAGGGAAGAGTTTATAGAGAAGAGAAGAAACCTCAGAACACAACTCCAGGGTGCTCCAATATTTAGGTCTGAGAATGATTGCCAGTGAGAGAGAGGGAAACCAGGTGAAAATGTTCCATGAAGAAGGGAAGACTTGAGAAATGTCCATTGAGTTTACCAACATGGATGCCATGTGTACATTTAATATTTACAAGAATGCTATGAGATAGGTGGAATTATTGTCTTTATTTCACCAAATTAAGAAAAAAGTTCTATAGCCATCAAATAACGTGTCCAAGACAAAATACTACTAATGGTGCAGACCATTTATATTATACTCCCTTTTGTATCATCTAGACGTTAACTTTGAAAACATTTTTACCTATGAGGAAAATTTAGGTTGTAATAAAACATATTCTCCATTCAGAATTAATACATTAATACTTTATAAAATTTGATTCAGATGTACTTTTTTTTGTGGTACTGAGGTTCGAACTCAAGCCTATGCCTTGAGCTTGTTGGTGATGGGTTTTTTCGAGATAGGGTCTTGTGAACTATTTGCCTGGGCTGGCTTCGAACCTTGATCCTCCTGATCTCTGCCTCCTGATTAACTAGGAGGTGTGAGCCACCAGTGCCTGGCTCAGATGTATACTTTTAAATAAAAGAAAGAAAACATTGTAGGTTAATTTTTAAAAAAAAGTATTCTGAATACTTGGAATGAGTGAAGAATAGGTGAAGAACACAGTTTCCTGCACTCAGGAAAGAGAAAATAAATAATGTGTTAGACAGTGATAAATGGTAAGGAAAAAGAAAAGGAAAATATATAGCAGAAGAAGGAAGTCAACAGATTAGGCTTGGAGTTAGAAAGCAGGTTACACTTTTTAAAAATGTGGTCCAGACAGGCCTTATTGCAAAGATAGCATAAGGAAATTTAGCTGAGGAAGATGGTTCCAGACAGATGGAGCAGCCAACTCAAAGAATGAGGAAGACATGGCGTCTCCTTTGTTCCCTTTCCTAACTCACCCTCCTTGCCTCCATAGAAGTTACCTATACACTGTGAGGCAAATGTGTATCCTTCTAGTCTTTACTTTTATACTTTTACCACATATATGTATATGTCCATAAACAGTATTTGGTATTATCTTCTCTTGATTTATATAAGCAATATCATACCATGTTTACTTTCTTTCACTCAAAATTATGAGGAAACATGTAAATCTAGATCATTTGTTTTAACAGGTAGTCAGTACTCTGTAAATATGCCACAATTTATTTTTTCCCTATTACAAGCAGCATTGTATTAACAATCTTCACATGTATTTCCTTATACATTAATAAGAGAAGTTTTTTGTTTGGGTTTTTTGTTTGTTTGTTTATTTGGTGGTGGTTCTGGGGTTTGAACTCAGGGCCTTGTACTTGCTAGGCAGGTGTTTTACCTCTTGAGCCACACTTCTAGCCCTAGCATTTTTTTTACTCTTTATATCTACAAATAGAATAGCTAAGCTATTCATGTGCATTTTCAACTTTATTAGATATTGCCAAATTATTCTTCACTTGCTCCCATCAGCAGTGCATTAAAGGTACTCTCTCTTCCTGTCTTCACTAACCTTTGGTTTTGCCAATTAGTATCTTTTTTAAAAAATGCTTTCTGAGAAACTAAGACTACTCCAGAATATTTTGTTGCCATCAACAGCTAAGTAATAGAATTTCCTTAGGATTTTTTTAAACCTTAAGTTTTCTCTAATAAAGACCTAGCTTTACAACTAATTAAGCCAGTTCTTATTTCTACAAATTACAGATTATGACATTCCTTAATTGCCTGCTGGCAACCTAGCACAAGATGGAAAGGTGCAAAAGATAAAGTAAAATTAAAATCAGAAATTACTTACCTTGTTACCTTTAATAAAAGGTTAAATTAGGAGAAAGCATATAGGATGCTGTTGCAGGATGTATATGTGTGTGTTTCTATACGTCATGCATTTTAGTTACCCCATTTCTATATTGCCATCTTGTCTAATAATACTGTTATTGTAAACATATAAAAGTAGAACTGGAGAACTTCCTTTTGAGAGTGACAGTCATATTATTATATTAACTGACTTTTTCCTATGGAATATATTAAGTATTTAGAAGTTACTTCTTTGAGACATAATGTCACAATTTGATTTTATCCAGAAATAGAAAGTTTACTTACTTAGGTAAGTAACGTAAAAATCCTTGGATAAGTTTTATCTTATTGTCTTTCAGATTAACAAATAGAAACATTATACACAAACCTACAGAGTGGACTTTAATTGCTATGGTGTTGCTGTCGTTGTAAGTATTGTTTCAGATTTTAGCTGTAAATATAAGGATTCTAATTAGGGAAAAAGAAAGTTATTTATTGATTTTATAAATTGCCTTGAAAAATGCCATACCTCTATTTTGTGCCTTTTTTTCCTTTCTTATAAAATTCTTAAATAATTCTCATATAAAGTGATAAGCCATTGATAAGCTATACTCATTCTCTTTATATATTTTTAACCATCTTTTCTTTTGAGGATTCTCTTCACAAAATACTATTCCTTATCTCTTGAAAGAGAAGAATATCCCCTTGTGTGGCACATACACAACGGTCCTTCAGTTTCATTTTTAATAATTCATTTTATTAACATTGAATAAGCTTCATTATTTTACATTTCTATTTTTATATACCTAATGCTATTCCATTTTTATTGTTTTACCTTTAATAGCATCAGAGAAGTTTAGTTTCCAAATTAAAGTACACTTTAAAATCTAACAGATTTAAAGGAATTAAAATAGATGCCTACTACACAAGCACATATAAAACATTTAATACTCATACACCTTTTAAGGAACCACTAGTGGTTTCTACAACTGTTTTTCAATAGGGTTAAAACCATTTATAAATGTAGTGTTTTTCAGCTTGAATTGCAAAAATCTTTTGAGGATCGTTCATCACTGCATTACTGTTGCTAACAGATGTTTGTTAGGTTATTGAAGCCCATAGGACCTTGAAAACTTACTGGACACTCACAGGTCAAGAAGTGTTAACAGTCAACTTCATAGAATCTCCAGCCCTACTCTCTGTTTTTTTGATATTACCTCAATCTGACATGTTGTTCTGGCCTTACTGTCCCAAGGAAGGCTATGCGAGGAAGAATTAGAATAGGCTTCAGTGAGCCAGAATCTGTGTCACCCAACCAGATACAACTCACATGATTCATTAAATCAGAACACAGAAAATAACTTTACTTGAATGCCATGATATAAATTTTTTATCAACCCTAAGAACAAATCTTTTGTCATTTCTACTTAAGTGTTCCGCTTGAATTGGTAGTTTGTGAAATGGATATTACTAATTTTTTAGAAAGTTCTTTGTATTTTATGAAGTGTGTAGATATTTTGGTCACTGGCAGAGAAAATATCAGTAACTCTGCTCACCCACCGTGAGCTAATAAACCCTCATAGACAACAACAGTTGAACTGTACTTCTGTAATTCATTATACAAAAGAGGAAGTAACTTTTTTGGTTGACAAGTTAGAGACCTAGGCCCAACAATAATCTCAGAATCTTGCTTTCTAATCCAGTGACTGAAAATATTATCTTCATAAACAGCTGCTTACTAAGGACATGTTAAGCCATACATTTTTTTGTATTAAACTATTGCCATATCTTCAAGTGCACAGCAAGGAACATTAAAAAAATAAGGTATGGGAAATGAAATAATAAAAGCTGCCATTACCTGTGGAGTGGCTCAAGAGGTACAGCGCTGCCTAGCAAACGTGAGGCCCTGAGTTCCAACCCCAACACTACCCAAAAAAAATAATAATTCATAAATAAATAAAAGCTACCATTAATTTCATTTCATTATTCCACATGAAAACAAACCTCTAGTGTCTGAAGTTAATAGAGCACCCATGTAGCAAAAAATACTGAAAACTTTATTAGTCCTTTTTGCACTATTTGACTTCCCTTATTTGGATGTAATACAAGGAACCTCTTATTTCAAGGGCACTGACCCATTAAAAGATAGTAACTTAACTGAATTAAAAAACTGTACATCCTAGGTGTGTTACGTTTCCTGTGTGCAGTCTTAAAGCGGTAGCAGTAACCTCTCTGTACTTGCTCTTGTCATTCACCTTCTCTTTCATTACGCCCATCCCCTGAGCTAGATCTAACCTTTCCCCAGTCATCGATTGTTCTGATCCTGGACAACTAAGAGCCTTTCCACTTTAGGCCCTTTTGGCTCATTTTAAAAATCTTTGGTTAATATAGATACCAACTCAGAGCATACTTCGTAGGTTTTGGTTTTAAAGTCTTATTTCTAATGATTCTAACTTTTGTTATAGGCCTTCCCTACAGTCCTTTCCATTCTGCATTTGCACACTCTATATCTTTACATTGCAGCTGAATCGTAGACTTTGATTATTAGCCTCTAAGACTTTTATCTCTTCCCATATTATTTCATTTCTTATTTCCTCTTTTCTCAGAAAGTCCTGTTTGGCTTTTCATAGTTCTGGCCTCCAAGGAACCTGCAGCTCACTGATAGCTACTTTCATCTATGGCTTTGCTCTTTTATCACCTTTTTCTAGTAAATATTGCTATTCAATTAGGAATAAATTTTAAATAATATATCATATTTAAACTAATCCCATTGACTTCCAGAAAGTATATTATTCTTTGTATTTCCACCCCACGTTCCTACCATGAATAGTTCACAATTACTGTTTAGAGCAGGCGGCATTGTCACTGGGAAAGAAGAAACATGCATGAAGGCCAGCATTTGATAAAGAGTCTTACGGTGAAGAATGTAGACTTTAGACATGCACAAACAAAGAGGAACGGAGAAACGTGCCTATTTCTGGAGCAGTAACCCTTCCTTTCAGCATTTTAGCTTATTGCTACTAAGTTGAATATAGGCATACAAGAGAGTATCTCTCTTTTTCTTTAATTATTATTCAGTAAACATCCATAACAATTTCCAATGGAATTTTTTTACTCATAATTTGTAAGCATTCCTGGAATTCGTATTTTAAAAACTTCTATAAGGGCAAGAGACATGGCTCAAGTGGTAGCCACCTGCCTGGCAAGTGCAGATAAGTTCAAATACCAGTGCTACCCAAAACAAAAATTATTAAATCTTTATAGTTTAGAAAAATATTCTGAATAGCAATTATAATCACTGAAGAGGCATATATAAGATAGAATGTCCAGTTATCTTCTATTTGTTTATTTGAAGCTGGACATGGTGACATGCACCTATAATCCAGCAGGTGGGAAACTGAGGCAGGAGTGTCATATGTTTGAGGCCAGCCTGAGCTATTTAGGAAGACCCTGACTCAAAAATCATATTTATTTATTTATTTTATTTAAGTACTATTATAACAGTAATACTATTCTTTGTATATGAATGTTAAAAAGTTGTATTAACTAACATTTGTTTAATGCATGAAAGCTGTTTGCAGAATTCTTGCAAATCAATTAGAAAAGGATATATATACACATCCATATATAATTTTGTTAGTATATTGGCTGTGGTGGTTCCAATCAATATTTTGGTCAAATCAACATTTTGACCAAACTAGACTCAGAACAACAGAAAAGCTTGGTCTTGAATTTTCAGTATTCTTAAAAATCACTGGGGCATTTCTAACTTATGAATTTCCATTGTACTTTTCACAGATATATTGCACTGAAGGACTGTAATATGTGCTTTATCAGCATAAACTGATGGGAATTTTTGTAGCAGTATAATCTCAGAAAGAAATTTGACCAAATAGAGTAGGTATGTTGATCAAAGCACACTCAGTGAAATGATTTATACATGAAAATATATCATGACTCACTCCCACTCTGTTTAGATTTCTTCCTAACTCTATGGGACTTGAATGGATATTGTGACTCCAACCTTTGTCCGTATTTAGACTATACATCCAGACCCTAACTAGTTGGCAAGAGCACATGGACCTTTGAAAATAGACTTCAAGCAGTTATTTATTTTACAATGAAGAGATTAATGTTCCTTTAGTCTTCTCATTTTTATTTAATAAATATTATAGTTCTTATTGTTTATTCATTTATTCGTATGTGTATACATTGTTTAGGCCATCTCTCCCCACTGTCCACCCACCCTCCCTCCCCCTTCCCCTACCCCTCACTTCCAGGCAGATCCTGTTCTGCCCTCTTCTGCCCTCTTCTTCTCCAGTTTTGTTGAAGAGAAAGCATAAGAGATAATAAGAAAGATGTGGCATTTTTGCTAGCTTGAGATAAAGATAGCTATACAGAGAGATTCCTAGCATTGCTTCCATGCACATGTGTATTACAACCTGAATTGGTTAATCTCTCCCAGACCTCTTCACTACTTCTGGGTCACCTTCTCATAGTGGCCTCTGTCAGTTTAAGATTACTTTATTCGCTCCTCTACAGTGGGCACATCAAACACTTTCAAGTTTTAGGTTTCCTTCCCTTTCCCTATTCCTCCTGTATGCATTCTCCCCTTAGTATGTGACCCATGTCCAATATTACTGCATTTGTTTTATATCTATAATCCACATATGAGGGAGAACATATGATTTTTGGCCTTCTGAGCCTGGCTAACTTTGTTTAAGATGATGTTCTCCAGTCCCATCCATTTACCTACTAATTACAAAATTTCATTCTTCTTTGTATTTGAGTAAAATTCCATTGTATATAAATATTAGATTTTCTTAATCCTTTCATCAGTGGTGGGGCATCTTGGCTGTTTCCATAACTTTGCTATTGTAAATAGTACTGCAGGTGCCTCTGGAGTAACCTGAGTCACATTCCTTTTGGGTATATCCCTAGGAGTGGTATTGCTGGATCATATGGCAGATCTATGTTTAGTTTCTTAAGAAACCTACATATTGTTTTCCAGAGTGGTTGTACTTGCTTACATTCCCACATCCTCACTAACATTTGTTGTTGGTGGTGTTTTTGAGGATAGCTATTATAACAGGAGTGAAGTGGAATCTTAGTGTAGTTTTGATTTGCATTTCCTTTATGGCCAGGCATGGTGAGCATTTTTTCATGTGATTTTTGGCCATTTGGATTTCTTCCTTTGAAAAAGTTCTGTTTAGTTCAGTTTCCCACTTTATTGGTTCATTGATTTGGGGGGAGTTTAGTTTTTTGAACTGCCTGTATATTCTGGTTATCAGTCCTTTGTCTGATGTATAGCCAGCAAATATTTTCTCCCACTCTGTGGGTGGTCTCTTCGGTTTAGAGACTATTTCTTTTGTTGTGCAGAAGCTTCTTAATTTTATGAAGTCCTATTTGTCCATATTTTCTCTTAGTTGCTGAGCTGCTGGGGTTCTATTAAGGATATCCTTGCCTGTACCTATTGCTTCCAGAGTATTCCCTGCTCTTTCCTGTACTAACTCCAGAGTTTTGGGTCTGATATTAAGGTCCTTAATCCACTTTGAGTTGATACTAGTACAGGGTGAGAGACATGGATCTAGTTTCAGTTTTCTGAAACCATTTTTCCCAGCAACATTTGTTGAAGAGGCTGTCTATTCTCCATCGTATGTTTTTGGCGCCTTTGTCAAAAATAAGGTGGGCATAGTTGTATGGATTCATATCTGGGTCCTCTATTCTGTTCCACTGGTCTTCATATTTGTTTTTGTGCCAGTACCATGCTGTTTTTATTACTATGGCTCTGTAATGTAGTTTGAAGTCGGGTATTGTGATACCCCCAGCGTTGCTCTTTTTGCTGAATATTGCCTTGGCTCTTTGTGGTCTCTTGTGTTTCCAAATGAACTTTAGGGTAGATTTTTCAATCTCTGTGATGAATGTCATTGGGATTTTGATGAGAATTGCATTTTGGTAGTATAGCCATTTTTACTATGTTGATTCTATCCAGTCCATGAGCATGGGAGATCCTTTCACCCTCTGTAGTCCTTCTCAATCTCTTTCTTCAGGGGTTTGTAGTTTTCCTTGTAGAGGTCATTCACATTCTTTGTTAAGTTTACTACTAGGTATTTGATTTTTTGAGGCTATTGTAAATGGAATTGTTTCCATATATTCCTTTTCAGTTTGTTCATTGTTGGTGTATAGAAAAGCTAATGATTTTTATAAGTTGATTTTATATCCTGCCACCTTGCTGAAGTTGTTTATGGTGTCTAAGAGTTTTTGGGTATAGTTTTTTGGGTCTTTGAGGTATAGGATCATATCATCTGCAAATAGGGATATTTTGACAGTTTCTTTACCTATTTGTATTCCTTTTATTTCTTTTTCTTGCCTAATTGTTCTGGCTAGGAATTCCAGTACTATGTTGAATAAGAGCGGGGATAGTGCGCATCCTTGTCTCGTTCCTGATTTTAGGGGAAATGGTTTCAGTTTTTCCCCTTTAAGTATGATGTTAGCTATAGGTTTGTCATATGTAGCCTTTATTATGTTGAGGTACTTTCCTTCTATTCCTAGTTTTCTTAGAGCTTTTATCATGAAGTGTGTTAGATCTTGTCAAAGGCTTTTTCTGTATCTATTGAGATGATCAAGTGGTTTTTGTCTTTGCTTCTATTGATGTGCTGTATTACATTTATAGATTTGTGTATGTTGAACCACCCCTGCATCCCTGGGATGAAGCCTACTTGGTCATGATGGATGATATTTCTGATGTGTTGTTGGATTTGGTTTGTCATTATTTTATTGAGGATTTTTGCATTGATGTTCATTAAGGAGATTTGTCTGTAGTTCTCCTTTTTGTATGTGTCTTTGTCTGGGTTTGGGATGAGTGTAATACTGGCTTCATAAAATGAGTTAGGCAGTATTCCTTCCCTTTCTATTTCATGGAAGAGTTTAAGGAGGGTTGGTATTAGTTCTTCTTTAAATGTCTGGTAGAATTCAGTTAGAGAATCCATCAGTTCTTAGACTTTTCTTTTTTGGGAGACTCTTTATTTCTGCTTCAATTTCATTTCATGTTACAGATAAGTTTAGGTAGTTAATATCCTCTTGATTCAGTTTTGGATGGTCAATATAGGTTCTCAAAGTAGTCTGATAATTCCCTGGATTTCCTTGGTGTTTGTTGTTATCTTCCCTTTTGTGTTTCTGATTTTACTGATTTGGGTCTTTTCCCTCCTCATTTTAGTCAGATTTGCCAGGGTTTGTCAATCTTGTTTATTTTTTCAAGGAACCAGATTCTTGTTTCATTCATTCTTTGTATGGTTTTTTTTTTCTTTCTTTTTTATTAATTTCGGCCCTTATTTTTATTATTTCTCTCTTTCTGCTTGTTCTGGGATTTGCTTGTTCTTGTTTTTCTAGGAGGTTATAATGTAACATTAGGTCATTGATTTGAGATCTTTCTGTCCTTTTAATATATGCACTCATGGCTATAAACCTTCCTCTCAGGACTGCCTTTGCTGTCATGGTAGGTCATGTTTTCATTTTCATTAACTTCCAGGAACCTTTTAATTTCCTCCTTTATTTCATCAGTGACCCACTGATCATTGAGCAATATATTATTCAGCTTCCAATTTTTGCATATTTTCTGTTGTTTTTGTTATTCGGTTCTAGTTTTAATGCATTGTGATCAGATAGAATGCATGAGATTATTTCTATTTTCTTATATTTGCTGAGGCTTGCTTTGTGCCCTAAGACATGATCTATTTTGGAGAAAGTTCCATGGGCTGCTGAGAAGAATGTATATTGTGCGGAAGTCAGATGAAATATTCTGTAGACATCAGCTAGATCCATTTGCTCTATGGTGTGATTTAGTTCTAAAATTTCTTTATTGATTTTTTTTGTTTGTATGACCTATCTATTGGTGACAGGGGAGTTTTAAAGTCTCCTACTACCACTGTGTTGGAGTCTATATGTGCTTATAAGTCCTTTAGAGTATGTTTGATGAAATTGGAAGCACTGATGTTGGGTGCATATAGGTTAATAATTGTTATTTCCTTTTGGTATATTTCCCCATTTATTAGTATGAAGTGCCCTTCTTTATCTCATTTGATCAACGTAAGTGTGAAGTCTACTTTGTCTAATATAAGTATTGCTACTCCTGCCTATTTTTGGAGGCCACTGGATTGGTAAGTCTTCTTCCAGCCTTTCACCCTAAGCCAATGCTTGTTTCTGTCAATGAGATTGGTCTCCCGTACACAACAGATTGTTGAATCTTCCTTTTTAATCCAGTTTGCCAAACAGTGTCTTTTGATGGGGAAGTTGAGTCCATTGACATTCAGTGTTAATATTGATAGGTATGTGGTGATTCCTACCATTTAGTTGTTTTTGTTTTTTAAGGGCTTGATTATGTGCAGCTGAATCAATGCTACTCTCTGATTCTTTGTCTTTTCTTCTTCTGTGATATGATACTACCTGTCCTCTTGTGATTTTGTTTGCTTTCATCTTCTGTGTGCAGAATTCCTTGGAGAATCTTTTGTAGTGGTGACTTGGTGATCATATATTGTTTTAGTTTCTGCTTATCATGAATATTTTTTTATTGTTCCATCTATTTTGAATGATAGTTTGCTGAGTAGAGTATCCTAGGGTTGCAATTATTTTCATTCAGTGCCCAAAATACCTCACTTCATGCCCTTCTTGCTTTTAAGGTTTCCATTGAGAATCTGTTGTTTTGATGGGTTTACCTTTATATGTTATTTGTTTTTTCTCTTACAGACTTCAGTATTCTTTCTCTGTTCTTTGTGCTTGTTGTTTTAATGATAATATAGCATGGGAAGGTTCTGTTTTGGTCACGTCTGTTTGGTGTCCTAGAGGCTTCCTGTACTTGAATGGGCAAAACTTTCTCTAGATTTGGGAAATTTTCTGTTATTATTTTATTGAATATATTACAAAACCCTTTTCCTTGGAACTCTTCTTCCTTCTTCAATACCCATGATTCTTAGGTTTGGTCTTTTGATGGACTTATGGACTTGGTAAGTTCTTGCATATTCCTTTCACAGCTCTAGAGTTGTTTGTCTAACATTTCTTCACTTTTTTCTTTAATTTCTATTTTATCTTCGAGTTCTGAGATTCTATCTTCCACTTGTTCAAGTCTGCTGGAGTGGCCTTCCACTGTTATTTGTGTTTCTGTTTGATTCTTTTTACTGAGGTTTTCTATATCTTCAGTCACTTCCTCTTTAGTATTTTTTATTTTCATCTTTAATTCATTTATCTCTCTATAGTGTTCTCTGTTTCATTTTGGTGTTTATTTATGGCTCCTCTGAATTCATTTGTTTGTTTCTGTGTCTTCTCGTGTTCTTTATTTTTGGTGTCTTGCAATTTCTTGAGTGCATCTTGTACATTTTGGTTAACCATGTCTAGTGTCTTCTCCATGAAATTATCAGCAATTTCTTGCAAGAGTTCTTTGAGGGTGTTTTTTGGGGATTGCTTGGTTCCTTAGTGTCATTTATCATTGTTTTGTTGGGGTCAGAAACTGAGTATCTGTTTTCTTCATTTCTCTCTGAGTCCTGTATTAAATTATTTTTTTGAGGAGAGTGGTTTCCATTCCTCCTTCTTCTTCCCATCACTCCACTTGGTACTGTGCAACTGTGTTCTTGATTAATTTTTGTGTTGTGGCTGTCTTGGTTGTTAGATAGGTTGGTATGCTACTTCTGTCCCTGGCCTGGAGGTGTAATTTAGCAATATCTAATTCACAAGTTCAATACTCAACCAGTTGCTTATATATTATATAGAAGACACCTTGGTGGTGATATCTATAAACAGTGGGAGTTGGGGGCAGTTAATGTTTGTTAGGCTAGCTATAGAAATTTGGGGAATTGGTTTGGATGGCACTAAAAGGGGAGGTGGGAAGTGGGGTGGGTGTGTGGGAGCTGCTGGGTTTTGTAGCCCTTGTGTGTTTTGAGTGTATTTCTAGTGCTGTAGTGTAGGGTGCTTGTGTCAGGGATTATAGGGGGTTGGGGTTGTATAAAGTTGATATAGTAGGTTGGTCAGCAGGTGGCGAGTGTGTAGAAAGGAGGGGTAGTCTGGTGATAGGTTGGGGGAGAATCAGAGGGGAAGGTGAGGGCAGGGGGAGAGAGTAGATGAGAAGGGGCAGAAAGTGTTGTTGGGAAGGAAAGCAATGCATTTTAGCACAGGAGAAGGAGGGAGATTGAAGGGGTGACAGTAAGGATGAGAAACTAGTGATGGTAAAGTTGATAGTACAGAAAGAAAAAAAATAGGAATAAAAATTTTAAAATGTACAATAATGTAACAAATAAATAAATAAACATCAGGTTCAGGAACAATGGTATTTCAGTCTTAGTTTAAGTTCTGGAGTTACTCCTCTGGCATTCAGTCCTGGTATTGATACATGAGCAGAAGCTCTGATGTGGTCTCACCAGGTGCTGGCTTGTGAGTAGTAATTTGTTCTTCTGTCTACCAGTTAAATTGAAATTGTGAGGTGAGGTAGCTTTGCCAGATCATGCAGGGTAGTCAGAGATACTGATTTCCCCAGTTGATAACTGTGTTACCATTCAGCTGCAGCTGTTTGGTCAGCTCCTCCCCCAGCAAGGTGAGGCAGTTCTAGTTTGAATGCTGCCCTGTGGTTCAGGAGATCAGTTCTGCAATCCACTACCTGCCCTGCTTTGGAGGTGGCTTATTGTTGTGCTCGTTTACTGGGATTTCCACACTGGGAGTTTATTTCTTTGCCCGTCTCCTTTCTCTGGGGCAGGTTGTGTTCCAACTTCCCACTCCTCTGTCCATGCTAGATTACAGTTCACTGTTCATCAGTTTTGTGGGTCAGTTCGGTTTTGGGTGCTGCTCTCTGACTCAGGAGATGAGCTCTGTGATCCACTACCTGCCCTGCTTCAGGGAGTGGCTTATTGCCCAACTGCTCTCAGCCTTTGCTGCCTTTCCTGTGTTTATTTACTGAGAGTTTGGTGCTGAGTTTAGCTCCTTGCCCTGCCCCCTTTCTCCAGTGCAGTTTCAGCTTTCCACCCACCCCTCTTTGCTGTTCATGTTTGATTGCAGTTCACTGTTTGTTTTCCAGTTTTGTTGAGGGGATCAGTCTGCCCAAGGGCTGCACTGGTTTATGTTCCTGGGGGTGGTTAGGTAATTCCTGCATGGTGCCCACCTGTTTGTTCTGTCAGTTGACACACAGGCAGGTTTGGAGGAGGCGGTGGCAGCGAGAAATGGCACCAAATTTTCTCAGTGTAACGTGGTGTGGGGAGGCTTTCCATAGGCTAGGGGATCAGGATGTCGAAAGTTTGATTCTGGTTGGTGCTTTATTTCCACTTGATGGAGGAAGAAGAGAGAAGGAAAGAGAAAAAAAAAATCACCATTGGGGAGGAGGGTTTCCCTGGGGCTGGACCCTCCTTGCTGACTGTGTCGCAGATTGCAGCTGTTAGGTGCAATTAAAAGCTGATTTGAGGGTCAGTCTTTGAATTTTTTCCTGCACCCAATGTGATGGCAGTTATTATTTTGGCTAGAAGCAGTCAGAATTACCCAAGTGTGGCTCCAACATCTCAGGGAGGTTTTTGGAGTCACAGAGCTTAGGCTTTCTGCTTCAGTACCCTAGTTGCCATCTTGGATCTTCAATAAATATAAAGATTTTCAAGAATTCATTACATGTAGAAAAACATTGGTAATATTTATAATTAATTCATGCAATTTTTGAAGAACTGATTAGAAATGCAAAAAAATAACCAAGTCATTGCTGAGATTTATACTTACACCCCTATTTATAATTCTGTTGGGGTGAACTTTATCAGACTTTACTCTTCAGATTTTATTCTGAAAAGGTCTGTATGTTGAACAAATACAAACTTGAATCTGATTTTTCCAAATAAATACGCCCTAATAAGATATCAGGCTCTCTTCATAGTCATTGATGTATGACTTTTAATAAAATGTTCATAATATATGTATAGCCTTCTGTAAGTATTTTAGTACCTGTATTTTTTACTGTATAAAGTCTGTTAATGTATTTATATATTTTGAAGTATTTTTATATCAAATTTGATAAAGTTCTATATATTGCTGAATAACTTTTAGAAGACAATGTTACAGGATTCCTAAAGGATATGTTGACAAATTATTAGCTTTATACTACAGTAACTTTTTTTTTTCTTTGTTTTTGGTGGGGCTAGGGTTTGAACACAGGGTTTTGCACTTGCAAAGCAGGTACTCTTATCACTTGAGCCACACCTTCCATCCTGTATCTCAAATTAGAAAACACAGTAACAACTTGCATAAAACTGCATTTTATGATGCAATATCATACTGTATTATACATTGCTTTTCATAGTCTCTTCAAAGTTCCTATTTCACCCACACTATAGGAAATAAGTCTGAAGAATCACTCTTCAGCTGGGCATGGTGGTACCTGTCTATAATCCCAGCTACATTTAACAGGAGGCATAAATGGGAGGATTGCAGTCCAGGCTGACCCCAGACAAAAATGTGAGACCCTATACCAAAAATAACTAAAGCAAAAAGGGCTGGGGGCATGGCCCAAGTGATAGAATGCCTGCATAGCAACTGCAAGACCCTGGGTTCAATTCCCCAGTGCCACCAAAAAGACAAATTACAAACAAAAGGAATAGGGTCATGGTTCAAGTGGGACAGTGCTTGCCTAGCATGCACCAGGCCTTGGGTTCAATCCTTAGTACTGCAAACAAATTTTTTAATTAATTAAAATAAAGAATCCTTTTCACATAGTCACAGTATCCAGACTAGTTTCTTTGAAAAGATATTTGTAGCCCTAGGACAACTTACTTGGCCCTGTCCCATCTCTCCTTTTCCTTTATCCTTTGCTTTTAGTTGTCCTTGATCTTCTTGGACCGCTGTCATTATACTTGAGTCTGTAACACAAGTGGAGAGTGTGCCAATGTTGTCCTGAAGCTGAGAAGTCCAGGAAAGTTCCCGACAAAAACAGGCAGCCAAAGAGAAGGCATCAAGAAACAGATTTCCTGATCTGAGTTCCTTTATGTGTGGTCTAGGTGCTGAAAAGGGGAGTCAAGTTTTCTCAAGGGTACTGAGACTTAAAATTAACTTTTTCATCTGTGTTTAATATGGAACCTTTGTAAATTGCTACTTTGTAAATACTAGTTTATATTTTTAATGGTCTGTGGTTAATTATAGCATGGGAGTCATACCCAGGAGAGAGATGCATGTTGTGTTCCATGGGAATTATTTAGTTATCTAATGAAGATGAGTACTTTCCTTTCAGGAAAAACAAAGGGTAAAGTGACTTGTGGTTGTCTAACATAAATACGTGCCATTCCTCCTTTTATGCCCTTGATATTCTCTAATGGAAAGCTTTCAAGACCATCTCCAAAATGTCTGCTTACATTTTATCTTAACTGGCTGTTTCCAGTGAACTGTGGCCTGCTTCCTAGGCAGAAATCATGCGATAGGTTATTCCCTCTAAAAGCTTTGAGTATTCCTGTTGTTTGGGGAGTAGCATGTAAGTCCTGGGAAATGGTATTTAAACAAGCTCAACTTGACCATGATCACTAAACAAAAGCCATCACTGGGTGCAGGCAGCCACTTTAGGTAACCGTCATACACAGAGATACTCTGGAGAATCACTTCTCTAGGGCTCCCAGGCATGAATGGAAAGATGCAACTAAGGCTTTTTACCCAGTAGGCTGGTTTTGAAAGCCTGCCCATTACTGATTTCCTCATAGAAATTTGTGAGCACACCATAAAAAACAAAGGGGAACTATAGTTTCTTAAAAACCATGTTGGTTCTCAGAAGCATTCCCAAGTCTTTCTCTTAACATTCCAAATTTAGTTTGGTATTTGAGATCAGATTAGATTTTCTAAATCATTTGTCTATTTCCTTATAATCATGAAATTTTATATTGAATTTTATTAACACAAAATTCAGTTTTAATGTATACAATTCCCTATCTTGTGCAATCATCAATACCATCTAAGAACATTTTAACTACCCCCAAAAGAAACTTTGTATTAGCTCAGCCCCAATTTCCCCTTCTCCTATCTTCTGATACCTATTTATCTACTCTCTGTCTTTATGGATTTACCTGTTCTGAAAATTTCATACAAAAGGAATCATATGATAATTGCCTTTTGTGTCTAGCTTCTTTCCATACTATGTTTTAGATGTTTTTGTCCATGTTATAGCATATAGCAGTACTTCGTTCCTTTTTACAGCCAAAGAATATTCCATTGTATGGATATACTACATTTGTTTACCCATTAATCAGTTGTAGGTCATTTGATTTGTTTCCACTTTTTGGCTGCTGTGGATAATAGTGCTATTATGCATCAGCATTTGTGTATGGGCTTTCTGTGTAAACATGTTTTCAGTTCTTTCATTTACACACACAGGAGTGAATTATTCTGTTAATTGATAGCTCTGTGTTTAACTTTTTGAGGAACTGTGAAGCTGTTTTCTATACCAGCTGCACTATTTTACATTTCCACTAGCACTGCATGAGGGTTCCAAAGATTGAACTTTAAAAGTCATCTCACCTGACCTCATACCCAGTAGTTTATAGAAACTTATATATGCATTTTCTCCAAAACTGAAGTATTCCTATTCTAATTGATGTTAGTCCTTCGTGGACTTTTAATGGCAATTTCTCCTGTTCTAGGAATCTCTATTACATATGCAAAATGAGTACCTTATGAGCCAAGGGAAAAAACTGTAATAGTCTTGAATTTGAGACCATATAAATAATGTCTTAATACCTAGTAGTATTTCCTTTGGATTCCTTGGTATCCATAAAATTCCTTTTTGATTTGGTTGCCTATACAAATCTTAGGTTTGTTTATCTTACTATGCTTATTCCATTACCTTTGGCATTTTGAAGTTTAAGTATGTATCTATTAACTGAGGACTAAACAATAAGATTATTTCTTTACCTCCCATACTAATGGCTGAGAATTTACATAAGAAAACATCATTTAATTGAAGTATCTTTACCCTCAGCTGACTTAGAGGTATGTAGTGATAGAACAATAATGCTGCCATTTTATAAATTAGCGGCACCTCATGGAAAATGGAGCCATTCCCCCCCCTTAACAAGGTTTCCTGTGCTCCTAAAAACAAGCTCCACCTCCATCAGGGACCGCCCCCCACCCCGCGCGTATGCGCCAACCCCTTACCCTCCCTCTCCTGTAAAAGGCCATGCCTGGCCTGAATCCCTTCCCTTTTGTCCTTTCTTCTTCCTGCACTACCTCGTACCTGCCATTAAACCCTGCCCTTGGACGTGAGTTTTCTTTGTGTGGCGTTTTCCCTAACATGTAGGAATCCAGATCCTTTCTAAAAAAAAAAACTTGTTTAAATTTCAAGTTAAAGCCTACTTTCTACACTGTTTTTTCCCTCAGAATTCCCCTTGAGCAATTTAAAATGTTGGTTTTTTATTTATCCATAAGTACTTCAGAATCTCCAACCTTCTGCCTTAAAAATCCATGTTAAAAGTCACCAATGCATACAGCCCTGGGCTCCATCCCCAGCACTACAAAGAAGAAAGGTCACCAAGTATCCCCAACAAAAAGATGTGCCTTCTGCTTTCCAGCTTTCCCAATCCCAAGCACAACAGCAGTGATAATGGTAGCAGTTAACAGCAGTTGCCCTCAGTAATCACAGACTCAGTTTCAGGAACCATCCCTCGTCTAGCAGTGCCATCTGCCCATCTGACTGAGCTCCCTGAGAATAGAAAGCATGAGGTTTACGGGCAAGGTCACCATCAGCCTTGGGATTCTCCACTGTAAAAGTGTGGTAATCATTGTGAGACACCCCTGTTGATTCCACTTCAATTGTAGAGCATTGGGGGGAAAAAATACAGCTGGAACCACTAGTTTGACAGAATTGCCACACAGTAATAAATATGAAGAAAAGCTTTTCCAACTCTCACCAGCAAAGCTGCTCTATAGACTTGTCACAAACAGGATTTAGGTATAAAATTTTAAAGTCATTCCAACCCAACCCCTTAAACAAACGTGCGTGTAATATATCACTACAAAGTGATTTACAAAGAACTTGCTTCTTTTGAATTAGAACTATCAATGAAAAGCATCCCTGCTTCCTTATTAATAGGTAATCCTGAAGCATTAAATGCAAACATGATCAGGGCATAAGCCATCTGTTATAAGAAAACATTTATTTTATTTGGCTGTCATAGTCTTTTATAATCAAAGCTTTTATCTCCATTTTCTAGATAATAGTTCTAAAATGGAAAGCCCATAATGGCATACCTCTCCATGGTATATTCTCATCTGATTTCTTGGTTTCTCTTAGAAGTCCTTAATGGTACCAGCCTTATATGTCTATACCGGTTTTTAAATTTAGGGGAACTTTAGCTTGTTACCTAAGATAACGTTAATTGCTATTTTAATTTATATAATTTTTTTCACAGTGCTAGGGATAGAACCAAGGGGCTTGTGCTTGGCTAAGCTACTTGAGCCATGCTTCTCGCCCTGTTGTTTGTATTTTGTTTTCAAAATAGGATCTTGCTAACTTCACCTGGGCTGCCCTCAAACTCATGATCCTCCTGCCTCTGCCTCCTGAGTAGCTGGGATGGCAAAGTGTGCACCACCATGTTTGGCTTATTTTTAATTTTTATTAAAAATTGTCTTTATTAAATGTAATTTTCTTATCCCAAAGACCACCTTTAACTTATACAAAGGTCTCTTGCTACCCTAAATTTGGTCACATTTTTGATAATATCATATTTTCATCCCTAACTAGCAGTAGAACCATGCAAAAATTATTTAAACTTATTGGGTATTATCTTTCTCATTAGCAGTGTGAGGAATTGGACTGAATCCAAGTTTGGGGGTTTTGTTGTTATTCTTGTTTCATTTTTAAATGACACAGGTTATTATTTTGTTGCCCAGGCTGGTCTCAAACTCCTGGACTCAAAAGATCCTCCTGCCTCAGCCTTCCAAGTAGCTGGAACTACAGGTACATGCCATCATACCTGGCAAAGAAACTGTTCTAATGCAGTTTGTCAAAGGCTACTAAAACATAATGAAAACAAGTGTATTTAGCATAGCAAACAATTTAATTTTGATGATAGAAATCTATGGTGATACTGTCTAAGTGTTATACTTTGTTAGGTATCTTAATCATTAAGCTTGGCAAAGAAATACATTTAAGTGATATGACTAATCACCTTTCTGTAGAAGTACAGAGTGCACATTTAAGTAAATGGAAGAACATTCCCAAGATTCTTTTGTTCTCTACTGCAGACTAGGGTTGACATTGTCCTTATCAAAGAGAAGGAGCTTTCCCTAAATGCAAAGGAATGGTTTTGTATTTCAGCATATACTTAGAGGTGTTAAAGAGTAAAATAAAATGTGTAAGTTTATTTTTTAAGGCTAAAATAGATTTTTAAACTCTTTTGCCTACAGAATCTCTATAACTGTGCACCTTTTTTCCCCTTTAAATTTATTCCTTACATTTTCTTTTGAACATAAGTCTCATTGGTGAAAAGAGGAGCCTTACAAATTTATTTTATGTGAATGTTTCTGATTTTTTTCAAATTTCATTTAAGGAATTATTTTTAAATGGCTCTAAAATATGTATTGGGGTTGAAGCTCAGAAATAGAGAACTTACTTAGCGTACATGAAGCCTTGGGTTTGATCCCCAGCAACACACACACACACACATCTATGGAATAATGTTTTCCATTTTTACTCCTTACTTTTTTGCCCATCATTGATGAAAAGACTTTAAGTGTTCACTGATACAGCTTCTTTGACCTAAGAAACTTTGCAATAACCTGTTTCTTCTCTAAGATAATACCATTTGTCAGCTAAAGGATAGATACATACATTACTTAAAATCTTTATTTTTCTATTTAAAAGTTTATTTGAACATTTTTATTTTTAATGTCATGCCATGTAAACCAGGGTAAGTAGAGCCCATGTATACCTGAAAGTGTGAGAGTCAAGCTTTGTTATAGCATCATAACTGTAAATTAGTATATAAGCAGCCATCAGTACAGTGATGGAAATTTTCTAAAATAATTAAAAATTGGACTCAAAACTTTCTCAGTAAATGTTTTCTTGAGCACACAATGGGTAAGACTAAGTCTTAGACTCTGTAGGGGATACAAAGGTGAACAAATCCTCTGCCCTCAAAAATTACAGCCTCCTAGACACTGGGGAAAGATAAAATCAACATGTTCACAAGTAACTACAATAAAAAAAAATTGAAGGTGTTAAATGCCAAAAAAGAAGCACAAAATATTGGGATTCAAATCTCAATAAGGAAGAAAAGGTTTCATAGAAATAGTATTTGTAATGACTTCCAAAGACAAAGGATTTCAAGATGTGCAAATGACTAGATGAGTACTTAGAATGCGAACAGTCAAGAGGTCAAGACAGCTGGAAAGAGTGGTTGAGTCTGTTGTACAGATAGATTCTTTACTGGTAGATAAGTTTAGTTCAGGGAGAATGAAAGTGATTTAATATTTGAACAGAGTAACATTATGATATGTGTGCTTTAGGAAGATCATCTTGCAGAGATCTGAGGTCAGAGCCAGTTCCATCTTACACCTTACATCAGGACTTCAAAGGCTTCCAACTGTTCTTTAAAAAAAAAACACTGCAGGGCCCTGCATGGTGGAGCCCCTACTTACTTCTCCAGCCTTATCTTATACCTCCTTACTTGTTCTCCCATACCTGCCACTCTGTTACCTTCTTTCATAACTTATTCATCAAAATCACTCCCAGTGCAAGACACAGGTTCAAAAGTTTTTAATTAGCATATATTAATTATACAAAATAATGGGTTTCATTGTAACATCATAAATGTATGTAATGTACTTTGATCATATTCGTATGCCCCCTTACCCTGGCTCTTCTCCTCTTACCACACACCCCGCCAGTGATCCCTTTCCTCTTCGCAAATAGTCCCCCTTCTACTTTCATGTCTTTTTTTATTAATACAGATTCTACATCTGAACATGCAATATTTGTCTTTCTTTGTTAGCTTCCTTCACTTAACATGATCTCCAGTTTCATCTATTTTCCTACAAATGATGTAATTTTGTTCTTTATGACTGAATTGTGTATATATACACCATATATCATCTATTCATGGGCACATAAGGTGATTCCATAACTTGACTAATGTGAAAATTGTCATAGTAAATGTTTGTGCAGGTATTTCTATTGTATACTGACTTAGATTCCTTTGGGTATATGCCCAAGAGTGGTATAGTTGAATCATATGGTAGTTCTATTTTTAGTTTTCTAAGGATCCTCCAGACAAGTTTCTAGAATGAACTGTACTAATTCACATTCCCTCAGTAGTGTATGAGGGTTCCTTTTCCCAAACATCCTAGCCACCATTTATTGTTTCTTTTCTTGATTTTTAGCCTTTCTGACTGAGGTGAGATGGAATCTCAATGTAATTTTGATTTACATTTCCCTGATGGCCTAGGATGGTGAACTTTTTCATGAATTTATTGCTCATTTGTAATTCTCTTGAGAACTGTCTATTTAATTCATTTGCCCATTTATTGATTAGATTATTTGTTATTTTGGTGTTTAATTTTTTGTTTTTTTGTTTTTGGTGGTGGTGGTACTGGGGTTTGATCTCAGAGCTTCATGTTCTACCATTTAGGCCAGCCCTTTTTTTCTGGTTATTTTGGAGATAGGGTCTTGCTTTTTTTCCCCGGGCCAGCCTGGACTGCAATCCTCCTATGCTAATCTTCCTGCTGTTGCTGGGATGACAGGCACGTACCACTTTCTGTTGAGATGGGGTCTCACAAACTTTTTTGCCCAGGCTAGCCTGGAACCACGATCTTCTCAACCTCAGTCTCCCTCATAGCTTGAGCTTGACTTGATAGCAAGCGCCATCACACCAGCTATTGGTTGAAATGGGGTCTTACAAACTTTTTGCCCAGGCTGGCCTCAAACCACAATCCTACCAACCTCAGCCTCCCAAGTAGCTAAGATTACAAGAATGAGCCACTGACACCTGCCAATTTTTTTAGTTCTTCATGTACTTTGAATGTTAATCTGTCAGATAAACAAGTAGCAAGGATTTTCTCCCATTGGACCTCTTCACTTTGGTAATTATTTCCTTTGCTGTGAAGTTTTTTAATTTGATACAAATTCATTTGTCAATTCTTGCTCTTATATGCTGAGCAATTGGAGTTCTATTTAGTAAGTAATTGCCAAAGACTCTATTTTTAAGTATTTTCCCATAGTAGTTTCAAAGTTTTAGGTCTTACATTAAGGTCTTTGATCCATTTTGGTGAGTTGGGGTTTGAACTCAGGGCTTCACACTTACAAAGCAGGCACTTTACTGCTTGAGCCACACCTCCAGTCCATCTTTGATCCATTTTGAACTTACTTTTACATACAGAGGTATGATTCTAGTTTCATTCATGTACATTTGAATATGCATTGAAAAGGCTGTCTTTTCTCCAGCATGTTTTTGGTACCTTTGTTTAGAATCAATGGCTGTAGCTCTGTGGGTTTATTTCTGAATCCTCTATTTAATTGCTCAGCATGTCTGTTTTTGGGCTCATACCATGCTGTTTTTTTTCACAGGGGCTCTGTAGTATGATTTGAAGTTGGGTATTATGATACCTCCAGCATTGCTGTTTTTCCTCAGAATTGCTTTGGCTGTTTGGGGTCTTTTGTCCTTTTGTATGAATTTTAGGATTGTTTTTCTAGTTCTCTAAAGAATGGCATTGGAATTTTGATGGGGGATTGTGTTGAATCTGTAAATTACTTTTAGTAATACGGTCATTTGTACAATATTCTGCTGATTATTGAATATGTGAGGGTGGTTTTTCCATTTTTTTTTTCAGTGTCTTTCTTCAGTGTTTCATATGTTTTATTGTAGAGACCTTTCACCTCCTTGGATAGTTTTATTCCTAGGTATTTTCTTTTTTTAAGGCTATTGTGGATGGGATTGTATTACTGATTTCTTTTTCAGCATGTTCATTATTGATATATAGAACGGCTACTGATTTTTTGTATTAATTTTGTATCTTGCTACTTTGCTGAAAATGTTTACCAGATCTAAGAGTCTTCTGGTGGAGTATTTTTGGCCTTTTAATATAGCATCATATCATCTGCAAATAGGGATAATTTGACATTTTCCTTTCCTATGTGTATCTCTTCTGTTTCTTGTCCTTGTCTTATTGCCCTAGCTAAAAATTCAAGCACTGTACTGAATAAGAGAATGGAATGGACACCCATTTCTTATCCCCTGTTTTTAAGGAAAAGCTTTCAGTTTTTCCCCCCACTGAGTATAATGTTGGCTGTAGGTTTGTTGTTTATAGCCTTTATTATGTTGAGCCACGGACCCTCAATTCCTAGTTTCTTCAGGGCTTTTATCATGTAGGAATGTTGAATTTTGTCAAAGACTTTTTCTGCATCTATTGAGCTAATCATGTGATTTTTGTCCTTGATCTATTTAATGGTGCTATAATTATACTAATTGATTTGGGTATGTTGATCCATCTTTGTACATCCATGTAATGAAACCAACTAGATCATATTATTATAATCTTTTTAATGTGTTGCTGAATTTGGTTTGCAAGTATTTTATTGAAAAATTTTTCACCTATGTTTATTAGGGAGATTGAGCTACAGTTTTCTTTTTTGTTCTGTCCTTATCTAGTTTTGGTATCAGGGTAATCCTGTCTTGTAGAATGAGTTTAGAAGCATTCCTTCCCTTTCTATTTTATGAAATAGTTTGAGGAGCATTGGTGTTCATTCTTTTTTAAAAGTCTGATGGAATTTAACAGTGAGTCTGTCTGGTCCTAGTCTCTTCTTTGTTGATGGATTATTTATTATTTCTTTGATATCATTGCTAGTTACAGATCTGTTTAAGTTGGTCTCAGTTCTATTTTGATAGGTCATGTGTCTAGAAACTTAACCATGTCTTCTAGATTTTCTAATTGATTGAAATATATGCTTTCAAAATACTCCCTAATGATCCTTGGGATTTCAGTGGTATCTGTTGTAAAGCCCCTTTTTCATCTCTAATTGTATTAATGAGGCTCTTCTTGCTCTTTCTTTTGTTTAGTTTGGCTAAAGGTTTACCATTCTTGTTTATCTTTCAAAGAACCAACTCTTTGTTTCATTGATCCTTTGTATTGTGCTTTTAATATCCATTAATTTCCTCCCTAACCTTTATTGTTTATTTCCTTCTACTCATTTGGGTTTGACTTGTTGGTTTTCTAAGACATTGGGTACAACATTAGTATTTATTTAAGGTGGTACTGGGGTTTGAACTCAGGGCCTTATGCTTACGTAGGCCCTCTACAATGTGAGCCACTCCACCAACCCAAGATCAATCTTACTTTTTTCCTCAAAATTCTGTCTTTTTTTTTTTTTTATAGTTACACTTATTTTATTGTTGTGCTGGGTGGGGGGGTACATTGGAGTATTTGCAAAAATGTTCTTAAAGTGTATCAAATATATCATACTCATATTCACCCCCTTAGCTGCTCTCTTTCATCCCCCCTTCCCATACATACATGTGTACACATTATTTGTACCACCTGACTAACATCGCTTAAGATGATGTTCTCCAGTTCCGTCCATTTACCTATAAATTACAAAATTTCATTCTTCTTTGTGGCTGCGTAAAATTCCATTGTGTATAAATGCCACATTTTCTTAATCAATTTGTCAGTAGTGGGGCATCTTGGCTGTTTCCAAAACTTTATCTATTGTGAATAGTGTACAGTAAACATGCATGTGCAGGTGCCTTTGTAGTAACTTGAGTCATATTCCTTTAGGTATATCCCTAAGAGTGGTATTGCTGGATTGTATGGCAGATCTATTTTTAGTTTTTTAAGAAGCCTCCATAACTGATTTTTTAATGTAGGTACTTATAGGTATAAACTTTCCTGTTAGACCTGCCTTTTCTGTATCTCACAGATTCTGATATATTGTTTTCATTTTCATTTGATTTTAGGAATTTTTAAATCCTGCCTAATTTCTTCAATGACCAATTGGTTGTTCAAATGTATATTGCTCAATCTGTGTATAGTTTCTGTAATTTTTCTTGCTATTTCTAATTTTATTCCACTATCATCTGGTAAGATACAAGACATAAATTCAGTTTTTGTATTTGTAAAGACTTACTTTTTAATGGCCTAAAATGTCATCTATTTTGGAGAAAGTTCCATGGAATGCTAAGAAGAATTTTGCTGCTATTAGATGTCAAGTCATTTGATCTATGGTGCAGTTTCTTTTTTTTTTTTCTGTATTGATGAGAGTGGGTACTGAAGTCACCTACTGTTATTGTATCTGAGCCTATCTATCCCTTTATTTCCAAGTAGTGTTTATTTTCTGAAATTGGGTACACCACTTTTTGGTGCATATATAATTCTTGATGGATTGTTCCCATTATTAATATGTAGTGACTTACTTTATCCACTCTAATTGTGGCTTGAGATCTGTTTTGACACACATGAGTATAGCTTTTGCTGCTTGCTCTTGGATTCCTTTTGCTTGGAATATCATTTTCTGTCCTTTAATTTTCAGTCTGTGTGTGTCTTGGCCAGTGAGGTGAATTTATTGTAGACAGCAAACAGTTGTGCCATGCTTTTTAATTCATTCCATCTGTGCCTTTTGTGTGTGTATGTATGTGGTGGGGGAGTGGTACTAAGGTTTGAACCTAGGGCCTTGTGCTTATTAGGTAGATACTCTACCACCTGAGCCATTCTCTCAGCCCTTTTTGCTTTTAGTTATTTTGCATTGTTTTTACATAGAGCCAGCCTGGACTGCAGTACTCCTACCTGTGCTTCCCTTATAGCTGAGATCACAGACACACGCCACCTCACCCAGCTTATTTGTTGGGGGGGCAGGAAAGGTGGGGGTCTCACAAACATTTTTTCTGGGCTAGCCTCAAACCATGATCCTTCCAATCTCCACCTACTGAGTAGCAGTCTGATTCTTTTAATTTAAGATTTAATATGATTTGTCTTTAAAATTATTATTGAGAGTTATGTGCTAACTTTTCCCTTCTTCATCTTAGAGGTTTGCTGATTTACCAAGTTAACATTGTTTCTTTCTTTACTACTTCTCATTTGTTTCTTCTCCTTTTGAGAGTTGTTCTTTCTCAAACACTTGTGCTTATGTATATATTTTTTCTATGTGTAGTATTCCTTTTACTTAAGTCTGCCATGCTGACTTCATGATCATCAATTGCTTTATTCTATGCTTATCATAAAAGGCCTTTATTTCTCCTTTGATTTTAAAGGTTATTTTTGCTGGATGTCATAATCTTGATTAGCAGTTATTTTGTTTCAGGGCTTGAAACACATCATCCCATACTCGTTATGTAGACCTTTAGGATTTCTGCTAAGAGGTTTGTTGGTATCCTAATAGGTTTGCCTTTGTAAGTAACTTGGCTCTTCTCTCATGCAGCATTCAATATTTGTTTGTTTTGTACTCCTGGGATTTTAACTATAATATGATGTGAAGAGGTTCTTCTCTGGTCATGTCTATTTGCGGTTCTAATTGTCTCATGTACTTGGATATTTGTTTCTTTCCCTGAATTTTGGAAGTTTACTGCTGTAATTTCATTGAATAAGTTTTCTATCCCTAGGTTCAGACAGACAAAGACTACATGTTTTCTCTTATATGTGGAAGATAGGTCCAAAAGATAAACATATGCACAAAAACAAACATGATCATACACACATTTATATGTAGAACATGTTTGTAAAAAATAAAAAAGTCTTCTAGCCCTTTAATCTGTGTCTCAGTTCCTTCTACACCACAGATTTGTAGGTTTTCTCTATTAATCATGTCCCAGACATCTTGGCTGTTGTGGTCATGATGGATTTTTTTTTTTCTTTGTTGCTATCTGAGTGTAATAATTCCTCAGCCTGACTTCAGTCCCTGGAATTCTTTATTCTGCCTGGACTTGTCCACTGGTGATGCTTTCTATTGAGTTTTTATTTGATTTATTGAGTTTTTCATTTGCAAACTTTCCATTTTATTGTTGTTTTGTATTTTGTTTTTTCACAATCTCTGTATATTTGCTGAATTTCCAAGTTGTTGAATTTTTCATTCCAGGTCTTGAATTGACTGCTTTACTTCATCTATGTATATGAAACCTATTTGATGTCATTGATCAGTTTTAAAATTAGACTTCTGAATTCTTTGGCATTTCCACCAGTATCCTTGGATTCAGTTACTGAAGAATTGTGAACTTTTGAAAGAGTCATGTTACCTTCCTTTTTCAGTTTCTTGTGTTTCTAACTTGCAATTTGCTCATCTGTTAAAATGAGTATCTTCCAGTATTATATGGGGGTGGTCTTTGTAAGCAGCCTTCTTTTGAGGGCTCTACTCCCTGTGCCATCCAGAGAAGAAAAAACAAACCACTGTCAATGACAGCATCACAAAAAAACAGACATAGAAATAAAATTAAAATCAAATAAACCTACCACTACACACCAGTAACCATAGAAAAGAAAATGGCAAAAATAATGTATGAAGGATAACTATGAACTTAAAATTAAGGTAAAAGTAATAATAATAAAGAAATAAAGGAGCGTACAGAGAAAGAGGAACAAAAGAAGAAGTAGAGTTAAATATTTTAAAGGAGGAGAAGACTGTGAAGAAGAGAAAGAACAAGCTATAAAATCTAATTACAAAATAAAGAAAAATACATAATAAAATTATGTAAAGTCAAGAAGAGCAATAAATATATGCCATGTATGATAGTATATACCTGTAATCCCAGCTGCTCTAGAGATGAAAGCAGGAGGATTGCAGTTCAATTTCAGGATAATGTTGGCAAGACCTTACCTCAAAAAACAACTTTTTTAAAAAAAGGGCTAAATGGCTCTAGATGATAGAGTGCTTGTCTACCAAGCATGAGGCCATGAGTTCAAACCCCAGTACTGTCAAAAAAAATTGTTTTAAAAAACAATAAAGGATTGAAGAAGTTTCTTTCTGGGTCCCCTAATATTACAATCTGCTGGGGGTGGGAGGAGTGAGTTGTAGTTGGAGTCTATTATAGATGTTATTATTCAAGCTGGTGCTGTATGTGGAAGAGGTCCAGCATATTTCAGTTGTCAGCTTCAGGGCAACGTTTACTCTAGAAGCTTCCTTTTTGTGCATAGAGTGCCACTGCTTGCCCAAAAGAGCTTTGCATCCTGTAGACCAACTGGCTTGCCACTTGCTCCAGAACCCCCCAGTTTGTGCACCCATCAACAGTAAATATCCAAACCTAGTGTCCCTAAGTGTGTCAGAAAGTGGGGGGATTAAAGTGAGCACTGAAATCTGCACTGGGAGGACAAAACTGAGGGAACCTGGCATTCTGTGTGCCAGCCTCAGTACTTTCTGACCCCTTCCAAAAAGTACAGCACCCTGCACCAGGGAGGAGGCTGGGAGTATGCAAAGATCTGCTGTACCTGGTCTTGGAATTCTCACCACATGCAGCAGAAAGGTAGCACCAGAGGCCAACCAATCTGCTGGTCACAGGCTTGGAGTTGGAGCTGTCAATCTCTGTAGTAATAATCTCAGGTGAGGGGGCTTGCTCCTGCCACAGAGGACAGGACAGCCTACCACTGCACCCTTCACAGACTGAGCTCCCTGCTGCTTAAGCTTAGTCTGTCTCTGGGTCTGTGTCCAGCCCTCCTGTTCTCCACAACTGCCTACTCAGACACTGGCAGGGTGTCCCCAAGCTCCTTGGTTTCTTATTTTCAGGTCCTCCTTATATAGCTCAGTCTCATACAATAGCCGCCCCCCCCCCTCCGCCCACCCCCAGAGATGGTGCCTGGCCATAACTGGCCATAATACTCTGAGATATGGAAAGTGACAAAATGGATTTCTTCTTCAGTGCTGGCCTGCCACACAGGAGTCACTGTCACACCAAATGCTCACGCTGGGTTTAAGGCTTTTAAGAACTGTTTTTCCTGCAGCTGGGACTGCCAGTCTTTTGTCACCAGGGTTGCCTGGCTTATCTTGTGGTTGCAGCTTCTGCTTCCCCTCCCCATAAGGAGCCAGGGTTGGAGCTTCAGGCTGTTTCCCATTTTTCTCTGCTACATAGCCTTTGTTTTTCTCTGTGCTTTTTAACTGTTTTAACATCATTGATTCCTGATGCTCTTCCTCTCTTTCTTCGGAATATAGTCTGTCCTTTGTTACCCTGACCCTTGCCATTCTTGGAGTCATATGGAGGAGGTTTCTATACACCATCTTACTCCAGAACCAAAATGCTCTTCATCCCCTCTTCTTTTGGTTAATTACTCTTTATCTGTCAGAACTTAAGGAAGTGTTTTCTCATCAAGAAACTTTTTCTGACTTCCTCGACTAGATCAAATATACTTATAAATAGGTCTTCACAACACTGTGTACTTCTGTTTCCTAGCAACTTTTCAATTTTTTATTTAATTGTGATTACTTTCAGTTTTATATTTAATTATATGATTACTTAAATAACATCTGCCTCCCTCACTAGACTTGATGATTTTTAGAGGCTAGTTCTATGTCTGATTTTACTCCATTAGGTACTGTATACCTAACACTTACCATTTTGCCTAGAATATCTCAGAGTTACAAAAATGTTTGGCAATGAATGAGTGATTAAATGAATGAGATTAGTTTGGAAGCTATCACTTCTCACTCTTTGTTGATGCCTTCCCTTCTGCCTAAAACTGCATATTCATGTTTAAATTTTTAAAAACAAAACAGAAAAAATCAAACCTACTTATCCTTTGTCCTTCACCTCAAACTGTCATCCATTCACCTATGAAACTTCTGGAATTGCTCACCTACTCTCAGTGATTCCAGTGCTTCTCGTGAACCCCCGCATTCTGGATCTTATCTCCACCGTTATTGGAATTGATTTTCTCAAAGCCTGTGCTACTGACATTGTAGTTAAACAAAGAGCAATGAAAGTGAAAAGAGAGACAAGTAATTAGAGACATTACAGCTCTAGAATCTACAGGGTTTAACAATGGAAGAGGAGTCAAACGTGGTTTCAAAATATTAATACAGGTAATTAAGAAGGTACCAGTGCCTTTAGGGAAGTGGGTAAGAAGAACTAGTTGAAGGAGTTGATACATTTAATATTATACCTGCTCTACAAGCACCAAGACTTCCTGTTCAGCTTAAGATTCAGGTAGATCATCTAGTTGGATAGTTTCCCAGAAAATAGTTGAAAATGTGGAACTTGGGCTGAAGGATGGTAAAGAGACTCAGAGATCAGACAATTTTTTATACATCATGTGCTAGACTCTTACATACATTATTTCATTCAGTTCTGACAGTTCGGTGAGATCGGTGATAGTGTTCTGTTTACCAGAGGAATAAAGAAACAAACACTTAGCCCAAGTTTGTCACAACTGGAATTCAAGCTCAAATCTATCTAACTTCAAAACACAGACAGGCACCTCAGTGCACAAAGTACTTCAGAAAGGAATGTACACAACCAAAACTCTGTTGAGGAGTCCAAAGTGGGTTTAAAGTTGAAGAAAGGAGTAAAATTACATTTTTGAGGATGAAGTAATTATCTTCCGCTGAATTAGAAAAAAGACTGTGGTTCTGACAATTAAGTAGTTGTAGTGGGTGACCTTCAAAAAAGCAGTTTCCATAGAAAAATAGGCATGGAAACCAGTTTGCAAATGCTGTTACAGTAGACAACTGTTGAGATACTAGAGATAGCAAAAACTGGCCATTCTTCTCATACGGTTGGCATAATTAGAAAGGAGGAAGGGGATTATAATCCAATAGGATGTCGTAAATCTTCGGAAGACTTCTCAGGGTAGTGGAGGCTTAAGCATGCTGATAATAGGGTAAGGAGACACTAGACAGGCCAGGTTAGAAGAATGGAAGATGGGGGTAACCATGGAACATAGCCTATGAAGAGACTGTGAATGTCATCAAAGGTATGACATTCCTTTTTTTCCCTTTTTCCCTTTCCTTTCTTAAATCTACCTCTCTTTTCTTACTGTTTCTATTTCCACAAGTTCTCTCCTTGCCTTGAATGTCAGAGTTATTTTGTAATATTTTGCCTCTTGATCTTAATTTTAAAAATGAGCCAGACGCCAGTGGCTCACTCCTATAATCCTAGTGACTCAGGAGTCAGAGATCAGGAGGATCACGGTTCAAGGCCAGCCCAGGAAAATAGTTCAGAGACTCTATCTCAAAAACACCCATCACAAAATAGGGCTGGCGGGGGAGGGTAGTGGAGTGGCTCAAGGTATAGGCCCTGAATTCAAGCCCTAAGTACCACAAAAAAAAAATAAAAATAAAAAAATAAGGTGAACTAGGGCTGGGGGCATAGCTAAATGTCAGAGCACTTGCCCAGAATACATGAATCCCACCACTAAAAAAGAGAGAGGGGAAAAAAAAGAATAAACCTTGTATACTTCTGCTTCCAAAACCCCATATTACTACCATCATTTCATTACTGTTTCTGACTGATTTTTCCCCTTCCTCCACAAATCAATAATCTTCCCTAGAAGAATTAATTTAGGGCATCATTTCTAAGTTTGACCTATGTGACCACTGTGTTTAATTCTGTTAACTAACTTTTTTCTTTCCATCTTTATGATTTTTACCTTCCATGGCTTTTCATCTTCCATGACCCATAAATCACTCTTGGGGACATAAATATGTAGTTTACCCCCCCAAAAAAATTTATAGACATACACATGTGTCTACATGAAAATAAGAGACTTTCCATTCATCCAAATAGTGTGTTTGAACAATGTGTAAACAGTACTAAATCAGGAAAAATGTTTATAGTAGATAAAGTGGTCAAGTCTGGATTGCTTTTGTGTTCCTCATGTGAATCAATCTGGTACTTAATAACTCAGTGAATATTCATGGAATAAATCAAATGAATGAGTGGATAGGAGAAACTTGGATAAATTATTGTTGCTATTATAGAATTCAACACACATTTGGTAATGCTGATAAAATTGCATTACATGTGAAATAACAAAAGTAGTTGCTATTATGAATGAAAGGAAAGACTTTCATTACTGAGACACAGTCTCTACAATGAGTCAAACCTTCCAGAGTGGGTATAAGTTGATAAAGATGCAACTGTTTGGCATACAGAGAATTGCTGCTTTCAACAAAAACTAGCATTGTTTTTTACAAATAGAATTTTTATGAAATATTTAATAAAATCACTCAAAAATTAGATGTAAATAAGATTATCTTTTAATTCACATGATTAAGAATAAGTGAACATTTTAATTTTAATATCTTTTGTTCAAAACTTTATTCCAAATATTGCTTTTACCTTCTAGGGACTTAGTTGTCTGATACTCTGTGGACTGGTAATATAGAATTGGTAGTAGAAAAATTCGTCCCCTATTAGGTAAATAAGGCAATACTTCTTGTAGTTATTTATCTGTTGCATCACAGACATAATTCTGGATGATTTGTTAAGTGTTTATTTGTTGATATTTCTTCCTTGAATTTTCTCTCTACAGGCAAACGCTTCCTTTGGTAAAACTAGTTAGTTTTACAGTTTTTTTTTTTTTTTTTTTTTTACTTTTTTTTGGGGGGGTGGGGGGTTATTCAGGTTTGAACTCAAGGCCACATACTTGCTAGGTGGGTGCTCTACCACTTACTTAAGTCATGCCTCCACAAAGTATTTTATTAGTCTTGCAAATATGAATGAAGTTATAAGGAGAAAAATCATCCCCAGGTGTATTAAGAGTGTTTAGAATTTCAGGATCCTGGATCTTCTGTGTTTCTTTTCTTTCTTTTTTTTTTAGTACTGGTGGTTGAACTCAGGGCCTCACACTTGCTAGGCAGGGACTCTACCACTTAAGCCACTTCACCAGCCCCTAGTGTGTTTCTTTATTGGTTTTAAACACTTCTGTTTAGTTTGTGTGTGATAGAGTCTTGACACCTTTTAAATATTCTTTCTGCCCCTGACTTTTCTTGTCTCATTCCAATTAACAGTAAAGTCATATGGTTCTTAAAGATAAAATTCAAATACTTCCATTTCACTCCTTGTTTAATTATCTTATAGAGTTCTAGAGCATATTACAAGAACCAAAAGGTGAAACAAAGTTTGGATTTGTTTGAACCAGAATCATCTGGTTCTCACTATTGCTGTTTGTGTTGTTCTACCCTCCACTTTACATGAAGAGTTTAGTAGTTGGCTATTGTCAGTTTAATAGCTCGTATATACTGTGCCTTAAATGACATAGGAACATATCAAAATACACAAACTTTACTTAATACTAAAAATCGCTGTGCAAAAAAAGTACTTAGGAAGCTGCTACAAATGGTTTGATAAACAACTGCGGTTTCTGTGGTGGGAAAATCACATTACAGTGAACAGAATCTTCTGGATATTTCGGTTTCATTTATTTGATGATTTTCTTTCCAGTGAGGTTTTTAGGCCCCACGTTATGATGTTTTTCACCACATGGATGTTTTCAGCTGCAGTAAGTGACAAATCAACTGCACTGCAAAAGTGTTTCATGAAAACAAAGCAATTGCCAAATTAAAACTATTATTCCTTTTTCAGTGCAGAGAAAAATGTTGCTTACTTAAAATGCTAAGATTTAGGTATGATTTTCATATGCTCCCAAATCAAATTCTGAAACCTATACAATTAAATGCTTCTGATTTTCTACTACTAAGATTATATGTTGAGATACATGATTATAAATTGAAAGCATGAGAAAGATATATATATATAATTTGAAGGAATATAAGAACCCCTATATCCCAGGCTAAGATAAGGAAATAGAGCCAGTGAATATAGATTTCTCTCCTCAGAAATTTGATAAGGGTTTGGGGAGATTGGCCAGTAAGGACTTGAGCATATTTGTAGGTCACGGGGAAGGAGCCAGTAAAGAAAAGTAATTGAAGCTGAGGTCAGGTGGGGCATAGATACATATGACAGAGCAGGGTCTCAAAGGAATGAGATCAGAGACACAGGCAGACAGAATAGTCTGTACAGGAAATACTACATGTTCTGATACAAGAAGAAGTAAGTGAAGAATGATGTGGCTATTAGGTAAGGTTATAAATAGAAAGCAGTATAGAGGTTGATGATTGTGTAGAGTGTGAAAAAAGTGGTACTCGCTGAGATGATCCAGAAAAGGAGGTAATCCCAGAGTGAAAGAAAATTAACAAGTGATATGAAGTGTCCAGATGAGGATAGAGATCATAGATTTGTAATAGGATTGATCTTCTGGGCTCCTTTCTTCCCCTACAAACCCTACCTCAGAAGTTTTTAGTCATTCTGGTATAGGTATGGAAAAAGGAAGTTGATATCAAGTTATAGTTTTGGAGGTGGGATAGCTAAACAGCAGAAATTCAGATGAGTTATTAGTCCAAGAAATTAGAGCAAATATAATTGGTAAAGAAAAGTGAAGTTACTTTTGGTAGAAAATGAGTCATCGCTATCAAGCCTTTCTGTGTCCCTCACCCAAGAATTGCATCTTCAGCTCTGATAGCTCTCTTAGGTTACAGATCAAACTTTTTTCTTTGTGCTGAGCATCTCCATGTGGATATCCCTCAGGCATTTCAAACTCAAAGAGTGAACTTACCTTCCTTTCAGATGTCCTCTCTTTCTTTCCATGGCATTTGCATCTTCCTAATTACCCAGAATTGAAATGTGACTTGTTGTTTGTGCTTTTCTTGCCCTTTTATCTTTTTTTTTTTTCTGTACCAGGGATATGTAGTGACATTTACAAAAGTTCTTAACAATATATCATAGTTAAATTCACCCCCCCGCCATCATTCTTTACCCTTTATCTTTTATAGCTAATCATTCTGTCTTTATAACTGCTCTTATAAAGTTGTTTTCTCCATCCCACTGCTTCTAGTCCATGTCAGGCCTTCATTATGTGCCTAGACTGCTGCAGTTTATAGCCTTTCTAAGCAGACTGACTTGCCACGTGTCTCATCAATCAACTAGTCATCCTTCCAGCTATAATCTTCTCACTAAAGTTTAACTCTGATGGGGAGGGGAGAAATTAATGGAAAAACCTAGTAACTTCCATACTTCAAGCACATAATTTTTCATGAAATTTAAGTTCCTCCTAAAATGGTCCACACCTGCCTATCTAACTTATTTCTTTTTTATGTCCATACATTGTGTTCACTGTTCCTCCTTACAATCATCTTTGATAACACTATGGCCTGTATTTGAAATGACTTTTCCCAGTTCAGTGTAACCACCTCCTTAGGAAGTCTAAAGAAGACTCCCTCCTTCCCCCAGTAGAAATAACACTTAAACTCCTGAAATAAGACATGTCTTTTGATAGTATTACCTTCTTCTTTGTTACTTATGTTAAAACATTTCCCTTACTACTAGTTTCTTACAGAAACTAACCATTAGTTAACTGTAACAAATGATTAAAGCTCCACAAATCTATTCACTTCAGAAACTTCGGGCAGGTGGAATGTGCCTATAATCCCAGCTACTCAGTAGGCTGAAGCAAGACGATTGCTTGAGGATAAGAATTCAAGGCCATCCTGGGCAATATAACAAGATCCTACCTCAAAACAATTTGTTCTCTTCTTTTTTTGGGGGGGGTGGGGGGAGTTGTGCTAGGTGGGGTTACACTGTGGCATTTACAAAAGTTTTTACAGTATATCAAATATGTCATACTTTAATTCACCCCCTCCACCATTCTCCTTCATCCCCCACTCCCCATTCCTGGAGTAGTTTCAACAGGTATCATTTTTCCATTTACATACATGTATACGCAGTATTTGCACCATATTCACCCTCCCACACCCTTTCCCCATCTACACACACACACACACACACACACACACTGATACCAACGCCCCCCAGGTAGGGCCTGTTCTGCCCTACTGTTCTCCAATTTTAAAAAATAAAAAACATTTAACAGAACTTCAATCAGTAGTACTCAATACTGGCTATACCTTAGCATACATAGGGAACTTTAAAAAAAAATACTAATAGCTGATTCAAAGATTTTGATTCACTGGTCTTTGGTGGGGCCTGTACATAAGTATTTTTTAAGTTTCCCTGATTCTAATTTGTTCACAGAATTCAGAGCTAGTGTCTTAATTCTAGTACTTATTGGTATACCAAGTAGAAAAATACTAAATCAGTTGACTTAGCTGTGTCAACTAGGATTTAGGGATATATAGATTTCTTCTAAAATCTTTGTTAATGATATTGGAAGGAGCCTCTTGGCTACCAAAGAAAAAGGAGGAATTAGAAGCACTAGACTTGTCAGTTTTCATTAGCATGTTTTATCTTGTAATGACAGATTTCAAAATTCATTTGAAGAGCATACATAATTGGACCTCTGAAAATACTGATCTACTCAGTTCTTAAAATGAATCAGACATGTGAGCTAGTGTGGTCTAGTGGTTAGAAATGTAGACTGGTGGGAGTACTTCTGGGGTTATTTGTTCATCTTTTAGTGCCTTACGTGACCTTAAGAAAGTCACTTGAGCCTCACCTTGGAGTTAACACTTACTACAACTTCACAGGAAGATTGAAGACCAATAAGTTGTCTCATTTTTAAAAAAAATTTTTTTGTACAAACTTGGAAATCACTGTGGCTTCTTATGTTTGACTGTTTGAGATCCTGCCACAAAGGGAACAAATGGGAAAGAGAACTGGCATTGTTAAGAGAAACAGACTCATTCATTCCAATTTAGAAAGTCATCCATCTTAAAGTATCTGAATTTTAAACTCACCTCTGAGCTCTTGGCATTTGTTTCCTTGTCAATGGGAAAGTTGTGCTTTTTCTACTTAAAAACAACATACACAAAACTCAGAAAAGTACCATAAAATAGTTGTCACAACACATGGCCCAATCTGTGCTATTTTATGGAAAAGGAAAAGCTCTTCCACTGGGTGACTTTTTAGTCCTTTTCTTAATGCCCAGCTGGCTGTTTATTGTTTTATTTGGGGGGAGGAAGCCAGGAGCCACAAACTGGACAAATGTTTTTCAGAAGCTCACTGATAAAGGTGAATTTTTTGTCTTCTTTCCAATAAGAAACAATTGAGATGGAGAAAGAGTTAATATTAAGTATGTAATTCTAATTACTCACATTCTGAGGAGCCTTAAATATAGACTAAATTCCTTTTGAAAGTATATAGCAATTTTTTTTAATATCTGAGAGAGGCATTTTGCAAAATGTCAGGGGGTTTGTGTGAGCCCTCAACTTTCTGAAAATAGATGATACTTTGACCCTTTATATTACTGGTCAGGGCTTGCCTTTGTTTCATTTTTGAGTGTGAGGATTTAGTTGTGAAGACAGAGGTATTCTAGTTTAATGTGCTCTCATTTAGCTCTTCTTTTTTTAAAAAAGGGAAAATCTTAACTCATTTTTTAGAAAAAGACAAAATATGGGTAAGGTGGTAACTTGTAACTGTTCCTGTTACTGACATACAGGAAGAAAGAAATAGTGGGGCTTGTAGATAAACAAGATAACTTTGTGGTAAAAGTATCCATTTTTACTATTGTTACTAACCAATATGACCCTGGATAGATGCTTTACCTTCCACAAAGCCTCAAGAATGTCACCTGTTAAAAGGAAACAAAAAAATAAAACAAATGAAACCAGCCAGATGGGTTGAAACTAAATCACACTTGAGGAAATTGAATTGGTATTACCTCATAAAATAAGACTAGACAGTTAACCCTCATCTTTTAGACTGTTTACTTGCCTGTGTCATTATTGATTAAAGAAAAATAAAAGTACCTACACCAGTTGTGGTAGCACATAACTGTAATCCCAGAACTTGGGAAGCTGAGGTAAGAAGATGAAGAGTTAAAGGCCAACCTGGACTACATATCTAGACCTTGTCTCAACTAAAAAAACACACACACACACACACACACACACACACACACGCTTATATAGAGAAAGTACCTCATCTGTCCCAGCAAGCTTTTGCTTTTCATTCTAAGTTCCCAAAATGTCAAGTATTTTATGTGTTTATTCTAATTGGTAAAGTAATAAACACAACATTTGTGCTTTTAAACACTGAAAGTGTTTCTGCTAACAGAAATTTTCCTCTTACCTTCTTCCCAGTTCTCGCCTCTGGAGGTTGAGAGAATGAGTGTTTAAATTTTTTCTTTTAATCCCAATGTTATTTTTAACAGTCTTTGTATCTTCATCTTCATGCATGGTAATAATCAGCAGGTTTCCCTGCTGCAGCAGAACTCTGTGTGAACCCAGTAATTTCTCAAATCTGACAGGTAAAAAAAGTGTGTGGCTTTTCACTTCCTGTCCCTTCCTCCAACCCCAAACCATAGTGAAGCATGCTTTCTGGTGACATTTATTCACATAGACAGCCTCACAGCAGTTTCTTCCAATAAGATTTGTTCACTGTTACCTTACAACAGCCTATCAGTTTGATTGTCTGAATTGGAAATCAATACAAACTCTCAGGAAACTATATATAACACAGAGTTATTGCTTCAGATCAATTTTGAGGGTGAAATTTAGGGATATCTGTGCTATATCCTTTGAGATAGGTGCCTGATGTATACATGTCACCCAAGATAATTCAGGAAATAATGCAGGTCCTCCAGAAACTGCAATCTGGAGGCCCTAGTAGTTCAATGTGGTTTTGCATGAGCAAAGCAATAAGGACCAGAATGGAAAAGGCCATTTAAAAATTCCAACTTTATTATGACTTTTATAGAGTTCAATCAGTGTTTAGTTTCAGTGGCTCAATAAACCAAAACTTTCACTATTTGTATAGCTTTCTATATTGATAGGATACAAACCAATGACATATGGGTAACTTCTGAGGCTTAATCAAATTTGTACAGCTTTAAATCCTTGGATATAATTATTTATTTTTTTAAAAGCCAGTTTTTAATTGAAAATCTCTCATTTCAGTTGTCATGCTTAAACTTTGAAAGTCTTCTTACCTCTATTTATAATAATTCCTGTTCACCAGATGTTGTTATTAGCTCAGTAATAACTAATAGAAGGTACTTGTCCTAACCTGACTGGCATTCTCTCTTTTTGATGTGTATGAGCATATGTGGAACAGTCAGCTAAATAAAGGTTTTATCAATAAGTTGCTGTTTGACATTTGGCTTTTAGATTTTGTTGTCTTGCCACTTACCATATGGTAAAGATTTGGTTATAAAATACTCTGTCTTTTCAGAATTGAGATTTGAATCAGTGGTGTTTACATGAGAAGTTTCCACTCTTGCTTATAACTAGTACAATACAAGGTTTTATTACATACAAATTTTGTTTTGTTTTGTTTTTGTTAGCATTGAGGTTTAAACTCAGGGCCTCATGCTTGCAAGGCAGGTGCTCTTATCACTTGAGCCACTTCTCTAGCCCTTTTTTGTGATGGGATTTTTTGAGATAGGGACTCACCCAGGGCTGACTTCAAACCACACAATCCTCCTGTCTCCTGTGTAGCTTGGATTACCAGTGTGAGCCACCAGTACCCGACTACATATAAGTTTTATTCATACTTAAAAGCACTTAAAAGAAATAAATTCAAGCATTAAAAGCTTTTTACTCACTGCCAGTTGTATTCTCTGCTGATTATTTTAAAGGTATTTCCTACAGAAAACACATTGTTGAATATCAACTCTTGTATATTGCCACTTTTTTAGTTAAATAGATGTTATTTGGACCCATAATTTAAGGAAACTATTCACTACTAGATGATTCAGGATTGAAATAGAGGCTTCATTCCCTTTCAGTGTATAATAGAGTAGGGATTGTTTTTCAATGAAAAAGTGAAAGAGGAAATAATTAGCATATCATAAGCCACGCATGGTGGTACACATTTGTAATTCCAGCATTAGGGAGGCTACATTATTAGGGCAACATAGCCAAACCCTGTCCCAGGGGAAAGGAAAAAAAAAAAAAAACATCAAAATTAACAGCATACAGATAAACATAAAGGATGAAGAGAAAAGAGAAGTCTGGGAAGTCAATTAAGAACAACAACAACAACAAAAAGGGCGGGGAAGGGGGATAGATGTTTGGTGAGATCCTACAATTGCATTTCAAAGATAACTTAGAAGGGAAAGATTTCATTTCATAATATATTTTGTGGAGTAGGAGGTGTGTTTTATATTTTGAAGTAATGAATTTAGACCATATTTATATTCTCAGTTTAGGAAAATGAGAAGCTTGAAGGAAATACAGGAACGAACATCTATCAAAATAAGGCATCTTATTTCAAAATAGGACATCTATGAGGAAAGATGAAAAGGGCATGAACTTAACTGAGACTTATTTTCAAGAATATGAAGGAAATTTTTATTTTATTTATTTTATTTTATTTATTTTTTTATTCATATGTGCATACAATGTTTGGGTCATTTCTTCCCCCTTCCCCCTGCCCCCTCTCTTACCCCCCCACCCCCCCTTACCCACCCTAACCCCTCGCTACCAGGCAGAAACTATTTTGCCCTTATCTCTAATTTTGTTGAAGAGAGCATATAGGCAATAATAAGAAGGACCAAGGATTTTTGCTAGTTGAGATAAGGATAGCTATACAGGGAGTTGACTCGCATTGATTTCCTGTGCATGTGTGTTACCGTCTAAGTTAATTCTTCTTGAACTAACATTTTCTCTAGTTCCTGGTCCTCTTCTCCTATTGGCCTCAGTTGCTTTTAAATATCTGCTTTAGTTTCTCTGTGTTGAGAGCAACAAATGCTATCTAGTTTTTTGGGTGTCTTACCTATCCTCATACTTCCTTGTGTGTTCTCGCTTAATCATGTGATCAAAGTCCAATCCCCTTGTTGTGTTTGCCCTTGATCTAATCTCCCCATATGAGGGAGAACTTACAACTTTTGGTCTTTGGGGCCAGGCTAACCTCACTCAGAATGATGTTCTCCAGTTCCATCCATTTACCTGTGAATGATAACATTTCATTCTTCTTCATGGCTGCATAAAATTCCATGTGTATAAATACCACATTTTCTTAATCCATTCATCAGTAGTGGGGCATCTTGGCTGTTTCCATAACTTGGCTATTGTGAATAGTGCCGCAATAAACATGGGTGTGCAGGTGCCTCTGGAGTAACCTGTGTCACATTCTTTTGGGTATATCCCCAAGAGTGGTATTGCTGGATCATATGGTAGATCAATGTTTAGATTTTTAAGAAGCCTCCAAATTTTTTTTCCAGAGTGGTTGTACTAGCTTACATTCCCACCAGCAGTGTAAGAGGGTTCCTTTTTCCCCACATCCTCGCCATCACCTGTTTGTGGTGGTGTTGCTAATGATGGCTATTCTAACAGGGGTGAGGTAGAATTTTAGTGTGGTTTTAATTTGCATTTCCTTTATTGCTAGGGATGGTGGGCAATTTTTCATGTGTTTTTTGGCCATTTGAATTTCTTCCTTTGAGAAAGTTCTGTTTAGTTCACTTGCCCATTTCTTTATTGGTTCATTAATTTTGGGAGAATTTAGTTTCTTGAGTTCCCTATATATTCTGGTTATCAGTCCTTTGCCTGATGTGTAGCTGGCAAATATTTTCTCCCACTCTGTGGGTGGTCTCTTCAGTTTAGAGACCATTTCTTTTGCTGAGCAGAAGCTTTTTAGTTTTATGAAGTCCCATTTGTCTATGCTGTCTCTTAGTTGCTGAGCTGCTGGGGTTCCATTGAGAAAGTTCTTGCCTATACTTATTAATTCCAAAGTATTTCCTACTCTTTCCTATACCAACTTTAGAGTTTGGGGTCTGATATTAAGATCCTTGATCCATTTTGAGTTAATATTGGTATAGGGTGGTAAACATGGATCTAGTTTCAGTTTTTTGCAGACTGCTAACCAGTTTTCCCAGCAGTTTTTGTTGAAGAGGCTGCTTTTTCCATCGTATATTTTTAGTACCTTTGTCAAAGATAAGTTGGTTATAGTTGTGTGGCTTCATATCTGGGTCCTCTATTCTGTTCCACTGGTCTTCATGTCTGTTTTAGTGCCAGTACCATGCTGTTTTTATTGCTATTGCTTTGTAATATAGTTTGAAGTCGGGTATTGTGATACCTCCAGCGTTCTTTTGACTAAGTATTGTCTCAGCTATTCATGGCCTCTTGTGTTTACATATAAATTTAACGGTAGATTTTTCAATCTCTTTGATGAATGTCATTGGGATTTTGATGGGAATTGCATTAAACATATAGATTACTTTTGGAGTATAGACATTTTTACTATGTTGATTCTACCAATCCATGAGCATGGGAGATCTCTCCACTTTCTATAGTCTTCCTCAATCTCTTCAGAAGTTTATAGTTTTCCTTGTAGAGGTCATTCACATCCTTTGTTAAGTTTACACCTAGGTATTTGATTTTTTTTTAGGCTATTGTAAATGGAATTGTTTTCATATATTCTTTCTCCGTTTGTTCATTATTAGTGTATAGAAATTCTAATGATTTTTCTATGTTGATTTTATATCCCGCTACCTTGCTATAGCTATTGATGGTGTCTATGAGCTTTTGAGTAGAGTTTTTGGGTCTTTAAGGTATAGGATCATATCGTCTGCAAATAGGGATATTTTAACAGTTTCTTTACCTATTTGTATTCCTTTTATTCTGAAGGAAAAATTTTAAATCTTGCCCCCCAAAAACCCACAAAAGTTCCACAAAGGAGGAAGTAAAACTCTACAGGAGAGATTCAGATTATATATGAGGAACTTTGCCTAGAATTTAAGATTTATTCATTATTACAGCATGCTACAAACAGAGGTATAGAAATTCTACCTTTGAGATCGCAGAGGTAGGTTATTAGCAGGCTTGTAAAAAGGAACCGAATCACTAACTACATGAAGAGTCTTAAAGCCAGGTATGGTGGTGGTGGTGGAGCACACCTGTGATCCCAACTGCTGAGGAAGCTGAGATGGGAGTCTAGCCTGGGTAACATAAAGATACCCTGGGGATGGAGGGGTTGTTATTGTTTGTTTTAAAGAACTGCAAGGGAACTAAAAACTACCAATCAAGCCTACAGTAACACTTAGCACTAGTCATGCTTCCTAGATAACACTGATTTCCAAGACAAATGAAAGTCAGGAGGGAAGGTGTAATGTAGTCTTGATCTACCTGATGAATTTAAAGCTCACCCCATCTCACTGATTGACGCTCTGAAATATTCTGGCAGAAGATGGAGCTATGTGCAAGCAATGGGAGAAAGAGTCAAAATATTTCCTCCATTCTTTCCTCTAAAAATGAAAGGAGGAAAAATTTATGAAGAGAAAAAAAAATCCAGAAACCCTAATATGCTAACAAATAATTATTGGTCATCTACAGTGTGACAGAAGTGAAGAATATAGTGAACGAGATAGATGAGGTCATACTCTGGTGACATTTTTGGATGGGAGATAGACAAACACAATAATAGAATCAGTCAGTTAGTAAAATCAGTGGAGAAAAGTAAAGGAAAGTAAGCAGGTAGGGCGAGAGCAAGGGTGGACTTCAAATGGAAGCAGTGACATTTAAACAAAAGCGAACCACATGAAAGAGCCACCACACAGACCTGGGGAAGAAACCCCCACAGGATAGACTTAAGCCCAGTGCAGTTGAGGCAAGATTGGGCAGTATGCTTGAAGTGAGCCAGAAGAAGTACTCTTTCCAAGTGGAAACTTTTATGAGATACTTTTGGTTTCTGTGCATCCCTCTTCCTTTAGTGATCCAGAATAGCCTGGAGCTAAGTGGTTTATTTAGATTTATCTCCTCTTGCAATTGGCCTAATCATCAGAGCTGTAGTATATAAGGCTTTATACTAATGACTAAGTTATTCATTTAAGTTAAAATTGATACATAATTAATCTGTCACAGGGATTGGTAAAGGGGCAGATGGTAAATATTTTTGTCTTTCCTAGTGTTGCAGGCCAGTGTCGAGAGAGTTCTTGCCTTCATAGGCCAAAGAACTAGCTTGTGAGGCAGCTGATTGACTCGTAGGACAACAAGGTCGGCATACAAAGTAGAATTTATTAGAGAAAGGAACAGCTACAGCTAGAGCAGTGCAGCAGAGCCGGGAAACCAGTGGTTCCCTGCTCAGGTGAAGGCTGGGGCTTTTTATGGATGCTTTAACTCTGGGTTAGGGGAAGGGTTGGGGGGAGGGGTTCTTTCCATTGGCTGTGGATTCATTCATGTGGGCTCTCTTCAATGAACTGGTCTGTTTGCCCCTTGTGGGGGGAAACAACCTCGAGAGCGTTCTGTTTATCAGCCCCATGGCAGATTTATGAGACCCTGTATCTCCTCTTCAGGGTGCAGGAATGCAGATTCACAACTCCTTCTCAGGGTGCAGGGCTCATAGTGCTCTCCATAGGGGATGGGATACTGACTCACTCATCTGCCCATTAGGTTCCCAGACCCAACACTAGCCTTATAGTGCTCAGGTACAGGAACTCAGCTCTGTGGTTATAGCACAAAAATAGCCATACTTGGGAGCTGGTGGAGTGGCTCAAGTGGTAAGTACCTGCCTAGCAAGCATGAGGTCCTTAGTTCAAACCCCAGTACCACCAAAAACAAAAAAAAAAGAAAAAAAGCAGCCATAGGATACTAAATAAATAGATGCCAGTATTCCGATAAAACTACATTTGCAACATTAAATAACAAATTGGGTTTGGCATATGGAGTACAGTTTGTCCATGGACCTGTTCTAATACACTGAAAAGTGCTAATATGAGGAAAAGCAATTTCAGTTCTGTAGTCATGCACTAGATTAAGAGAACAAGCCTGTGGAAAATGCAAACATGGATGAATAAAATAGAATCTCAGTCTTCTGCTACTCTAGTGAGTTAGACAAAATTTATACAAGTAATGGTACGTACTTCTGTGTTATCTGATATACATATTCATTTGATTGAAATAACAAAAATGTCCAAAGAAATTAGATTTCTCTTGTAAATGGTTATTAAAGGAAGGTATCAACCCAACCTTATGACACCTGTCATTACAGCAACAGGTACACAAAAAGAATTCCAGCAGTTCATTAGTACCATCTTTGGCACAACCTACGACTGTCCCAAACCATAATCACCTGCTAAAATGTTATGATCTTGACTCTAATTCATCTATACAGGCAGATACTGAGCCTCTTGCTACTGAGATGAAAATTCAGAAAACCCCTAGTAAGAGCTGGGCTGGAAGTATTGGCAGGAAGTCAATTGCTATTAAGCAACAAAACATGTTAAAGTAGATGAGAGAAGGAATTTGGGAAACAAAGATTACATATAGTCCATATTCCCTTTAAATGTAAATTTTTTGGAAATAGAAGTAAATCATAATATCTTAAATGAATCAAAGTCATATTTTTAGAGTTTGGCATCATCAACAGTAATTTTTCATTTTTTTGTAATCATGAGCCTGGTTTCCATAGAAGATAATTTTAAAGACAAAATATAATTTTATATGACTCTCCAAAAGTAATCCACTGCATTATTGATATTTACAGGTACATAGAACTATTAGATTATATGTATTAATTTATGCCTCACTTTATTCCAAAAAGAATTTTAAGTAAACTTGTAACTCTTAGATAGTTAATGGTGTAGGGCTGGGGGTGTGGCTCAAGTGGTAGAGCTCATGCTTTGCAAGCAAGAAGCCCTGAGTTCAAACCCCAGTCCCACCAAAAAAGAAAGTTAATTGTATATATAGTTCTGTAATCATTTATACTCTGTATTAGAGCCTGAGGTAAGGAAAGGAGTCTTTTCAGTTGAAGATAAAAAGGGGAAATCTGAGGGATAAATGAGAGTAAAGGCAATGTCTGTGGCTTTGTAGAAGTGTAATTATTCAGTGGCACTTAAAGCTCAAGTGTTACCCCAGCACAACTTGACATTCCTGTCTACAGCCGACATCAGACCATGTATAATTCTTCTATCAACCCTCCCTTCTGCCTGCCAACCTCCTCCTGTTTTTCTTTTTGTCTTAATGGTGTCGAGGTTTGAACTCAGGCCCTCACTACTTGAGCCACTCCCCCAGCCGTTTTTGCTTTAGTTATTCTTATGGTAAATTCTTGTGTCTTTGCCCAGAGCCAACATCAGACCATACTCCTCCTACATATGCTTCCAGCGTAACTGGAATTACAGGTATGTGCCACCATACCCAGCTCCTTTGTTGAGATCGTAGTCTCACTAACTTTTTTCCCAGGCTTGCCTAGAACTACAATCCTTCTGATCTCTGCCCCCCACCCCCCCCCCGTAGTAGCTGAGATTACAGCAAGGAGCTACCATATCCAGCCCTCAATTCTTGCCATTTTATTTCTAGTTCTCTAAAGAAAACTTAAATCATTTTGTTTTTTCTGCATGTTCACTGAGGTTTTAGTACACAGCATCATGCAAATAAAGATCAAATTTATAGTGTTCTGCACCTACAAAGAATGAAAGCTAGGCCAGACACAATGATTCATACCTGTAATCTTAGCTACTCAGGAAGTGGAGATCAGGAGGATAGCAGTTTGAGGACAGTCCAGGTAAAATGTTCAGAAGACCCCATCTCTGAACATCATTTCAGCTACACAGAAAGCATAAACAGGATCACAGTCCAGGCCCACTTGGGCAAAAAGCCAAACCCTATCCCAAAAATAATTAAAGCAAAAAGGGCTGGGGATATGACTCAAATGGTAGAACACCTGCCTAGCAATCACAAGACCTTGACTTCAAACCCCTCAGTACCACATTAAAAAAAAAACAAAATGAAAGCTAGCATATTGGCTAAGAATTTGTGCTTTTGAGATAAATCACTTAGGATTTACTCTCTTCATGACTTTGATCAAGTTACTTCAGTTTTTTGTGCCTTTATTTCCTTGTCTATAAAATGGGGCTGATCACTGCATCCCTTCAGCCACTACAGAGTTAAAGAGAATTTGCATGCTTAGAACACAGGAAGTGCTCATAGGAGGTATATGGTAAATGTTATAGTCATAATGGATAAGACCTACTTCTCTGCAATAGTGAATTTTATAATGCTCTTTTAAAGTACTTAGGTATTAGCTGTTTTTCTAGCTAGACACTAAGGCTTCAAGGTTCAGTTTGCCCATTCCTGACAGAGTTAGGGTTAGAACTGTGGTGTGTACATAGCTCCCTATGCTTGCTCTTAGACTAGACAGTGAAATTAACCTCAGGAACTCTGCAAAGTGTCCTGTTTTGAGAATTCTCAAAGCAGGTTCAGGCTCATTAAGAACTCCTGATGGATGAGCAGTGTTTGCCATGGGCTCAGGAGCATGCACTGGGATTACATAGATGCTTTCCTTTTTTTGTTGTTTTTTTGTTTTTTATTGGTTTGTTTGTTTCCCTCATCCTAGGTAGAGTCTCATTAACCTTAGTTTTTTTCTTTATAAACAAGACTTTTAGCTTAATTTGAGTACATCTTGTAATGAAGTTATTAGAATCGTTTTTAGCCTTGTGAGTTTACCAGAGAAATGTCACTATTCCTAAAATATTTTCTAAGGTAGCTGATAAAGAGTTTCTCTTACAAGCTCTTTGTCTATAATAACTCTTCTTATTTCTGCTATTATAGAGACAAACAGTAGGAAACTCCCTTGTAGCTTTCTTAAACAACCAAAAATGTCACTTTTTTCTTCTTCTTATACAAAATCAGAGAACAGGAGGGCAGGACAGATCCTGGTTGGGGGGGTGGGGCTTGGAACCAGTGAGAGGGGGAGAAGGGGGAAAATGGTGAAGGAGGGTGAATATGGTGTAAATATTGTATGCATGCATGTAAATGGAAGAATGATACCTGTTCAAACTATTTCAGGAATGGGGAAAGGGGGGGTGAAGGAGAATGGTGGGGGGGGTGAATTCAAGTATGATATATTTGATATATTGTAAGAACTTTTGTAAAGGCCATACCATGCCCCCATCCAGCACAATAACTAAAAAAAGAAAAAAGAAAAATCAGATAGTCGTGATTTATTTCTAATTTTACAGTGAATTTTGGAAATTTAGGTTATGTACCAATGGCACTTTGAAAAATAATTGAAAAGTCTTATTTTTATATAGCAGCTAAATACTAGTCTCCTTGAAAATTAGAGAAATTGTTTTGGATGTGTCATATAAATGCCACTTTAAATACATACAATAGCTACATTTCTGTGGAGTCGCCCCATTGTTACGCCATACCTGGCACTTTTTAGCTTCTTGTGTGGAAACAACAACTTACATTTTAAATGTTGATATCACCTAACTCTGGGAAAAGCTGGAGTTGGCTTCTGAGTTCCTTCTTTTTAAGAAGGTGCCTCAGGAAAAACTGGCCACCACTGTGTAGGTTCACCTAAGAATCACGGTTGGGCTTGGCATTAGAAGGGGAATCCAGTTTCCCAGTCTGAACTACCATTGGAGAATACCTGCAGACAAAGCAATGAAGTGTGAGAAGTACCAAGGTACTTCATCCATTCCCCCAGCTGTAAAGAAGTACAGGAGAGACAGAGAAGAAACGCACTGTAGTGGTTTTCCAGGTAAAACTAAGACAAAGGACCAGTTCTTACTAAGACACCTTTAGGGATATAGAGAAATTGCTTCTGTTCATGGAGGTCTGACAATCTTTAGATCATTCTGACAAATGTTTCCTTTTACTTCTTTACTTTATAAAGAAAGAAATGCGTTCTCTTGGAAAATATTTCTCATTCCACACTCCCTACTGCAGAACTGACCTGCTCTGATTAGTTGAGCTCTATTGATTTAACTCCAAGAGTTGTATTTATGTTTGAGGTGCCCTGTGGCAATGACGAAAGTTAAGCATTTGAAAGAGCTTTGTAAGAATTGTAAGACTATTTGTGATAAAAAAGAATTTTCTGCCAAAAAGCTTTCCAGGAATATTACTTGCAAAAACTCCAAGAAGCATGCTCTCTGGAGATGAAAATATTGAGTGAAAAGTGATAGTCCTTAGTCTTTATGTTTAGGTTAGATATTGCTCATTTTATTAATGCATATTAATTACACATATTAATAGAGTTCAATGTGGTATTTCCATACTTGCATACAGCATGCACTGACAAATCCAGCCATGTTTTTCTGACCCTCCCTCCCTTTCCAGTTCTTTAATCTATATTCTGTTTCAGGCCAGGTTTTTTTTAACTTCCATATGAGAACACGCGTTATTTCTCTTTCTATGTCTGACTTATTTCACTTAGCATAATGTCTTCTGTTTCTGTCCATTTTGCTGCATATAATCAGGATTTCATTCTTATGAATGAAATACTCCATTTATATTAAATACCACATTTTCTTTATTCATTCAACTGTTAATGAGCCTAGACTGATTCCGTGTCTTTGCTATTTGAAGAGTGCTGTAGTGAACATAGATATGCAAGTATCTCTTTGATATGCTGATTTCATTTCCTTTGGATATATACCTAGAAGGTGGATCGCTGATTCATATGGTATATCTATTTTTAGTGTTTTGAGGAACCTCCTTTCCTTTGCTATGCAGAGCATTTTAGTTTGATATAATCTCTTTTGTCATTTTTTTATTTTGATTCCTGTGTTTTGGGGGTCCTATCCAAAAAAATTGTTGCCTATTTCAATGTCTTGCATTGCTTCCCCTATATTTTCTTCTATTAGTTTCAGAGGTTCAAGTGGTCATTGACTCATTTTGAGTTGCTTTTTGTACAGGGTAAAGGAGATGGACAATTTCAGTCTTCCACAGGTGGATATCCAATTTTCCTAGCACCATTTATCAGGGAGGTTGTCCTTTTTTCTATTGTATATTTTAGCCCCATTTTTGAGTATTAGTTGGCTACAGATGTGTAAGTATATTTCTGAGATCTCCATTCTGTTCATTGTCTGTGCTTTTATGCCAATACAAGGCTGTTTGGTTACTATGGCTCAGTAGTATGTCTTAAAGTCAAGTATTGTGATACCTTCATTTTGGGTGTTTGTTTGTTTATCTGTTTGTTTTTCTCAAGACTATTTTGGGTATTTGGGGACTGTTGTGCTTTCCTATGAATTTTAGAATTTTTTTTCTAGTTCATTGGTATTTTAATGAAGATTGCATTTAATCTCTAGATTGCTTTGGCTAGTATGAACATGTTAAATATTAATTCTTCCAACTCATAAGCATAAGAGGGCTTTCCTTTTTTTGCATGTCTTCAATTTTATTGGTGTTTTGTAATTGTTATTGTATAAGTCTTTCACTTTCTTGGTTAAGTTTATTCCTACATATTTTTTGTAGCTATTGTGAATAGAATTACTTCAGTGACTTCTTATCAAATTTTTCATTGGAGTGTAGAAAAGCTAGTGTTTTTTTATGTTGATTTTGTGCACTGCTAGTCTACTGAATTTATTTATCAGTTCTAACAGTAATTTTGGTGGAGTCTTTAGGTTTTTCTGTGCATAGAATCATATCATCTGCAAATAGATAATTTGACTTCTTTCCTTCCCATTTATGTGCCTTTTATATCTCTTGCCTAAATTACTCTGGCTAAAAGTTCTAGTATTGTATTGAACTAACAATGCTAAAGAGTAGATACTTTTGTCTTGTTCCTGATCTTAGAGAAAATGCTTTTAGTTTTTCCCCATGTGGTATGATACTGACTGTGGGTTTGTCATATATAGCCTTTATTATGTTGAGGTATGATATTCCTATATCTAATGTATTTAGTACTTTTATTAAGAGGGAAATTTGAATTTTATCAAATGCTTTTTCTGAGGGCTGGTGGAATGTCTTAAATGGAAGAGTACCTTTCTAACCCACACTAGGCCCTGAGTTCAAACCCTAGTACTACAAAAAATAAAAAATAAAGAACTCATTATGTCTTGATGATGGATCTGGGAGAAAATGCTTTTTTCACACCTGTTGAGACGAGCATATGATTATCATTTTTTTGATGCAGTATATTAAGTTTCTTGATTTGTATATGTTGAAACCTCCTTATATCCACTGGGATAAAACTAACAATACCATGGTGAATTTTTTTTGATGTACTGTTAAATTTGATTTGCTAATACTTTATTGAGAATTTTTGCATCTATGTTTATCAAAGATATTGGCCTATATTTTTCTTTTCTTTGTTGTGTCCTTACTGGTTTTTGTTACAGGGTAATGCTGCCCTCACAGAGTAAGTTTTGAAGGGTTCCCTCTCTTTTAATTCTGTGCAGTAGTTTGAAAATAATTCAGTTAGTTCTTCTTTAAAAGTATGATGTATATCCTAAATATATAAGCAAAGGACTCAAAGTTAGCATACAACAGAGATACGTACACATTCCTGTTTACTATGGCTGTTTTCATGGTGTCCAAGTCATACAGTCAGCCTAGTCAACAGATGAACAGATAAAGAAAATATGGTATATATACACAATGGAGTTTCATTGAGCTGTAAAAAACAAAATCATTTGCAGCAAAATGGATGGAACTGGAGTTCTTTATGTTAAGGAAAATAAGCCAGACTCAGACAAACATTGCATGTTTTCTCTCATGTACAGAATCTAGATTTTTAAAAAAGACATGAAAATAAAAGGGGGACTATTGAAGAAGAGAAAGGGGATGGGTAGGAGGGGATACATGAGAGTAATAGGGAGTAAATATGGCCAAAATATATTACATATATGTATGAAAATGTTATAATGAAGCCCATTATTTTATACAATTAAAATACACTAATTTTTAAAGGAGAAGGGGAATTGGGTAAAACTCAGCAGTGAAGATATACATTCCTGGGCTTTTCTTTGTTGAGAGAATTTATTACTGATTTAAACTCATTACTTGTTATTAGTCTATTCAGATTTTTTTATGTTCTCCTCCTTCAATTTTGATAGGTCATATGTATCCAGAAATTTGTCCGGTTCTAGGTTTTCAAATTTGTTGGCATATACTTTTATAATAATCCCTAATGGCCATTTGTACTTCTGCAAGTTGGTTGTCTCCTTTTCTGTTTGATTTGGTGGGGGGGGGGGGTTGGGGGTTTGAAGTCAGGGCTTCACACTTGCAAAGCAGGTGAACCACACCTCCAGTCTATTTTGCTCCTGCTAATTTGGGGTTTGGTTTGTTCTTTTTAAATACTTGAGATGCTTCATTACCTTGTTCGTATGAAATTTATTTCTTAATAGGTGCTTGTTGCTATATACTTCCCTCTTACAACTGCTTTTGCTGAAGTTTTAAGATGTTAATAGTTTCAAAAAATTGTTAATTTCCTTCTACTTCCTTAGTGACCCACTGTTTGTTCAAAGTATATTGTCCAGTCTCCATGCATTTGTACAATTTTTGACATTTCTTTTGTTAACTTCTAATTTATTCTATAACGACCAGAAAAGACACAAGAATTTTTTTTAATTTAAGACTTGCTTTGTGGCCTAGTATATGGTCCGTTCTATAGAAAGTTTCATGTACTGATGAAAAGAATATAAGTATTCTGCAGCTGTCAGGTAGAATGTTCTGTAAATGTTTGTAAAGTCCATTTGATAGTATAGATAAACTCTGGTGTTTCTTTTTGATTTTTTTGTCTGGGTGTTGAACTTTCCCACTGTTATTATACTACCTCTCCCTATAGGTCTGCAGTGTTTGCTTTATAAAATACAGTGCTCCAGTATTAGGTACATATAGATGTACCATTATATTTTTCTTGAATAGTGACCTTCTTTGTCTCTTATAGTTTTTATCATAAAGTCTATTTTGATAGATAAAAGTGTAGTTGCTTCCTCCTTGCATAGTTTTGATTTGCTTGGAATATCATTTTCCATCCTTTCACTTTCAGTCTGTGAGGGGGTTTTTTGGTCTTTTTGTTTTGTTTTTGTTTTTGGTGTACTGGGTATGAACTCTGGGGTATGAACTCAGGACCTTGGTAGGCAAGTACTCTACCACAGGAGCCATTCTACCAGCCCTGTATGTATCTTTACTATTGAAGTGAGTTTCTTGTAGATAATATATTGTTTGATCTTGTTTTGTGTTTTGTTTTGTTTTGTTTTGTTTTGTTTAGACAGAGTTTAAATAGAGTTTATAATAGCTCACGCTGGCCTCAAATTCACTCTACAGCCTCAGCCTTCTGAGTGCTGGCTTTGCAGGCATATGCCACCATGCCCAGCAGGACATGTTTTTAAATCCACACAGTCTGTATCTTTTAATTGGGGAATTTAATCAATTTACATTCAAGGTTATTATTAATAAGTAAAGGGTTTATTGCTATCATTTTGCTGTTTATCTTCTACTTGTTTTGAATATTCTCTGTTCTTCCTCTCTGGTTCATCTTTGTGGCTTGATGGTTTACTGTATTGATAATGTTTGATTCTTTTATATTTCTCTTTTGAGTATCTCCTAGTGAGATTTACACTTTTGCATGCTTTCATGATGGTAGTTATCTTTAAGTATCTTCTGCAAGCCTGATCTACTAGCCATGAATTCCCTCTGTTTTTCGTTGCCTTGGAAAGTTTTTATTTCTCCTTCATTTCTGAACAATGATATTGCTGTAATTATGTTTTTTTATTTTGCTGGGGTTTGAACTCCAGACATTGCACTTGCTAATAAGCAAGCACTCTAGCACTTAACCCATACCTTTAGCATAATCTTGCTTGGCAGTTATTTTCTCTTAGGAATTGAGACAAGTCATTTCATTCCCTCCTAGCCTGTAAAGTTTCTGCTAAGAAATCTGCTATTAGTCTAGTAGATCCTGTAGTTTAGATTCATGAATGTCCCCCAAAGGCCCATGTGTTGAAGGCTTGGTCCCACGCCCATGACACTATTGGAAGGTGATGGAATCTTTAGGAAGTTGGGTTTAATGGAAATAAGTTACATCATCAGGAACATGCCTTTTAAAGGAGTATTAAGACCCTGGCCCCTTCCTGTTTCTCTGTGTGCTTCCCAGCTGCCACAAGATGAATAAGCCTTGTCTGCCCCATGCTCCCACCATGATGTTCTGTGCCACTGTAGTTCCAAAGCAATAGGGCCAAGTGACCATGAACTGAAACCTCTGAAACTGAGCCCAAAAAAAACTTCTTTTCCTTTTTAAGTTGATTGGTTGAAGTATTGTGTCACAATAATGAAAGCTAACATGATGGGGATCCTGTTACATGTAACTTGATGCTTTTCTCTTACTGATTTTAAAATTATTTCTCTTGTACTTTAGTTTTGCTGTATTAGGCCAGAATGAATATCTTTTCTTTTCATGTCTTCCTCCTGTGCATGGATATCCCTATTTTTCCCAAGATTAAGGAAGTTTTCTGCTTTGGTTTTCTATATCCTGAACATTTTTCTCCTCACCTTTGGGTATTCTGAAAATAAGGGATGTTTGTTCATTTAATGGTGTCCCATAGATCTTGAATACTCTCCTTCATTCATTCTGGTGGGGTTTTGGTGTGTGTGTGTGTGTGTTGTTATGTTGTTTGGTCTAGTGTGGTCAGACTGAGATATTTCAAAAGATCTTATGTTCATATATCCTTCTATTTGATCTGCTCTGTTGTTGAGCCTTTCAGGTGTATTTTTTACTTGAGTTTCGTTCTTTTTTCAAAATCTCTCTTTTTGTTTAATTTCTCATTTCTCATTTCATAACTGTATTGTTTTCCCAATTACATTTAAACATCTGTATTCATTGAGCTATTTTATAATCATTCTTTTAAATTCTTTATCAGGCATTTCATCCATTTTGAATTGTTTGGAATTTGTTACAAAAGAGTTATGTTCTTTTGGAGGCATATTACCTTGTTTTGGTTTGGTTTGGTTTGGTTTTTTTGTTTTGTTTTTTTGTATCACTTGTTTTCTTACACTGAGATTTGCACATCTGCTGGGTCAGATATCGCAACCACTTTTATCAGATGGCCTTTTTAGTAAGCAGCTTTCTCTTGAAGATGTGCCTTTGAATGCCAATTTGCTATGCAGTGTTGGCTTTGATTTTAGTGGGGCACCATAGTGTAGTCTCCATATAGTTTCTTTTGTTGTGATTAATGACTTTGGGAAGAGTGATACAGTCAGAGAGGCTATCTCTGCAGGCCACATAAGAGCAGAGACCCTCTATGCAGCTTGCCACATCCTTGGTCTCAGAGAGTAAGCACCCTGATCTCCTAGTTCTCAAAGTTGGCACCTTTCATTCTTTGTGTAATAATTCCCATTCCCTACAGTGCTGAGCACTTAGTGGGCTTAGGTCCTAGTCACTCTCCTAGGCCAAGTTGAGCAGAGGTGATCCTCAAGTCAATACGCAGGAATGTCTGGAGACCCAGAGATGGAAATATGCAGAGGTTTTCCAAACCCTAGAGCAGTCCGAACTCATATAATAGCTCATTTCTCAAGGTAGCTCCTGGCTACAGCACCCTGGGAGGTCACTGAGAGATGATGTGAGATCCTTTTCAAAAGCAAGGCTCCTTGTCAGATTCCAGATTACTTATCTAAATGGACTGATGACCTTTGAGGATTATAAACTCTTCCAGTAGCTAGGAATGCTCCTATCTGTACTAATAAGGTTTTATGCAGCTCTTAGCCCACAAAGGGAAAACTGTCCCTCCTTGGATTGTGGAACTGAGTGCAGGGTATTTGCTTTCTCTCATTATGCTGTTGTCCAGGAATAAGGTTTCAGTCCCTTCGATTTCCGGTGTTCTCTCACAGTCTCTTGCCCCAAAATGCAGCTGTATACCTGTTACTTTGGTTCTTTCTGGAGTAGGATGTGAGTGCTTGCCATCTTTCCATTCAACAAATTTTGAATCTCCTATACCACTTAACTTTTTTAAAACCTTAGATCTGGGGATGTAGCTCAGTGGTAGAGCACTTGCCTAGCAGTGTAAGGGGCCCTAAGGTTCAATTCCTTCTAACTTACTGATCATATATCAGTGAAAATTATTGTAAAGATTCTGTTATATTTAATGAATCAATCCTTAGGGTTATTTAACAGAAATAGAGAACAAAAACATTTTGTTCCATATGAAATTTATATTAAATGCCTTGTAAGATAGAATTCATTTGTTTAGCATCTTGACATTTAAATGTACAGTTTTACCAAAAGGTAATCTTACTTATTTGTTGTCTTTATTCAGGTGGTATAATCCAGACATTCAAAATAAATAATGGTTTTAAAGAAATACTAACCTCTAAGCTCTTCTCCACACTGCCATTCCCTAGCAGAAGGAGTTCATTCATTAAATAGAACTTTAGTAGTTTTTTGCTGGTATAATGAAGAACTTGTTAGGAGATTCCTGAGACTTTTCCTCTGCCTTTGTTAGAAAAGTCTCTGGGAATCTTCTTTCTTTTTTTTTTTTTTTTTTTTGGTGGTACTGGGGCTTAACTCGGGGCCTACACCTTGAGCCACTCCACCAGCCCTATTTTTGTGAAGGGTTTTTTGAGATAGGGTCTCATGAACTATTTGCCTGAGCTGGCTTCGAACCGCGATCCTCCTAGAATTATAGGCTTGAGCCACCATCGCCTGGCTCTGGACATTTTCTTCCATCAGAATCCTCATCCCACAAAATCCTCCATGCCTTGTTAAAGATGAGTGTCCCTTAGCTCTTTTCATTTGTTACATAAACATTGAGTGTATTTGTTTGTTTCAGACTGACCCCAATTCTTGGCATTCAGAAGCATTCTCCAGAAAATATGAGGTTTACACAATTTATAGCAACTCTGCTCAAAGAATTACATTTAAAGAATGAAGACCTTGAGAGTTTAACCATCATATTTAAAACCATCTGTTAACCAAACTGGTGAGTTGGATTGTTTTGCTTTCATATTGGAGAGAGGGAAGGAGAGAGAGAGGGACAGAGGGATGAGAGGGTAGAAAAAAAGAGAGAGAGAGAAAGAGAGGATGGAACCCAGAGCTTTATGCATGCTAAACAAATACTGTACCACTGAGCTATTCCTCCAGCCCCATGTTAGAATTTTTTTAGTTTTTTGAGGCAGAGCCTTCCTATGTAGCCCAGGCTGGCCTCAAACTCTCAATCCTCCTGCTTCAGCCTCCCCAGTGCTGAGATTACAAGTGTGCATCGTCATGCCCAGCTCTCATGGTAGAAATTTTAAAAACCAAGTACAGACCTCAACATGCTCTCAGATTGCTAGGGAAGAACATGTTATCCCTTAGTTTTCAGCTGCCTCAGTCACTCCCTATCTACTCTTTTTTTTTATGTTACTGGGACTTGAACTCCAGCCTCATGCTTACTACGCAGGCACTCTACCACCTGTGCCACTCTGCCAGCCCCCATCTACTCGTACTTTGTGCTCCATCCTTGTTGCTGTTCCTCCTTTGTAGGGTCTAGTTTTTAGTGCCATTTCTTGCATCCCAGGAAACTCCCCAATATCAGTTACTGAAGCCCAAGCCATCTCACATGTCCCATCAGATAAGCTTCTTCCCAGGAAGCAGTAATTTACTTCAGCCCAACTACTGCAGTGATCCACTCTGAACATCCTCACCCTCCTGCCCCTTTCAGTGGCATTACTGCCTACCAGCCATCATGTGCAGATAAGCAGGTGAACTCACATGTCTGGCTTTGTTGAGTCCAAACCCTGCTCCCAGATTACATAGCTCTCTTCTATCCCAAGTCATTGCCTTTTTCAGAACTGACCATCAGAGTGTCCCCTCTCTATCTCTTCCTCCTTTCTCATTTCATATGCTCCCTTGTGCTTAGCTAGATACAGATTTAATGTTGCAATTGAAGAAATTTATCCTAAACCACGAATGAAACCCTCTCAGGAAGCATTTCCTTTTATGTTTTAAATTTTTTAATTTTTTAATTATAAAAGCAATACAAACTCTTCATAAAATTTTAATTAAGCAGTTTAGAATTGCACACAAAATATACCTTTAATCCCATCTCCTTCCTTGAAGCATACTTGATATATATCACTTCACTTTTATTATTAGAATTTTTATAAAATGATCCTTAAGCAAACCCTTAAATACACAGGAAGGATGTTTGAGAAAGGTATCTTGGCAATAAGAAAGAATTGGCTAGAGATGTAGCTGTGGTAGAATGTTTGCTTAGTTGTATGCACAAAGCCCTGGGTTCAATTTCCGGCATTCCTGTATCAAACCTGCTAGACAACAAAATGTAAGGAATTAACTGTAGCTGCCTCCCAATTTATACCCCAGTGGTCTTTTCCAGTGATCCTGTGGACCCCATACAACAAAGGTTTTTACTTAAGGAGTAAGCTCAGGTTGGCTTGTTTAAGCATAGCATTCAAAGGTTCTTAAAGTTGGGATGTTTTATTTTAGTGAATGTTAGGTCAAATTAATTATACTCCACAGGTCAGGACATCCAGTGTCCATTGGTTTCTTTATCAGACAGACTGTCCCTAACTAGAAGTTCTTCTGGACCTTCTTTAATGGATGCAAATTAGCATATTTTAAACTTGTATGTAAACTGGTGTTAAAGTGGTTTTTAATGACTTTCAACAATTACTGTTTCAAGTGGATGTATCAGTCCCCTGTGATCACTGTTTATTTACATTATTATTTGCTTACATAATAAAAGGTAAATCTTGGCCCAGACTTTGTCAGTATTATAAAGAATTGAGAATGAATGAGGCATTAGTACATAATTATTCATATGAGAAATGGAAATGGTTATGAGTAGGTGGATATATTTTGTTGTTGTTTTTATTATTTTTATAAACCAAGGTAAATTTATTTGAGTCTAAAGATTTTAATGGCGAGGGACAGAAGAAAAAAAAGGGATTTCCAGTTGCTAGATAGTCAAAGCCTACCCCTGGGGTTGAATGAAAGCTGGGTGGTCTCTTACACCCAAACCACTGTTGCTATACAATAGAAAAGGAATGGAACATATATTGGTAAGGCAATACGGTGTCTACAAGTAGCTGGTAAAATATTTTAGGTGTTTTGCTCAAACTATTTTTTTTTCTTACAGATATATTCAGGAAGACTGAATACGCGAACTTTTACTTATCACATATGGAATTCTACCCACAATGAGGGTCCCATGATGGATGACTGATAACTGGCTTTGTTCGAAAAAAATGATCATTACCTGCTCAGGTTTCTCAGGATCTTGCAGTCTCTAACTGTAGAAGATAACTTCCCGAGACAGAGGAGAACAATTACTCCAACAAGAATAACCAAGCTTTTGCATCCCTAGCTACAAGACATAGTCTTTTCATTTGAAAAGGAAAATTGAAGTCCTAATTTTAAACTTGAATGAACATGCAATTTGTGTGTGGCACTGAGGATTGAAACAAGGATCTTGCACTTGCTAGGCAAGTGCTCTACCACTAACACTACACCCCCAGCCCTTTTGTTTGTATTTAGTTTAAGAGAGGGTCTTGCTAAATTTTGCCCTGACAAGCTTCAAACTCACAATTCTCCCTCTACCTCCTGAGTAGCTGGGATTACAGGCATGTATACCACATCCAGTTTGAATGAATATTCAAGAAAATGTAATGACCTCTAAATTTTTCTGGATGATTCCAGCCATTGTATCAGTTGACCAAAACATTGAAAAAAATTATAATTTTGGCTTTCCAATGTAAGCAAATAATTAGTTCAAGAAATGTAATCTGAGATGAAGCCCTTTAGATTTCCAATCTAAAAGGCTTTTAAAAAGACTAAGTCAGTGTTCTGTAACATGGTCCTGAGCACCATGGTTAACCTCACAAATCAAAACAGGAGAGCCGGGCACCCGTGGCTCACACCTGTAATCCTAGCTACTGAGGAAGCAGAGATCAGGAGGATTGTGGTTCAAAACCACCCTGGGCAAATAGTTCACAAGACCCCATCTCAGAAATATCTAACACACAAAAAAAGAGCTGGTGGAGTGGCTCAAGGTATAATCCCTGAGTTCAAGCCCTCATACCACAAAAAAAAAAAAAAAAAAAAAAAAAAATTGTGAATCTGTACTCTTTGACACAGGAGAAAATGACAGCTGACAAAGCCCAATAAGGGAAAGGGACCAGAAAGCATTCTGAGGGAATAGGGATCTCAGTGGACCAAGAAGTTGAGATCTGTTAGCTCTGTGGCCAAGTCACCTTTGTGAATTTCAGCTCTGTTCTCTGTAAATAAGGCAGATGTAAAACGCCAAGCAAAGCCTGCTGCTATCCTGTTGTTCTGGGGCACCTTTGATATTTCTTTACTTCATCTAACTAGATGAGAATCTATCCTCAACAAAAAATAATAGTGTACTAGAACTAATCAAGTTTTATCAATATACAAAAAACAACCGTGTTTTTGTGTACAGGAAATGAAAAATCCAAAAGCAAAGTTAAGAAAACAATTCCATTCACATTAACACCAAAAAGAATAAGTACTTAGGAATAAATCTAACAAAAGATTTACTCAGAGAATAAATTTAAAAAGGTGTAAGTGAGCTGGTGGAGCAGCCCAAGTAGTAGAGTACCTGCCTAGCAAGCACGAAGCCCTGAGTTCAAACTCCAGTACCACCAAAAGAAGATAAAAAGGTGTAAGTAAACATAAAGACATTCCATATTCACAAATTGGAAGGTCCAATATTATTAAGATAGCAGTTATCCCCAAATTAATGTATAGATTCAATGTAATCCCTATCAAAATCACAGCAGTGTGATATCAGTACATGAATACAGTATGTATTGATGAATCAGAGTAATTAATATTTCCATCTCTTTAGCATTACTTAGTACTTGGAGTCTTTGAGCTCTTCTCTTCTAGTTATTCATAAAGTATATGATAGTTTATTGTGAACTATATCACCCCAATGTGCTGTAGAACACTAGAACTTATTATTTCTATCTGTGTTTGGTGCCTGTTATACAACCACTCTATACTCCCTCCCCAGCACCCTTTCTAACGTCTAGTAATGCCATTATACATTGACTTTTTCTAAACATTAAAATATGTGTCCATGTCTGATTTACTTTGCTTAACATAATATCCTCTGGTTCCATTTGTTTTGCTGTTTTCTTTTTATGACTGAATAGTATTCCATTGTGTATATGTACCATATTTTGCTTATCCAGTCATCCATTGATGGGCATTTAGGTTAATTCTGTATTTTAGCTATTGGGAATAGTGTAGCAATAAACATGGGCATGAGGTGTCTCTTAAGATATTCTGATTATATTTTCTTTCGATATATACCCAGTAGTAGGATAGCTGGATCATACAATAGATCTATTTTTAGCCTTTAAGAAACTTCCAAACTGTTCTCCATGGTAGCTGTGCTAATTTACCACCTCTATGTAAGAGTTGCCTTTTCTCCACAACCTCACCAGATTTTCTTTTTTATCCTTTTCAGGGTTTTTGGGTTTGGCAACATTGGGAATTAAGCCCAGGGCCTTGTGCATGCTAGACAAATAGTCTGCCACTAATGCACACCACTAATGCACACTCCTAGTTACCTGGGCTTATCTCGTTTTGGTTTTCATTTGTATTTCCCTGTCAGTTAACTGTGTTAAAGGTTAAAAAAAAAAAATTAAGTCATTCACCCCTGTAACCATAGCTATTCAGGAGGCAGAGAACAGGAGGATCAAAGTTTGAGGCCAGCCTGGGCAAAAAGTGAGACCCTATCTCAAAAATACTCAACACTCAACACCAAAAAAGGGCTGACAGAATGGCTCAAGTGGTAGAGCACCTGTCTAGCAAGCCCCTGTGCCATCACCAAAAGATAGATGATAGATGATAGATAGATATAGATAGAAAGATAGATGATAGATAGAAATGTTAATTACTCTGATTTGATCATTGTACACTGTATACATGTTTCACATTGTTGCATTGTACCCTACAAATTTGTACATTTAAAATAAGAATAAAGTAGGCCTACATAAGCTAATGAAGGAAAAATAAACATGCAGTTATAGGTTTGGGGGAAAAATCACAACAGGCTTTTTTGAAAAATTGATAAGCTGGTCCTAAAATTTATATGGAAATACAAGAAGTCCAGAATAGCCAAAAACAATTTAGGAAATGAAGACCACTTTCTGATTTCAAAGCATACTATAATGGAGGCTCCTCAAAAACCAAAAATAGAACTACTATGATCCTGGTATACCCCTCCTGGGTACATATGCTGATCAAAGTCAGCATGCAATAGTGACACCTTCACATTCCTGTTTATCACAGCACTATTCACAGTAGCCAAGTTATAGAATCAGTCTAGGTGCCTATTAACAGGTCAATGGATAAAGAAAATGTGGTATATATGCTCAATGGAGTTTTATTCAGCCAAGGCCCTGAGTTCAAACCCCCTGTACCACAAAAACAAAAGAAAATACTGTTTTAAAAAAGTGTTATAAAGTTGAGTGTATGTCAATAAAAATATAGGTGTATAGATTAATGGAACAGGATAGTCCAGAAGTAAACCCTCTCACATTCAGCAAAGGTGCTTCATCTAACTCCCTGTTGCATCATTGTGACCCAATACCTGAGAGAAGCAACCTAAGGGAAGGAAAGATTTATTTTGGCTCATAGTTTCAGAAATATTGGTCCAGCCTAGCACGGAAGGCATGGTGGAATAGAGCAGTTCATATCATGGCAGACAGGAAGGAGCCAGGGACACAGTAAGCAAAGGACTAACTCCCTCCCTCCCCACCCCCAGTGACCTACTTCCTCCAGCTAGGCCCCACCTCCTAAAGTTTTCAGTACCTCCCTAAATAGGGCCACTAGTTGGGGACTTAGGCTTCTATACATGAGCCTGTGGGGGACATTTCAGCCAAACCATAGTGGATGCCAAGACAATTCAATGAAAAAAGATGGTCTTTTCAAACATAGGGCCCCTTTGGAAACTAGTGTGACAGTTTCTTTAAAAGTTAAGAGAGTTGCACAGCAAAAGTGTACTGGACCCATAAAAGTGTAACGTAAGTTTGCCATATTATCACCCGACTCCACTGGGTATTTTCACATTAAGAAAAATGAAGGTATGTTCATGTGAAGAATTTTGGCAAATGTTCTTAACAGTGCTGTTCATATTTTCAGTGGCCATTAACTGGTAAATGGTCTTGCACTGACATCTCCATACAAGAGAGTACTGATACATGTGACAATGTAGATAAACCTCAAAAACATTTTGTTGAGTTCTCTGCTCCCACCTCCTGTGTGTCAGGCAATAGGTGCTCCTCTTTCCCTTTTCTGTTTCACATACTTCATCCTCCTTTGCCAAGTAAAAAAATCCTTGCTAGGGCTGCAGGTGTGGCTCAAGTGGTAGAGTACTTGCTTAGCAAGTGTGAGGCCCTGAGTTCAAGACCCAGTACCAAAAAAAAAGTTATTGCTCAGCTAACCCAACCCACCCCAGAAAAGCCAACATATTTTGCTAAGTGATTAAAAAAATAATAAAAACCTCACCATGTGAAGGAGGAGGATGTCCTCAAATTTTAGCAGCAGAAACTCAGCACCAACCTTGACTTCCAAGAGCACTAGTACATCTAAAAAGGTTAGTTGATAGACTCGAATCTGAAGAAAACCTGGGAGAAAACATGCTAGTGGCTCATACATTGTTGCCATTGAGAACTCAGCTGGTGGCAGCTTCAAATCCTCTAGGAATACTAGCTAGCACACTTTGCTGAGGTTTGCTAGTGCCACTGTAGTCACTCAGTGCTACATTTTACCTTTGGAAACTTCACTGGCCAGATCCAGGCAACCCTCTAGAGCCATGCCTTTTAGAGGTTACCAATCCCAGGACAGATCACCAGCCTCTCACAAGCATCATTTGTTAACATGCCTACTGCCACTGCTCTGTGTAATGGCTCCTCATCTGTGCCACATGTACATTGGCATCCATGCAACAAGGATGCTTACTCAGTGAGTCTGATGTAGATGCTGGTCTAGAAAGTTCTGTGTGGTCTCCAGTGAGTATCCATGGGAAGTCAAGCTTAATCTCTACTTCTACAGAGATCCTAGAAAGACTGAAAAAGAATAGTCACTTCTGAAAAGACTGGCCCACGGGGAATTTCAGGCAGGTAGACTACTCCAGTTCCTGAGTTAACTCCTGCTCATCCTGAGTCACAGCTACGCACGAGCATTCTGTGCCTATTCAGCAGGTCCCAACTGAACAAGCACTCAACCTGCCACTAAAGAGTGGGCTGCATTCCCACTGCATAGGCTACTGAATGGATAGGAACAACCACTGAGTGGTCTAAAAGCTTTTCCCCACAAGCTCTTAAACAGAAAACAAAGTTGTTAGATAAGAAATAATTTATGTAGATAGTAAATGCTAAGTAAATAATTTATGTAGATAATACTCTAGGAGTTAGGGCTTATCTACCCTTGGAAGATAGGTTAAACTTACTGACTTGCTTCCAGAGAATAGAATAGGGAAAGGAAAAAGATTATCTTTACCATGTGGTGAAGGTTAATATCAGCAGTAATATATGCATATATATGGCCCCTGCTGTGTGTGATAAAAAGCGCACTTCACCTCTGGGGGTTGTTCCCCCAAAAACATGATATCCTCAGTCTAGTCATGAGAAAACACAGTTTGGGGGACATTTCTACAAAGTACTTAGCCAGTGCTCCTCAAGACTCTCAAGGTCATAAAAAATAAAGAAAGGCTAAAGGATTGCCATAGATGGGGGAGACATAAACTAAATGCAGTGTGGTACCTGCTCTGGATTGGAGCAGAAAGACAATACTAATAGAAAAACTGGTCAAATCCCAAGAAAGTTTGTCATCAACAGTAATAAACTAATGCAGTTTCCTAGTTTTGACACATATGCCCTGGAAATACAAAATATCAATAATGGGAATAAATGAGTGAGAACATACACAGAAGCTACTGTTTTCCAACTTTTTATAAATCTAAATAAAAGGTTTAAAAAAAAAACTAGTGGACAGACATAGGGGATGCAAAGATAAGAAAGACAGTCACCATCCTCAAAATGTTCAGCCTACCTATCGGGTGGGGTCACAAACTAAGGTACATGTGCCAAGAGGGACCCATACCCTGGTTTGCCTGGGGCAGTCCTGATTTATACCTGTTATCCCAACATCATTTTTTTTCTTTTTTTTTTTCTTGGATACTGGGGTTTGAACTCAGGGCCTTGCACTTGCTATGCAGGCACTGTACCACTAGAGCCATGCCTCCAGCATCATTCTTAATTTAAAGCACCCATTTTACTTCCAAAAATATTCTGGTTTGGATGATAAAGTAAGTGGTCACATCACCTGAAAGGCACAGGGTTTGCCATGGTAGTCAAAGATAGGAGGGAACTTCTGTAAAGACGGACAAGTCAGGAGTTAAAAGATGGGGCCAGGAAGTCAGGAGTATAGGGAAGGGTTGGCAGGGGCACCTCAGAGGCAGAAGAGTTACTAGGGTATATTCTTTTTAAAATATAGAAGCCTGAAGTTGGAGAAAACTCACAACAGTAGCAAACATTATTAAGAAGATAGGGGATAGGGGCTGACTACAAGGACTATACTCCTTGGGCAATAATGTATTTTCAAGCACTTGGGAGAGAAAATGACAATATGAAACTATAAATTTAAAACTTACGAAGTTAATTTTCCTGATCCTTTCCTTTTCTCCCCTTACCTTTTTTCACTTTTCCTGTACTTTCTCTAGAAACCTTGATATATGCTCAGCTCCGGTTCGCCAAGCTAACTCTCAGAAGTATTGTGGGATCCCTCTAAGTACTGATTCTGCCATGTGCTAAGCTTAACCGTACCAAGATTTGGGCAGCTCTTTCCCTAGGCCCTGCCTGTGTGACCAGACTGTGGTCCTGTCATGTGTTCTGTTGACGCAGAGCCTGCAACTGTCTCCTCTCAGATCACCATGCTCTGATCACCTCATGGCATTCTTCATTCTTGAAAGTAGCATTGCCTTCAGTAAAGCATAATCTCGGTTTTCTTGTGAATTCTTAGAGAATGGGGAAGAAATGTTTTGTGAAAACCCTGTTGCTCTTTCAAGGGAAGAAGACATGAATCCTAAGTACTATGAAAATTAAACAGTGTGATTGAGTTTCACTTTCCATTTAAATACTTCAGAAACTGGTACGTACGCTGTTAATACTGAGAGAATAATTCATCTTGTCCTTTGAATATTTCCATTCCTTTGAGATTCTCAAACCTTAAAACCCTACTATGAGCTGGGCATGATGGAGGATGCCTGTAACCCCAGCACTAGGGAGATTGTGGCAGGAGCATGGCAAGTTCAAGGTCAGCCTAGGCTACATATAAGACCCTGGCTGGGGATTTAGTTCAGTGGTAGAGTGCTTGCTAGCATGCACAAAGCCCTGGGTTCAATTCCTAGCAGTGGAAAAAAATTCTTAGGAGACTGTGTCTCAAAAAAAAAAATCCCTACTAGGCTTAACCTACTTTGTGGAGTATCTTTAAAGTATTTAGCATCTTGTGATAAATCATGTCCAATAGTCAGTTCATATTCCTTCTCCTTAGGGAATAGTCACTTCTCTAAAGATTTGCCTACATGCAAAGAAAATGGAACCATTCTGAACCTGAAATTCACATGAGCCCTGGTATCAAAGGAAGAGTAAGGATGTTTAGAATCCCACCTTTTCTAGGCTGAGTGTGGGAGGAACCTGGGTTACTTTAATCTGAAATGTACCTAGCGAGGCCTGACTCTGAGGTCAGGACTGGAACTTTCACTGTCCAGGCTGGGAGGCACACATTAGTGTGTGCACACTCATCAAAGACAGAGTGGGGAATCCCAGCCCCATCTCTCACAGGCAGCACAACCTGGAGGCTGAAGGCAGTAACTATTGGAGGCTATCCTGTGTGATTCCTGAAGAAATGTCCTGATGAAATTTGTTGTTTCCCAATAAAGATTCTTTTCCAAATTAAACTAATAAAAATGCAAACTTTTGAAAAATCATGGCCATCCAACTCTCAATAAATTTCCAAGCCTTTGCCTGTTCTTCCCTCAGAAAAAATACTTAGGTTTTGGAAAACTGACTACCAAGGAGGGAAGTGGGAGGGGAACTGGATGTAAACACCTCTAGATGAGAGCAGTAGCAAGAGCCCATCCCTTTGAATGAGCTGGCCTAGAAAAAGTCGCTAGTCTTCATTTTGCTTCCCCGCACCTTTGCAGTCATAACCAAAGCAAAGGAGAATACTGCACAACTTCACAAGAAAGCCAGCCACCTTGCAACATCTTCAGGAAATTCTGCACTCTCTTAGGACTTGCAAAACCCCCCATGTCTTGCAGACCAAAAGTTCTCAGTCTCCTAGCTCTAGTTTGCATAATTAAAGAAAGTGGAAGCTGGTTATTTTCTGGCTGACTCTTGACCCAACCAATCTCACAGGGCCTGTGACAGAAATAATGTAGCTGTCAAATGAAGTGTTTGCACCAGTGAAAGCTTTTACTATTTAGATGAGCAGGAAAAGCCAGGCTGCTGAATGGATCTCTGGATGGATGGCTCCTACCTACTAGGATCACACAGTCAAGGCAATGCCTACTTCAGGCACTGTCATGTTTTGAAGTTGGTACACATATAACTTCATATAATTTCATGTCATGATGTGTAAGATTTTTCAGAGAAAAAAATTCTAATATCTAATACCTTTTAATATTCATTTTTATGTAGCAAATACAGCTTATGATTTATTAACTTGCTCATTCTCACATTCTTTTTTATCTTTTTTCATTGTCCCATTAGCATGTTATCCATCTTTGGGGGTGGGAACACATTTTAGACAGGCTGTGGTCACATTGGGAGGATGGAGAAGTCTGCCTTCAAAGTCATTCAGAAAGGCTCTAATCTGTCCTTTCCATATTGAGCATCCAGATAAGAATTCTTTTGTGCAGAGTCTTGCTACTAGAAAGAGTTTGAAAATCACTGAGCTAATCTAAATCTCTCTTAAAAAAGAAAGAAACTTTATACCAAAAGAAATTTTTCCTGACATAAGGTCAGCCAGTTTTAGCAGAACATTTGCTAGAAGCCAGTCCTCAACCTCCTTGTCTATGATTTATCCTACCAATCAAGAAAAAAAAAATGATAGCAAAGGAAACAATCACCAGAGTGAAGAGAACCTACAGAATAAAACTTCTAAACTACACATCTGACAAGGTTAATATTCAGACTATTAAGAAACTTCAAAAGCTCAAAAGCACTTTCTTTGCTAACTCAATTTTAAAAATGGGCAGTAGACATCTCTCAAAGGAATACATACAAATGGTCAACAGGAATATTAAAAAAGTGCTCAACATCACTAGACATCAGGGAAATGCAAACCAAAACCACAATAGGATATCACCTCACTCAAGTAAGAATGGCCATTATCAAAAAGCCCAAAGATCATAGATGCTGGTGAAGATGTGGAAAAAAGGGATTTATTGCACACTGCTGGTGGGAATGCAAATTAGTACAGCCATTATGGAAAACAATATGAAAATTCCTCAAAAAACAAAATACGGGGAAGGGGGATAAAGGAAAATAATGGAAGGGGTGAATTTAACTAAGATATATTGTAAGCCACTTTTGTAAATGTCACAGTGTACCCCCAGTACAACAATGATATAATAAAAAATAAATAGCCAGGGATTGTGACAGCACTGAGGAGGTCGAGGCAAGAGGATCAAGAGTTAAGGCCAGCTTGGGATAACAGCAAGAACCTGTCTCAAAAATAAAACTAGAACTACCATTTGATCCATATACCTTTTAGGTATATAGCCAAATGAAATGACGTTAGTATGTCAAAGAGACTTCTGCACTTCCACGTTTATTACAACATTATTCACAATAATCAAGAAATGGAAACAACCAAAGTATTCATTAAGTGACAAATGGATAAAGAATGTGGTACATATACACAATGGAATACTGTTCAGTCATTAAAAAGAATGGAATCCTGTCATTTGTGACAATGTGGATGGAACCGGATATAATTTTAGGTCAAGCAAGCCAGGCACAGAAAGACAAGTACTGCATGATCTCACTCACAAATGGAATATTAAAAAGTTGATCTCATAGAAGTTGAGAGTAGAATGGTGGTTCTCAGAGGCTGGGAAGAGTAAGGAGGAGGGAAGATGTGGACAGGTTAATAAATAGGGGCTAACTTACAGTGAGATAGAAATAAGTTCTGGGGTGCTATAGATAACATGCTGTGTACCTAAAAGGGCTAGAAGAAAGGATTTTGAATGTTTTTACCAAGAAGAAATGGTGTTTAAAGAGAGTTGTAAGCGTCTGATTTAAACACTATACAATGGATACATGTATCAGAACATCATGTGATTCCTCATTAGTATGTATAATTTTTATTTTTTATGTATTAGTTTAAAAATAAAAGAAGAAAACCAATGAGCCTTGAAGAAAGAGAAGCAGCTCAAAACAGGACTCAATCAGAACCCACCTGGGACTAGAACCCACCCTGTCTGGGTGAGCAAAACTGAGACTCCCTCCTCTTTGACCCCGGCTTCCGTGGCAGAACCAGGGTCATTTCCACAGGGAAGGCTGGGCTGGCGGGGGTTCTGGTTTGAGTCAGAGTACTCTTTGGTGTTAAGGCCCAGACAGCTTTTGTTCTGAGACTCTGAGCTTGGTTAGAGATTGAAGACCTTGGGAGCACCTAGCAGCTCTGAGCTTCAGAGAGTCTGGGAAAACAATTCAGTTGCTTTAGGAGTTTCTCAGGAAAAGCCTCTAGGGCAGAGAAGAAATACGTACCAAGTGGGACAGGAAGCTATTATTGAAGCTCTTTCTAACCCACTTCACAAGGATCAATTCAATAAAGTCAGCAAACACTCCTGTCACAACTTTGCTCTCCCTGTGATTAAAGCCTTGAATTTTTGCTAGAAAGTGAAGTCCAGAAAGCTAGCTAGTCATGTTGGTGATACAAGCAAAGATGTCCACAAAATAAGGTTTTAGGCCACTTTAAGAACGTCTGAATACGTTCCCTACTACTTATTAGTTCTAGTAGGTTTGGGGGAAGTCCTTAGGATTGTCTACATACATCATCATGTCATCAATAGACACTGTTGGACTATGTCTTTGCCAAGCTCTATGTCTTGCCTTACTGCTCTGGCTAAGACCTTCAGAACCATGCTGAATATTAGTGATCTAAAGCTGACATCCTTTGTGTTCCCAGTCTTCAAGGGTAAGTGTTCAGCTTTTTGCCATTAAATATAGTGTCAGCTGTAAGTTTTTCATAGAGATGTTTTATCTGGTTGAATAAGCTCTCTGGTAGTTTGCTAAGAGGATTTTGTCTTTTTAAATCGTAAGTGGATGTTGAATTTTGCCAAAAGCCTTTAATGCATCTATAATCTTTTGTTCTCTTCATTTCTGCTAATGTTGTAAATTATACTTACTGATATTTAAATGTTAATCTTGCACCCCAGAAGAAGCCCCAGTGGATCATGATGTACTTTTCTTTTTGTATATTTCTGTATTCATTTTTTAGAAGCTTGCTAAAGGGTTTTGACTATGTTCGTGAGGGATAGTGGTTTGTAACTTTTCTTGTAATGGCTGGGTCTGGTTTTGAAACGAAAGTAATATTGACTTAAAAAATGAGGTGGGAAGCATATTATTCAATTCTGTTTTTTGAAGTTTCTCCTAGGATGAAAGAGTGATATTTCTCCCTTAAATAACTGATAGAATTAATGAGTGATATTGTCTGGGCCTAAGAATTTTCTTTGTGAAAATATTTCTAATAATGAATTTAATTACTTTCATTGAAATGTGAATATTCAGTAATATTTCTTCCAAATTAGTGTTTGAAATTTTTGTCTTCTAAGGAATTTTTCCATATTATTTTGACTTTATCAAATGTATTTGGATAAAGTCATTCATAATATCCTTTTATTAGTTTTTTTAATTAGTAGTTTTTTTCTTTAGTCACTAGTCATTTTAGCCTTTTGGGGGGAGGAGGGGCAGGTACTAAAGATTGAACCTGGGGTAAATGCTCCTCTATCACTTGGGCCAATGCCCCAACCCAGGTTTGGGGGTTTTTGTTGTTGTTTTGTTTTGTTTTGTTTTTTGACCAGCCTAAGATATTATCAATTTTGCTGATTTGGGGAGTTTCTTTAAGGGAAATAAAATAATTTATTCTGAGCCAAATATGAATGACAATGGATTCAAGTTAACCTGAATGACATGTTCCAATTTTGCTGTTTTTTGAAGGGTTTTTTTGTTGTTGTTGTTTAGCCATTTTTCTGTTTTTCTGTTTTCTGGTTTATTGCATTAGTATTTCCTTCCTTCTACTTCTATGAGAAAATGCTCCTCTTCTCACTCTTTTTGTTTGTTTGTTTTTGACAGTACTAGATTTTGAATTCAGGGTCTTGAGCTTGTGAGGCAGAAAGAGGCTCTACCACTTGAGCCCTTTCACCAGCCCTCCTCCTCCTCCTCCTCCTCACTCCTCCTCCTCACTCCTCCTCACTCCTCCTCTTCCTCACTCCTCCTCACTCCTCCTCTTCCTCACTCCTCCTCACTCCTCCTCACTCCTCCTCCTCACTCCTCCTCACTCCTCCTCCTCTCCTCACTCCTCCTCCTCACTCCTCCTCACTCCTCCTCACTCCTCCTCCTCACTACTCCTCGTCCTCACTCCTCCTCCTCACTCCTCCTCACTCCTCACTCCTCCTCCTCACTCCTCCTCACTCCTCCTCCTCACTCCTCCTCACTCCTCCTCACTCCTCCTCCTCACTACTCCTCGTCCTCACTCCTCCTCCTCCTCACTCCTCCTCCTCCTCACTCCTCCTCCTCTTCACTCCTCCTCCTCTTCACTCCTCCTCACTCCTCACTCCTCCTCACTCCTCCTCCTCACTCCTCCTCCTCACTCCTCCTCCTCCTCACTCCTCCTCCTCACTCCTCCTCACTCCTCCTCCTCTCTCCTCCTCCTCACTCCTCCTCCTCACTCCTCCTCCTCCTCACTCCTCCTCACTCCTCCTCCTCACTCCTCCTCACTCCTCCTCCTCACTCCTCCTCACTCCTCCTCCTCACTCCTCCTCACTCCTCCTCACTCCTCCTCCTCACTCCTCCTCCTCCTCACTCCTCCTCCTCCTCACTCCTCCTCCTCACTCCTCCTCACTCCTCCTCCTCACTCCTCCTCACTCCTCCTCCTCACTCCTCCTCCTCCTCACCCCTCCTCCTCCTCACTCCTCCTCCTCACTCCTCCTCACTCCTCCTCCTCACTCCTCCTCCTCCTCACTCCTCCTCCTCCTCACTCCTCCTTGTCCTCACTCTTCCTCACTCCTCCTCACTCCTCCTCCTCTCCTCACTCCTCCTCACTCCTCCTCCTCACTACTCCTCATCCTCACTCCTCCTCCTCCTCACTCCTCCTCACTCCTCCTCACTCCTCCTCCTCTCCTCACTCCTCCTCCTCACTCCTCCTCCTCACTACTCCTTGTCCTCACTCCTCCTCCTCACTCCTCCTCCTCCTCTCCTCACTCCTCCTCCTCACTTCTCCTCCTCCTCACTCCTCCTCACTCCTCCTCACTCCTCCTCCTCTCCTCACTTCTCCTTCTCACTCCTCCTCCTCACTACTCCTCGTCCTCACTACTCCTCCTCCTCACTCCTCCTCCTCCTCACTGCTCCTCACTCCTCCTCCTCACTCCTCCTCCTCCTCACTCCTCCTCACTCCTCCTCCTCCTCACTCCTCCTTCTCCTCACTCCTCCTTCTCCTCACTTCTCCTCACTCCTACTTCTCCTCACTTCTCCTCACTCCTCCTCCTCCTCCCTCCTCCTCACTCCTCCTCCTCCCTCCTCCTCCTCACTCCTCCTCTTCACTCCTCCTCCTCCTCACTCCTCCTCCTCTCTTCTCCTCCTCCTTGGACGCTGAAAGCATTGATTCGAACACTTTCCTCTTCCTGAGATGAGCTGTAAATTCTCTTCTAAATGCTGCTTTAGCTGCATCCCACAAAACTTGAAAAGTTGTATTCATTTTCACTCAATTCAAAATATTTTAATTTCTTTTGTGATTTTTTACTTAATTCTTAGGTTATTTAGAAGTGTGTTGTTTTCTCAAATATCTTTATGTTTTTCTAATTTAATTCCATTCTTATAAAAAAGCCTGTATAACTTCAATCATTTTAAATTTATTGAAACTTTTTTCATGACTCAATAATATGGCCTAATGTGATAAATGTTTCTATGCATTTGAAAAGAATGTGTGTTCTGCTGTTGTTGTATAGTGTTTTACAAGTTAATTAGGTCAAGTTGGATGGTATTGTTCCCATCTTCTGTAACCTTACTGATTTTGTCAGTTTCTTCTATCAGTTATCGAAAGAGGAAATGCTGAAATAACTATAATAATGAGTTTGTCTTTTCAGTTCTGTTTTGTTACATGTATTTTGAAGCTCTGATGTTGGATGCACACACATTTAGAAGGTCCTCTTGATGAATTGTACTCTTGGTTATTATGAAATGGCCCTTTATTCCATATGAGATTTCTTATTCTAAGGTAAACTTTTGTGGGTTTTTTTTTTAATAATTGCCAGGTATCCACTACCTTTTTTTGATTCTGAAACACCCTGAGTATTTTTAAAGGCAAAATTTGCCATGTTTAAAAAAGACATGAAGCTAAATTTCTGATAAAAGAACTAATGGTTTGGCTTAATCAGGTAGTCCTATTAAGAGTAACCAGAATATTCTAAAAATGAATTCTGAATTGACAACTTTTTAAAATAAAAATCACTTGCTGAGAGTGTTTAATCAATTATTTTCTTAATTTAACCCATTCTTTTTTAGGGTTTTTATTTTATTGTGTTGTTTTTGCATTTACTTACATGTGTATACATTGTTTGGGCTACCTCCCACTTCCCCTCACCTCTCCCACCCCCCGCTTGGGAGCAGAACCTATTCTACCCTTTTGTTCTCCAATTTTTGTTGAAGAGAAATATGAGAGATAATAAGAAAGACAGCATTTTTGCTAGTTTGAGATAAAGATAGCTATACAAAGGGATTCCTAGTGTTGTTACCATGCATATGTATATTACAATCCACATTGGTTCATCTCTGCCAGACCTCTTCATTACTCCCTGTCCCCTTTCCATAATGGCCTCTGCCAGTTTAAGATTACTATATTCACTCCTCTTCAGTGAGCCCATCAACCACATTCAAGTTTTAGGTTTCCTTCCCTTTAAACTTTGGTATTGATATGATTATTCTAGCTGTCTTATAATTAATGTTTGCATGGTATAATTCTACCATTCCATCTTTTTTTTTTTTTCTGTTTTGGTGCTGGGGATGGAACCCAGGGCCTCACATATTCACATATTCTAAGTATATGCTCTACCTCTGAGATAGATCCAAGCCCACTTTTCCACCCTTTTAATCCATATCTTTATATTTTAAGTGGACTTCCTCACACAGTGCATAGCTGAGTATTGCTTTTATCCCAGTTAGTCTGCCTTTTAATAGGTGTGTTTAGACTGTTATATTTGATATAACTAATGTTGTTAGGTGTAATTGCTCTATCTTGGCATTTGTCTTTTGTTTGGTCCTATCTATTCTCTGTGGGGGTTTCCCCCACCTTTTTCTACCTTCTGTTGTTAAATATTTTTGGCATTTATCCCCACTACTTAGGCTACCCTTCCTTGTGTGGGGTTTTTTTTTTGAGGGGGGCGGGATTCTGTTTTATTGTTTTTTATTGATTGCTCTAGGATTTGAAATATGCATACTTATCACACTACATCTTCAAATAATGTATTGTTTCACAAATAATACAAAAACCTCATAACAACCGTATACTACCACTTCACCCCTCCTAGCCTTTGTGCAACTATTGCCAGACATCTATATGCTATCTAAAACTCACCATACATTGTTATAATTTTTGCTTCAATGAGTCAAATCTGTTTTCAATTAAATTTTAAAATGAGGGAGGAAGACTTTTGTATCCACATAAATGACATTTCAGGCATTTTTCCATTCTTTCCCATCTGATATTTTATTTCAACTTAAATAAAACTTCTTTAACATTTCTCATAGTGAAATGAGAAACAATTTCTTCTAGCCTTTGTTTTTATGAAAAAAACTTACTTTGTCTTTATTTTTGAAGGATATTTTCCCTTGTTTCCAAGTTGTCTTCTGTTTCCTTTTGACATTGTAAAAATGCCATTCTACTATCTCCTGGCTTACATAATTCTACACATGAAGTCTGCAGTAATTCTTATCTTTGTTTCCTCTGCATACTGTCTTCTCCCTCTAGCTTCTTTCTTATCATTGGCTTTCTGCAACTTGATTATGATAAGCTTTGTTGTGAGTGTGTGTGTGTGTAGGATTATCCTGCTCAGCAGTCACTGAGCTTTTTTATCTTAGTTTTTTTCATCAAATTTAGAAAAACTTCTACCATTGTTCCTTAGTACTATTATGGCATTAGGAAACGGCTTACAGAGATCCCCCAATGCAGATTTTAGAAGCTCTTTTTCTGCATAATCCCCCCTTGTCTGAAATTTTTCTTTGCCATATTCAGTTACCTCAGCCTCCCTTCAACTCAGTACAGCACTCTGTATGGGTCCTTCCTCCCTGACCCATTGCCTAGAATGCACCTCTGGGTAAAAACAGACAGAGTCCACCTCATTCTCTTGGAAATCACAATCTGTGCTATTTCTAATACAATATCAGAAGACTGCCATTTTATACATTTTGTCCAGTTTCCAGTGGTTTACAATGGCAGGGTAAATATGAATCCTACTATTCCTTCATGGATTAAAGCAAAAGTGAGCTGGGTTCAGTGACTTATGCCTATAATCCCAGATACTCAGGAGGCAGGGAGAAGGAGGATCATAATTCCAGGCAAAAAGTTAGTGAGAACTCCAACTCAACAAATAAACTGGGTGTGATGGGTCTCACCTGATATTCCCATAGGTAGGAATAAGTAGGAAAACTTAGGTTCAAAGTCAGCCTGGGCAAAAACATGAGACCCTGTCTGTAAAATAACTAAAAACAAAAAGAGCTGGAGGCATGGCTCAAGTAGGAGAGTGCTTGCCTACCAAGTGCAAGGCCCTGAGTTCAAACCCAAAGTTGACAAAAAAAAGAAAGCAAAAGTGCACTTATTCCTTTTTTTTTTCCAGTGCTGAAGATCAAACCTAGACCTCAACCATGCCACACTGAGCTATACCCCCAGCTCACACTTAGGCTTTTTAAATACTCTGTTTACTGACAATATTGGTTGGGAGGGAGTAGGGAGTAAACACATGTTCAATCTCCCATATTCTTGAGAATATAGCAAGATAGGCATTGTTTCTATTCTGGAGGAGCTTCCTCTAGTGGGGCAAAGCAGACAAAACAAAGTAAACAGGTAAGTTCAGAAAGTGTTAGTGATATAAAGCATAGAGTATAGAGATAAAATGTAATTTGATTGGCACAGGATCTATTTCCAATGGAAGAATTAGGAAGATCTTGCTTGAGGAGATGACACCCAAAGAAGAGAGAGCTGAGTGATGAGGAGGCAGTAACTGAGTAGCTAAGACTGCTCTAGGTAGAATGCTCAGTAAACACAAAATCCTGGAGATAGTCATAATGATTTGGCCTTTGTTGGGAACTGAGAAACAGCTGGGTGCCTGAAGCAAAAAGAACAAGATGAATGATGAGATGAAAGGAGGCTGGGAATGCAACCAAGTGCAGGGTTAGGAGAGCTTTGTAGGCTGTGGTGAGAAGTTTGGAAGCTACTGGAAAATTTTAAGTAGGGGAATGACAGAAGCTAATATACATATTGAAAAGACCACTGGGCACTGCATGGACTTGGAGACAGGCAGAGTAATGGCAGGGAGACCAGTTAAAAGGGAATTTAATAATCTGAGGAGGTAACTAAGTTGCAGTATAAATGGAGAGAAGTAGAGGTATTTGGCAAGTATTTTTCACATAAAACAGGTAAGATGACTCAGTGAATGAGGTAATTAATGAAGAGTTGCTAAAATGGGGAGATTCAAGAACAGGATTGAAGAAATTAGGGAAGACTTCCTGCAGGAAGTAGAATGAGAGCCAGGCTTGAGAGATAAGAAAACTATGGCTAAGAAGTGAAATGGGGAGATCATGTCTCACTGAGTAGGGATGCGGGTCTATGGTTTGGGAGCCTTGAAGAGCCTGCTGCTAGTCTGCTAGACTAGGGTGTTGCTTGCTAAGGAATAAGCAGAGTAGTATATAGGGTGAAATGGGAAGGAGCTAGATCATAGAAGATCTGGAAATCCCAGAAGGGTGAACCCTGTACCTCCCCAAGGCAGCAGTACTTTGGGCTTCCTACCAAGCCAACTGCCATTGAGCCCTTTCTCCAATTCCATACCCAGACCTAGGAATTCATCTTACTGCTTCCCAGGAGATGCCCAGAGTGTTCACTGGCCAGGTCCATGTCAAGGTGACTTGTGAGTCAATGGGCTGGGAGCTGAACAGGTCTTAACACATTTACCATCCATGGAATAGATGGTAACACCTAACACTATAAATGCCTCAGACAATAAGTAAATTCTCTCATAAACTCTGATCTGGAGGCATCAATTTGTCTCTGCCAGAGGTGGTGGATTTTGCTAGCACCATATGGTAAGCACCTCCAGGGCCACCAGGCTGACCACTCTTCTCCTCCCCTCCTCCTCCATCTCTTCCTGCTCCTCCTCCTCTCAGTGATCTGGAAGTCCTGCCTTTCCTGTCTCCACCCAGGAAGGGGTATGTCCCACAACTCACAAAAGTCCCTGTTGTGTCTAGAGAGGACGCATGATCCTCAAATGCCACTGTTAGCAGACCCCACTGGAGTGGTCAGGCTTATATTCTGAGATCCTGTCCCCTCATGACTGTAACAGGTACTTACCTGCCATGTGTTCCATTTCAACTGTGAGCGCTTCACAGTCTGGCTCAGACATGCTGTCCCCAGCAGCTGGTACAGTGAATATTTAGGATGCAGTTACCAAACAAATGAATAAATGATTGATCATGATATAGATTTGAGGGATGGGACACAAAAACTACTCAGTGTCTAAATAGCTTTACTCGAGGCAACCCAAACCCTTCATGGAAACAATTGCCTTTTACTTGATTGTATATGATGGTGCTGAGCACATTTCCTGTATTATCACATTTAATATTCAAAACATTCACCCTTCACACTAACCATTCTTACCCACATTTTACTAATGAAGACAAATAAAGGTCAGACAACTTAAGGTGACATTGTTAGTAAGAAGCAGAGCCAGAACTCCTGTCCAGAGCTGGCTGACCCCAAAGCCCTCATTCTTTCAGATCATAGTCCTATAGTACTTCTGTGAGCAGTCACTGGATCGTCTACCTACCTCTCAGCAGGGCTTACCCTCCCACTTTAGCAGGAATGTGTTTATCAGATTAACAGCCTGCCTGCTCCCACAGCAGAGAGCAGGGCTCTGAGGAAACAGAGCTGGGCTTGGCTGGGCCTTCTGTGTGTGTTGGGATGGGGTGGGTCAAGGACACAGGGAGGGAACCATGTGTCCTTAGACATAGTGTCAGCATCAAGAAATGAAAAGAACACAGGATTTTTCAGGCAGATAGGCACAAGTCTGAGTCTTGATTGGCTTTGTGCCCCTGGGCAAGCCTCAGTCTCTTGAGGTTCAGGTCCTTCATTTGAAGAAAGACTTAATGACATCTCCTGCAGGGGTTGACTTCGGAATTGAATAAGATGACAAACTGAAGGTGCTTACTCCAGAATCAGCACCAAGCAATGCTCTCAAGCAAGGGCTGTCCATCCTGTCAACTCAATAGGGCAGTCATCACTGGTCCCACTTGTCAGATGAGCAAACTGAAGTGCCAGTAGGTTGAGCGGCCCATGGCTATAAGAAGCATGCCAAGGTTCTTTCCACTGCTTTTTGTTCTTGTTCCTTAAAAGCAAAAGCAGGTTGCTGTTCCCAAAACTGTTGATTTTGCCTTGAATATGTAGCTCCTTATCTTCTTGCTCCCCCTCCCCAAATTCTCATTCCACCTCCTTTTGCACACAAATCAGACTAATCATCATAAAGCAATTGAGGGGGTCACAGGCAGAGTGGGAGGCAAATAGAATGGGTGGTAATACAATTCTCTCTATAAGCAAGACAAGCTCTCTCTGTTGGTGCAGAATCATGACTCACCCTAGCCCTTTTATGAGGGCCAGATGCCAAGCATGTCTGAATTGCTTCAAACTGCTGCTTCTTCAGTGTGTGTTAGCACTAGGGAGGAGAACAACCAACATCCATATATATTTATACATTTACCAGGAAATGTGTTTATATTATATTCCAATCAGGATTTACCACAAACCAGGAGTACCACACCTAATGAGTAGGGCAAACCCAGCCCATTGTCAACACAGAAAAGTCCATCTCAAACAAGATTTTAAATCAAAATGGATGTTAGAAGAACATGAATCTTGGCATTGTTGAGTAGTCAAGGCTATCTCTAGCAGCACACAGAGTGAGTGATTGCTGTTTAGGGATTCAGACTTCATCCTAGATACTTAAAGAAAACAGCAATTTTTCCCCAAAGGGAGAAAATTATCTTTTATGGCCTGTATCTGCTCCACATCTAGGCCTTTGGAAATGCCTGGTGTGACCTCTGACCACCAAGGGCCTATGCTTGAGTTGACACACAAGCCACCAATTCCTACTCAAGTCATGAGCTGCTCCAGAGCTACAGCTTGGGTATCCCCAGGACAACCTGACCCCAGAAATCTGTGTGGACCCTCAAGCCCAGATGATACATTTTATAGTTTTTAGTCACCAAAGTATAAGCCTTCTCATTTGTTTTTTTCTGTTAGTTAGTGTTCCGTCACTGTGACAAAATGCCTGACATAACTTATAATGAGGAAAGATTTAGTTTATGAATTCTGAGGTTTCAATTCATGATCATTTACCCTATTGCTATGGGCCTGTATAACACTGTATGTGTTATGACAGAGCACATGGTTCACCTCATGGCAGCCAGGAAGCAAAGAGAAAGACAGGAAGGTGACAGGGTGTCAATATCCCCTGTGAAGGCACACCCCTGATGACCTAAATTCCTTCCACCAAGCCCCACCTACTAAAGGGCTGGGGACCAATTCTTTAACAGATGGGCCTTTGGGGAACATTCAAGACCCAAACTACAGTCAAGTGCAGTAATGCATCCTGTAATCCCAGCTACTTGGTAGGTAGAGATCAAGAGGATCACAATTCAAGACCAGCCCAGGGTTTAAAAAAAAGCACGAGACCCTATCTGAAAAATAGCTAAAGCAAAAAGGGTAGGACATATAACTCAAGTGGTAGAGTGCGTGCCTCACAAGCAAAAGGCTCTGAGTTCAGATCCCAGTACCACCAAAAAAAAAAAAAATTCCAAACTATAGCATTCCATCCCTGGTTCCCAAAGGCTCATGTCTATCTCACAATGAAATATACATTCAACCCCTTTGCTCATCCTTAATGTCCTAACACTTCTATCATTGCTCCAAAGTCCAAGTCCAAAATCTCTTCCAAATCTCAAAGCAAACCCAGTAAAAATCAAAAAAGAGTATCACATAGACATAGATAGATTTTGTAGACATTCCCACTACAAAAGAGAGGAACACAAAAATATCAAGGAGCAATGGTACCAAAGCAAGACTGAAACCCAGCAGGGAAAATATCAAATGCCAGCCCAGCATCTAGAGCACTCTATAGCAGAATGTGGGCCTCTAAGGGAAAAGGAGCCCCACCTATATGGCCTTTCTGGCTGCAGCCCACGTGGTCATTCTCTCAGACTGGTTCTGCATGTTGCCTACAGCTTCTCTCAACACACGTTCCATATTCCTGGTATCTCTAACATCCTGGAGTCTCCATTGCCACTTCAGCTTCACACATCACCCTGGCAGGGACTCCAACCTACCAATGCCATAGACTCCCAAGCTTTCCTTCAAAAATCTCAGTAGAAGTCCCTCCATGGCCTTAAAACCAGCAATACATGGGCAATGCCACACAGTGCAGGCTGTACAGGGACCTGCTTGGACCACAGCTATAGCAGCTTCTGAATGCCATGCCAGTTGAACACTGCCAAGAATCCTGTGGAAGTAATTCTCTACTCAGTCCTGCCCTGGGGACTGTGGATCCCTGGAGCTCTGATCTTAAATGAAAATCTTTGAAAGAAAGGAATTCACACTTTTACACCTCTCGGCCTGTGATGGGTAGAGTCTTACCAATTCCTGAAATGCCCTCTAGGCATCTTCACAATGGCCCTTTGCCAAGGACTTGGCTTTCTTTTTAATGATGCTCTTTAGTAACCCTCCCTGACAGCACCTTTAAACATACTCTTGTGCTGGATGTGGTGGCACATGACTATAATCTCAGCACTCAGGAGTGAGGTTAAGGCAGGAAAATCAGGAAGCTGAGGCAGGAAGATCATGAATTTCAGGATACATAGCAAGACCCTGACTCAAAAATAAAGAATAGGGCTGGAAGCATGGATTAATGGTAGAGCACCTGCCTAGCAAGCCCAAGGCCCTGGAGCTCAAACCCCAGTACTGCCAAAAAGTAAAATAAAATACAGAAATAAATAAAATACATAAACACATTCCTTTTCTGACCAAACTGGAAGTTTTCCAAATTTTTCTGCTCTGTTCCCCTTTGCTGATTCTCACAGTAAATTCTGCTAAAAGCAGCCAGTAATAACCATGCCACTCCCCTAATGCTTGGCTGCCTTGACATTGTAGATAAATGAGTTTATCCCCTTCAAACTCAGCCTCCCACAGTCTCGGGGCATGGCTAAAACACAGTCATGAGGTACCATGGGTACCTTGAATCCAGTTCCCAATTCAGTTCTTTATTTCCCTCTGAAACCTCCTGAGCACAGTCTTTACTGGCCACATTGCTATCAGTATTCTGGTCTTCTAAGTCATCCCCAGAATTGCCCATTAAGCTCCACTTACAGCATTCTAGGCTCTCTCTAGCCTGCTTCTCCAAACTCCACAGACCAACTCCAGTGATTTCTGACCCACGCTGTCATGCACAGTCACAACGATGACCCCACTCCTGATACCAATTTTGGGTGTTAGCTTTCTATCACTGTGACAAGGTACCTGAGATAAACAATTTATTTTGGCCCACAGAGTCAGAAGTTTAAGTTTATGGTCACTTGCCCCTGTTGCCTTTGAGCCTGTGGTAGCACTCGCTGTACATCTTAGTTAGAGCTCATGGTAGAGGAGGCCTATTCACCTCATGGCAGCGGGGAACAAAAGTGAGGGACAGGACTTGGGCTGCCACTAGCTCCCAGCTACTAAAGGTTCCATGACCTCCTGATAGCACTACAGGTGGTGACCAAGCCTTAAACACATAAGCCTTTGGGGGAACATTCAGGATCCAAAGTATAGCACTTCTATTCTTATTCACAGTGTTTAATGCCAATGGCTCCCCTTCCCTGAAAAGTTTTCCTCGGTGCCCACTGGATCCTCATTCCCAGGCAAGTCAATACCCTTCATCTTACAGAAGGTCCTGGTCACCTGGTCATCTCCTGATCACAAGTGTCTCCTGCAGCCATCATCAGTGATGGCTTTTTATTCTCCCACAGCTGTATGTCTACTTGGCTTAGCAGATGAAGCCAGAAGGTAAGGTTAGTGTCCTCATGCTCCTATGTCTCTCAAGACCATTATTCTCCTCCCTAGTGTCACTGCCTAGAGGTTCGCACCGCCTGGCTATGCCAGCTTTGGAGAATTCTGTCCCTCTACTCTGGAATCCACTGTGCAGGGGGAAGATTCTCCCATGCTATTCCTTGCCCCCCTTATATTGAGTCATCTTGATCTCTGTCCCATGTCGATCATGCACTGCCACAGCCACACTATTTATCTTGTCACTTCCAAATGTCATTCTGTGACCCAGCCTGCCAGCCCTTTAGTTGTCATCTGCTTCTCAATGCCTCTGAGATTACCAGTGCTTTGATCCCTTTTTCTGCCAGCCCATCATCCCCCAATCCCCACTTTCTCCCTTCCACCCTAAACTATTCTCTCACCCATATCCTGCATGCTGGCACCCATATGCTACTGCCCTGCAACTCCCACACCATGTGCCGTTTGCCTTCTCCTATCTGCACTGACATCTAAGAGCGCCATAAGAAAATCACAGGCCCACAGGTCCCCCACAAGTACGCCTAAATCAGAGACTTTTAGATGCCAACGCTAAAATGTCTACTATTAGAATCTTGACCTAGAATAAGGTTTCCCAGCATCTCCATATAATTCAGTTCTAGCTAACAGAATGTGAGTAAAATTATCATGTGGCAGCTTCTAGGAAATTTCTTTAAAAACACCTAGGATTTATACTCTCTCTACTTTCTGTTCCTTATTCTTCTACTGGAATATGGATATGATGACTGGAGCTCATCCTGAATGAGGGCTGTATCTGAAGGATGGAAGAAAGAAAACCTGGAAGCAGTCTGGGTTCCTGAGAACTTCAGAACCTGGACTGCCTACAATAGTCTCTTTTATGTGAGAGAAGTAAATGTCATTCTTAGCCACCATTTTTAGGTCTCTGTTCACAATGAAACTGACTCCTACTAACACAGTTCCACACAAATACAATCAGGTCTGCTTCCTGCCCTAACACCCTCAGTCTCCAAGCCTGAGGGGCAAGTCCCATGCCCCATAGACACCAATACATTCAACTGCCACCCCTTCCCCAATCTTATTATTATCTCTTAGTCTTTGGTGACCCGGTTGGATGAAAGATAAGTATTTTGAAATTCATAACTTTATTCTATCAGCAAGCCCTAGCAAAGGAAATAGGGCAAGTATTACATTTAAGCAAAAAAAACCCCCAAAATTACAATTCACTCAAGAAGTCTGTTTAGTAAAAAAGACATAGGACCTAAATGAAGAACGTGGCAAAAATGGGGGCTGGGATAGAACTCAGTGGTATTTACCTGTTATCTGTGAAACCCTGGGTTCAATTACTAGACCTACCCCTAAAAATTTACAAATAAAAATAAAAATCCTGGCATGGTGGCACACACTAATAATCCTAGCACTCAGGAGGCTGGCCAGGAGGATCATGAGTTCAAGGTCAACATGAGCTATATAGCAAGAACCTGTCTCAAAACCAGAAATACAAAGGAAATGTAGAATCTATATAATAATATTTGAATAATGAAAAGTTACACCATACTCTTAGAGAAGAAGACATACATGCTTTAAATATCATTTCCTCAAAATTTATGTAAACACTGAATTAAATCCAGTTAGAATCCAAACAATGTTTTAAATGACATTTTATAAAAATTTATGTGAAGAATACATAAATGAAAATCACTAAGATAATTGCAAAAAGAATGGTAAAGAGAAATTACCTTACCAAGATATGATAAAGTAAAACAAAAACAAAGAAATAAATCAGTAAAACAAAACAGAAAATCTATAGTCAATGGAAGCATTGAAAAGTTAACATACTACACTGAGAAGTCCAACTTGGTAGAGAAGAAAATGGACTTTTTACGGTGGCCAACATGATATTTTGATTAACATTGTGGAATAGCTAAATCAAGCTAATTAACATATTCATCATTCCATACTTATTTTTTCGTGATAAGGAAATTTAAAATCTAATCTCTTAGCAATGCTAAAGAATAAAGTATACTGCTATTATCATAGTGACCATATTGCACAAGAACAGACTACAAATGATGTAGGCACAAGAGGACTCTAATCTTGTACCTTATACAAAAATTAATTCCAAATGGGTTTACAAAAACCTGAAGAGTAGAAAAGTGAAAATATATTGCAACAAAATGTTGGAAACTATACGCACAAATTGAAAATAGGGGAGACCTTCCTAAAAAGACTAGAAACTAGGAGGCTCTGAGAAAGAAATGCTTACAAGGTCAATGGAGAAATAAAGTATCTGAAAAAAATATTTGTAATACACATAACACCCGTGATCCCAGCACTTGGGAAGCTGAGGCAGGAAGATCTCGAGTTGGTCTCAGCCTGGGCTACATAGCAAGACACTATTACTCAGCCATAAAGAAAAATGCAATTGGACTACAGATGTGGCTCAAGCAGTAGAGCACCTGCTTTGCAAGCATGAAGTCCTGAGTTCAAACCCCAGGCCCACCAAAAAAAAAAAGAAAAATGAAATTATATAATGTGCAGGAAAATAGATGGAACTGAAGATCATCAATCAAAAGAAGCAAGATAAGCCAAGTTCAAAAAGTTTTCATTCATTTGTGGAACCTAGACCTAAAATGATGATGGTGGTAATAATAATAATAGGACATGAATGTATATGGGGAATTGTCTAGGGGGATCACTGGGAGGGTAGGGAGAAAGGGAAGGGATACTGAGGGGGGAAGGGGATCAAAGTATGCTACATACACACATGAAGACAGCATAATGAAACCCACCAAACACTGTTTAAAAAAGGTGGGGGAGGTGGGAGGGAAGTCAATGGAAATATAATGGAGGAGGGTGAACTTGTTCAAAGTAGGCTGTATACATGCATGGGATTATAATGAAATATTCTTGCACTATTAATGTATGCTAATTCAAAAATAAAATAAAAATTTTAAAAAGGTAGCAAAAAGTCTATTTTTATTTTTGGAAAGTAGGTAAATGTAATCCAGAGAATATATTAACATGACCCAAAAACCTTTCATGTGTGTACGTGTCTGCAAAGACAGGAGGTTGTCCATGAATAAGTTGCACCTTGCCCAAGGTTCTGAAAAAGTTGAAAGTAAACAGAATAAATATGGGGGCCAAAATACACTATTTTCAATAACAGAGTCTACTGTCATTTGGACATGCTTTGTCCTCCAAGGATTCAGGTATTGGATACTTGGTCCTCAGTGTGGTAATGTGACAGGGGGTGGGATATGTAATAGGTAGAGCCTAGGAATGGTCCTAAGTCATTAAGGGCACTACCCTCAGAAGGAATAAAGTGGGAGCCCTTAGTTTGTTCTGGCAAAAGGGTTGTTATAAAATGAGTGAACCTGGGTCCTCCCCTCTTTTCGTTTCCTGTCTGGCAATGTGATGCCATCAGCCACAAGGTCCTCATAGAAACCAAACCAATGGGGCCTCCTGATCTTGGACTTTCAGCCTCTAAAACCATGTGCAAATAAATCTCTTTCCTTTATAAATTTAATCTGCTTGAGGTGTTTCTAGTAATGAAAACCAGACTAACACAGAGGCTAGGTCCACTAGCCTTTTACTGCCAGACTGTCACCCCTTAAGTCCTTTCTCTACTCAATTCTAGGTTAATCACACCCAGGCCATAATACCTACTTCTTTCATTGCTAGTATTATAGAAAAGAAAGTGACTCCCAGGTAACTTAAAATCTCTAGTTTTTGAGTATAGCCCCATCCCCAAACTGATCCCAGGTACAGAAAGAGCTATGTTGATTGGCTTAAACAGTCAGACTCTTGCCTAGAGCTGAGAGGAAAGGTGTCAGTCATACTAATTAGGAGGCTAACTATGGGGGAGGAACAGATGTCCTAAATAAGAGTCTAAGAAGTACCTGCAAGAGATGAAGGGAATGGAAAAGCCCCCAACCCAGTAGCAATGTGAAATCCCCAGCCTTGGAAAGCCAAGAGACAGGCAAGCTGAGGATGAAAAGGAGTTAGCAGAGGGAGGGGTTTTGCAAGCAGAGGCTTGGAGAAAATAATTAGCATGATGCATGGAAGAACAGCAGTACTTAAGTCTGCCTGGAGCACTGAATGAGGTGGGCAATGATACAATGACCCTGGACTGGTGGGCAAAGAACAGACAGGATTGTGACCACTTTGATGATGGAATGGAATTTGTATCACTTAGGCAGTTAGCACAGGCTTGAGATAGACCTGGGATTAGGTTCAAATCGCAACTCTGTCCTTCAATGGTCATGGACAACTTCTCTGAGCTTCAGGTTGTTTTATTATCTAATCTATACAATGCAGTTATTGATAGCTCTTTCAGAATTGTTGGGAGGATTATATGACAGAGTATATGTATGGCCTCTGACATATAGATGGCCTGAATACAAAGTAGTTGTTATTACTACTCAGGCCTGGCATCCCTGCTCTCAAAGATGAACCAATACCTAGGCAATAGCAGTAAACATGTATGGACTGAAGAATCATCATCCCTGTGATTCAGCCTTGGCCCTATACAGGCCAAGAGCTCCTCACTCTAGCAGACCCTAGCAGCCAGGTGGAGAACCCATGAAGGTAACAAAAGAACAGCCAGAGAAACTGGAAGAAAACCAAGGGGTAGTAGTGCCTTGGAGGAGGAAAGGTATGCCAATTCAAAATGCTTCCGAGGGGTCAAAGATAAGGACACTGATTTGGATATGCCCATCAAGACTTCCTGGGAGGTGTTACTCAGGATGATCCTCAGTCAGAAAGGCAGGCACCTGAGGCTGGGGGTTTAACTCACTGGGAGAGCGCTTGTCCAGTGCACATGGGGCTCTGGGCTCAATCCCTAGAAAGAGAGAGAGAGAGGGAGAGAGAGAAGAAAGAAGAAAGAAAGATGGGGGGATGGGATGGAGGGGAAAAAGGAAAAGCAAAGGCTGTGTCCAAGCTGATCTTTACCACTTCCTTTCTAGTCCTAATGCAAGTTCCAAACCTTAACCATATATACTCAGTAAGCCAGGCCTTGTATAGAAAGTGCTGCAAACCACTAGTACAGCAAACATACCACACCTGGGCATCTTGGGAAAGGTGCCAATACTGGTTCATCCCTAACTCTTTGACCCTGAGCAAGCCACAATTCCTCTACTGACCTTACTTTTTCCATTAGTGGAGGCTGAGAGAGGCTCACTCTCAACCTTCTATTTCATGATCCAACCAGAGAAGACACAAAGAGAGACTCTTGCTTAGCTTTCTCTGAGCTGGGAGCATTTAAAAATCTGACTTGCTCAGAGATCAATTAGCAATGAACAAGAAAGCACAAGGTCTGTTTGAGCGGCTCCCCAGCTCTGCATCCAGGTGCAGGACCTGTAATCACCTGGATTTCAAACACAATGATGAAATGATATCACATGTTACAGACATTTGGCTTCAGAGAAATCTCTGCCCTTTAAGCCGTTGCAACATATAAGCAGTCTGAAAGAATAGTATAGCTTCGTTGCTTCAATTTTAATCTTATTCACGAAATTTCAAGCAATCCTGGCCCCTTCTTCCTCACGGATGCCACTCTGTCAGAGACCAATTACTAAGAACAAGTCTTCTCAATCTATAGCTTTCCTAATCTCTTAGTAGTGATTGCCACTCTTTTTTCTTTAGATGTTTTTTCTTCTATTTTACTTGAGTCCTTCCACCTCTGTGGTAACACCTGTTTAGCTCTTTCCTGGTTCCTTTCTTTGATACTGCTGTACAATGAAAGCGTGAGATTGGTGGTTAAGACCACCTTCAAATCCCCACTTATAAGACATGTGACCTCAGGCAAGTTATCTCGCCTGTCTGTGAACTGCTTTTCTCTACCATGAAATAAGGATAGTAATACTACGAATTCATAAGACTGACACTATGATTAAATGAGTTAATATTAAAAAGTACTTGAAACAGCACCTGGCCCATAAGAAATATAAAGTACATGGTTGTTAAATGAAGTAACAATACATACACACATACGTTGTGCTGTTTAATCTTGGTTGTCGACTTAATTCAAGTGCAAGACACCAAGAGATTAGTAAAGCACCAGGGTCTGGGAGGGCATTTCCAGAGGGCATTTCCATGCATGAGGGCTCTGACCTAATCAATGGTTTAATTCACTGGTGGGTTCATAATTTGAATGGACTATTAGGAGGTGGTGAAATTGTAGGAAAGTGGAGCCTGGTTGGAGGAAGTAAGTCATTGGAGACATCTTGGTCCTGGTCCCTTCCTGTCACTCTTTCTTTTTTAGGTGAGGAGCTTTTCTCCACCACACCCTTCCTTCATGATATTCTGCCTCAGCTCAGGCCAAGAAACATGGAGGTAGCTGACCTTGGACTAAAACCTCTGAACCTGTGAACCGAAATAAATCTTTCCTTCCTTTAAGTTGTTTTCTCAGGTATCTGCCACAATGATGAAAAGTCTGATATGTACATACATATGCTGGTTCACTCTGTCTCTGTTTTGTCTTCTAGGATACCAGCTTGATCTTCCAACCATAGCTCCTGGGCAACTCCAGGAACCTCCTGCTACTAACAAAATGAATAAACAATTCTAGACTTCAAATGTTTACCTCATATGGGGAAGAGAAACACATCTCTTCTCATTACTATCACAGAAAGGAAGCTTTTCTTTCCAAAAAAAAAAAAAAAGTTCTCTTCTCATTTGCTACAAGTGGGTAAGGTGGCCAGTGGGGACTAATCTCTGAAGATGGAATTGGGTTAGTTCCACTCACACATCTGGCTCAAGTGTAAGGCAGTCTCTAAGTCCTCAGAAGAAGATGAAAGTATGATTTTATCAGAGGATAGAAGATGTTCACTACACTCTCTACTAGAGTTCTCAGGATCTCCTAAACAAGAAGATAGTTATAACATAGCACAGGGAGAAAAGCATGAACACAAAATCATATAGGAGAATCACCCTACTCAGCTACCCCAAGTGGTGATACCAAAGGGTATCAAACAGCAGGAGTGAGTTGTTCTGAAGCCTCCCAAAAAAGATGATCCTTGAAGGATAAGTAAAGCTTCATCAAGGGTAGAAGGGGAAAAAGGATTTCCAAGAACAGAGTACTACATGAAAAAACTCATGGAAAACTCAAAAGAATGAAAGTAATTCAAGAGTGATTGGCACTTAGTGTGTGTAGATGTATGTGTAGATGACACCGAGATGTGAGGCTGGAGAAGCAGGCAGACCTCCAAGTCAGGTCATCCTGACATTTATGTGACACTGACATGAACTCAATAGTTGGAGGTTTGAGTAAATGTAAAGAATGAGGGAAAGATCGAGAAGAAGAAAAGGAACCTAGAAAGATCTGAAAAGGTATTACCACAGAGATGGAAAGAAAAAAAAAAACATCTTTAAAGAAAAAAGTGGCAGTTGCTGCAAAGAGATTAGGAAGACTATGGATTGAGAAGACTTGTTCTTAGTAATTGACCTTGACCTTGACCTCTGACACAGTGGCATCAGTGAGGAAAGAGGAGGCCAGGATTGCTTGAAACTTAGCGAATAGCATTAAAATTGAAGTGATGATGATAGGTTACTCTTTCAAACTGCTTATATTTTGCAAAACAATGTATTCAAATATTAAAATTATGTACTCAGTAATTTCCCTTCAGATATTTTATTAAAGAAATAATTAGTATGTGAAAACATGTATTTCAAAAATTGTACTGCAACGTTATTAATTGTAGCAAAAAATGGAAATAATCTAGTGGTGATGGTTTAAAATGGCCAAATTATAGTGCATCTGTAGAAAAAAGTTTAATGCAATAATTTAAAAATAATGTTGTAATGAGTCATAACACGTGTACACGAAAGCAATGCTAGGAATATTTCTGTATAGCTGTCCTCAACTCAACTAGCAAAAACACTTTGCCTTCCTTATTAGGCTTGTCTCTTTTCTTCAACAAAACTAGTGATAAAGGCAGAACAGGACCTGCCTGGAACTGAGGGGGGAGGAGGGCAGAGGGGAGAAATGATCCAAACAATGTATGCACATGTGATTAAATTAATAAAAAAAAATCTTAAATTAGGAATTATAACTTGTTAATTGGTGAAGGCCAAAGTAATAAAATTATACTTGATCAAGAAAAAATAAATAAATAAATAAATAAATAAATAAATAAAATAAATAAAAATAATGTTTTAAAAGAACACTGACACATCGGAAAAGTCTCAGGTTAAGGAAAAGTGTCAGGTTACAAAAGACAACATTCAGAATGCTCTCTATATTGAAAGAAATAGTATATATGTATAGAAATAAGAATGGAAGACTATAAACCCAAATCAGTGTTTATCACTGAAGGCACAATTTTGGGTTTTGAAACATGGTTGATTATTTTTACTTTCCAATTTTTCTACTACAAATATACATTACTGCTGTGATGAAAACCCTTAAGAGTTTGACAGTAATGAAAGGAGAAAACAATTAGCTTCAAGGGAAATATGGCTGGGGCTTCTATAGGTTGAGGAAGACCTGAGCTTATTTGTGGGGGAAAGGAAAAGGAGAGGTTGAAGCTTTAAGAGAAGTGACTGAAGGAGCCAGGTCCAGAGAGAGAAGGGGGGACCTGGGAATGGGGGCCCTCAGGAAGATGAGGTGAGGGCGGTAGAGGTCCCAAAGCAGCAGGAAAGGGAACTGGCTATCAACGCATGATCACCTGCCACTCATTATGTCAAAAGCAGGGAGAAAATGAAGAGGATGGAAGACAGTGGAAAAGGTTTACAACAGCTGCTTTGGGGAATTAGTAAGTCAATTAGCACTAAGAGGAGGGATTGCAAAGAGGCTCGGGGCCCAGCTGCCACTGAAGAGCAGACTTGATCCTCCTGCCAGTTAATTTATTAGCTGCAGCCAAAGAGGATCTGTGTGACCGGAATCCATTCAATGAGTATCCAACTAATATCCAGAAAGTGTGGCCCAGAATAAGTATAGCCACTAAGGACTATGTTAGTGTATTAACTAATTTAAGTGTTATTTGCCTCTTCTAGTTTGGTCTCAGGCAGTCATACCTCTTCACTATAGTTATTATTTTGAAAATAAAGGAAGTACACTAAGGTAGTAAAATAAAAAAGGGTTTAAGGCAATGGTACCTTAGCAATCAAAATACAGAAGAGTTAAAACATCACAAAGATATTGGACCAAAATACATACTCAGCTGTTTCTAGTGCTGTTGGAAAGCTAACTTCAAGATGAGGAACTGCAGAAGTCTCCGCTGTGTCTGACAGTAAACAGTCAATTTATAGGTGATTACAAGGTGTTCTAGTCCCATGAATGAGTGATATCAGACTTTTCCCACCTGGCCAGCATAATCATTCTAACTCACCTTGAAAAAGAAGTATCAGGAAATTCAAGAATTTTGGCAACCAAACAAAATTCTCTTACAGTGTAATTTGTGCTATGGGGTTGACTTTCTGGACTGCAGGAAAAGAGCTACGTAAAGACCAAGTATGTGCACATTATTTGCTAAGCTCTTGATGTCCAGATTTGTACTTAATCCTCACAACAGCTCTTCATGCTAGGTATGTTTGTTCCTCGCTTTTTGCTTTCTCAGAGGTAATAAAATGGTGAAAACTACAGTACCTGCCTCCCAAAACTGTTTTATTATTTTGAAATAATATATGTAAAGTATTTAACATATAACTCTTAGGACATAGCATACTTCCTGTAAGCATTAGCCACACTAATAGGTATGGGCCATGATCATATACCAGTATTTATGCTATTCTTGGACAAAACAATCATTCCCAAATAATAACAAGTGAAAGCAGCTTAGCCAAAGTTCCAGTAAGCTCTCTATGGTCAATATTTCAGAATCACTTTCACTGGGTTCTACTGGGCCTGCACACTTCTTCAATAGACTTGAGTTTAAGTCTTCCCTAGACCAGTCAAATACAATCTCTCAAGCACATATCAAAGGAAATAAGCACAGCCAGAGAAGCAGCATAGGCTCCCACCAGAATAAGTCTGGCATCAAAAAAGGGTTGCACATAGGGAAAGTCTTTTCAACAAACGGTGCCAGGAAAACTGGACATCCACATAGAAAAGAATGAAGTTTCTTACCTCACACCATGCGCAAAAACTAACCCAACACAGATCAAATACTCAAGTGAGACCTAAAACTAAAATCATCATAATAGGATGTGGCAATTAATTCTTGAACAGAACCACAAAAGTAGAGACAAAATTTTTAAAAAGATAAATTGGTCTACATCAACATTAAAAACTTTTATGCACCAATTTACACTAAAAAGACAGAAGATCCAAGCACAGAATGGGGGAAAAATTGCAAATTATATATATGGTAAAGGACTAATACCTAAAATATATAAAGAACTCTTGTAACTCAACAAGAGTAACAAAAAAATGTAATAGGTAAAGCTGGTGAGGAGCTGCATGCACTTGGTAAGAGCACACTATCTGATACTGGCACAAGTCCACAGTCAGCGCTGCCTCTAGTCCGCAAGGGGGCCAAGCTGACTCCTGAGGAGGAAAGGATTTTTTTTCAGTGTGATAATCTTTTGTTTTTTATTCATATGTACACACATTGTTTGGGCCATCTCTCTCCCTGTCCTCTGCCCCCTCCCTCTCCTCTCCACCCCTCTCGCTTCCAGGCAGTACGAAAAGTTTAAACAAAAAGAAGTGATCAAAGAAAATTCAAAAGAAATATGATGAAAAGGGGCAGAATACGAAAATCAGCAGCCTTTTGGAGGAGTAGTTACAGTAGGGCAAGCTTCTTGCCTGCATGGCACGGCTTGGAGGCCAGGGTGGCAATGCAGATGGCTACGTGCTCCAGGGCAAGGAGCCATGGTTCTGTCTGAGAAAGATCAAGGCCTGGAAAGGCAAAGTCGTCCACCCTTATGTGATAAAGGTGTTTATTGTTCAATGCCCTGTGCTAAAAAAGTAAAATAAATTAAAATTTAAAATGTGTTGGGTGCCGGTGGCTCATGCCTGTAATCCTGGCTACTCAGGACGCAGAGATCAAGAGGACTGTAGTTCAAAGCCAGCCCATGCAAATAGTTTGAGAAACTGTACTCAAAAGTACCCAGCACAAAAAAAAGGTGGAGGTGGGGACTGGCGGAGTGGCTCAAGTGATAGAGCACCTGCTTAGTAAGTATGAGGCCCTGAGTTCAAACTCCAGTACCACCAAAAAAAAAAAAAAAAAAAAAAAGGGGCAAGGACTTGAGTAGACATTTCTCCAAAGATATACACATGAAAAGATGCTCAACATCACTAATCACTGGGAAAATGCAAATAAAAACCACAATGAGATACAACTTCGACCCATTAGGATGGTCATTATCAAAAAAATTGGAATATAAGTGTTGGTGAGGATGTGAAGAAATTGGAACCCTTGTACATTGCTGGTAGGAATGCAACATGGTACAGCTGCTGTGGAAAACATATGTGCTTCCTCAGAATATTAGACAGAATTAGCATCTGATCCCGCAATTAGCACTGAAATTAGGGGCTCAAACAAATATTTTATAACAAGGGTCACAGCAACATTACTCACAATATCCAAAAGATGAATAACCCAAATGTCCATCAATGGATGAATGAATAAACAAAATGCAGTAATGCATACAGTGGAATATTATTTGGCTTTAAAAAGGAAAAGCTGGTATGTGCTACAACATGGATGAACCTTGAAAGCATAATGCTAAGTAAAATAAGCTGGACAGAAAAGAGTAAATATTGTATGATGTCATTTAAATGAAGTACCTGGAGGAGTCAAATTCATAAAGACAGAAAATAGAGTGGTTACCAGGGGCTCAAGGAGGGAATAATAATATTATTGAATGGGCACAAAGCTTTAATTTGGGATTGATGAGAAAGTTCTGGGGCTGTTGACATGGCTTAAGTGGTAGAGCACCTGCCCAGCAAGCACAAGGCCCTGAGTTCAAACCCCAGTTTGGCAAAAAAAAAAAAAAAAAAAAAAATATATATATATATATATATATACACATATATACATATAGCAAATGAGGAAGTTCTGGAGAGGGACAATCATGATGGTTGTATAATAAGGTAACTGTACTTAAAGCCACTGAATTATACATGTGGAAACGGTTACAATGGTAAATTTTTATGTATTTATCACAATAAAAATCTACTACAAAAATGCTGCACATAGAGAAAAGACAGGAAAGAAGTACATTTAAATGTTTAAAGTAGCAGGGCATGGTGGCACGAGCCTGTAAATCCAGCACGTGATGGGCTGATGCAAGAGGATCTTGAGTTTGAGGCCAGAATGGGCTACACAGAGAGAACCTGTCTCAAAAAAAAAAAAAAATTCATGGAGGGGGAGGATATAGGAAAGGGTGTACTTTCCTATGTACTCGTGTGTGCAAATGGAAAAATGAGACCTGTTAAACTGTTCTAAGAATGGGGGAAGGGGGAGTAAAGGAGAATGATGGAGGGGGAGAATTTAGCTAAGATATATTGTAAGCACTTTTATAAATGTCACAGTGTACCCCCAGTACAACAATTTGAGAATAAAAATAAAAAAAATTTAAAAAGTGAAAAGACAAAAAACCAAACAAAAAACAGTTCAAAGTAGTATCTTTGGAGTATGAGATTACAGTGATGGTAAAGTGTGGGAGGGTGAATATGGCACAAATATTGTGTATACATGCATGTAAATGGAAAAGTGAGACCTGTTGAAACTATTCCAGGAATGGGGGGATGGGGGATAAAGGAAAATGGTGGGGCAGGGTGAATTCAAGTATGATATATTTTATATAGTGTAAGAATTTTTGAAAATGCCACAGTGTACCCCCAGCACAACAATAAAAAAAAGAGAAAACACATTTTAAACATGAAAAAAGTGGTTTTCTTCTTTACTTTTTATTTTCCACATTTTCTTCAATATACTTTTGCAATGACAGAAACGTGTTGACAATGAAAATGATACATCATCAAATACCAGTTTTCAAAATGCCAATAACGATTCTTCTCTAAAGCAAACATGAGGGTTTATGTTAGTGTTATGCATTTAAAGTTAAAAGGAGTCTGAATAGCAGAGAAGCAATTTTGATACTTTTTTGAGGGTAGATTGATAAAACAGGGTTTTTTGTTGTGTTTAAAAGATTGTTACGATGTCAGCAAAAAACTTTAAATCACACAATAGATACTGAAGACTTGCTCTAGTTTCTTAATCAATGCAACAAACTTTAGTTGAACACCCTGGTGCCCAGAAGAATCTTTGCCCTTTGAACCTAAAACGTAATGGAGTGGTCCTGACTGCTGAAAATTCCTCTGCCTCTTATCCTTTCCTATCACCATCTCCACTGCCAGGGGTGACCCCTGTTATGTTTCCAAATCTTTTAAAATGCATACAATATATTCTTTTTACAAACTAGTTACAAAAATACTTTCTAAATTACATGCTATGTTACTGGTATCTTTCCATATGAGTGCATAAACTACTTTCTAATGGAGCATTTCAAAATGAAGGCATTCCATTATTTATTTTCTTAACCGTGTCCTTATCGCTGAACATTTAAATTACCTGTTTTGTACAACTCAAAAATTACACAATAAAAATCCCCGAGTGCTATCCTTGTAAGCTCCTGTGACTACTTCTGAAGGACAAATATCTAAAAGTGAAATTGCTGTATCGTGCCATATGCTTTTAATTTATGATACTTAATTGTCTTTTATAACTCATCTAGGTCACCTTAAATCTTTCCTGGAACAAGATAGAAACACATAGAGTGACTTTACTTTCAAAAGGCAGAAAACTGAAAGAACTTTGTCTTTTCAGGAAGCCCAAGAACTGGAAGTGGGTCAGGAAAGCTTGGTGGAGGGACGTCCGAGGGACGCGATTCTTTGTTGTCCTCGCTCGCCTTTGTACCTCTCTTCTTGTTTAGACAATGACAAACACCCTATGACTTGAGCCAACAAAATAAAGGGAAGCCATCTAACTGATGAGACTGCTCAGCAACAGAACCAGGAAACCTTCTCAGACAGGGAGCTTCCACTCCCAGCACTTGTCCAAGCTGAGGCCAAATGACCAACAAAAACAAGCTACAAACCTAGCAAGTCACCTGCCTCCCTTTGCCTTCACCAGCCAGGGGACCGGAAGTGGGGGCGGGGCCGGGCCCACAGGGGGCGGGGCCCGCGCAGGGGCTCACGGGAAAGGGGAGGGGCGGCAGCCCTGGAGCAGCTGCAACCGGCCCTGATTGAGAGTTGATGAATGCCTCGCTGTTTCACGCCACCTATGTCACTGCGATCGAAATGGCAAATATTTACCTTGGGATCCAAGCGACTGAAAATATTTGGCCGGAGCCAGATGCGTCGCGTGTCTGTCCCTGAAATATTAGCTAAAGGAGTGATTTAGCAAAATAAAATAGTGGGCGGGGCGCCTGCCTGGCGGGGCTGTTTGCTCTCCTGCCGGCGTGCAGCTCCGAACAGACCCGGAGGGAGTGTGAACAGCTGGGAAGCAGGCCGGGCCAGACCTGAAAGGGCTGTTTTGGTTTAGGGCGGATAGTTTTACATAAATCAGAGATGTGGAAATATACATCTTCCTTAAAGGCTCTTAATGCTCAAAACAGTTGACCCTGGAGAGGTTAACTAGGAAGTGGTTTTGATATACCTCTAATTGTAGAGCTCATCTGGTGAATATCCTCGTGTATCGCCATATCCTTGTTCTCCTGGGGTTTTTGTTGTTTTGGCTGCACTGGAGTTTGAACTCAGGGACTTGCACATGCTGTGCCGGCACTCTACCACTTGAGCCACACGTCCAGCCCTTTTTGCTTTGGTTTTGAGATAGGATATCCTCTTTTTGCCAGGCCTGGGCCACAATCCTCCTAACTTTGCGTAGCAGGGATGACAGGGTCACACCCCAACACCCAGTTTCTTTGACTAGGATGGTGGTCTCGCTGACTTTTTTGCTTGGTCTGGCCTCAAAACTTCTTCCCATCTCTGCCTCCCAAGCAGCTGGGATTACAGGAGCGAGCCACTGCACCCAGCCTACCATAGCCTTTTGTTTATGACACTGCTTTCACATAAGGTAGAACCCATCTTCAAAAGATCTGAAGAAGAGCTTTTGCAGATTTATCAGTGATAAAGCAGTCAGTCAACAGAGTCCTTTCAAGGCAGATTAGATAAACCATACTTGGGAACAGCAGAAGGAATCACACCACACCCAAATTCAAGCGAGCTTCCTGAGAAGCTTGGATAATCCTCAGGTCTTTTCCCTCCTCCCTCAGCAGCCCTCATACAAACCAGGTTTATATTTGGAGGCTGAACCAGTTATCTTCCATACCCAAGCTTCCTCTGCAACCCCTTGATCTGAGGTATTGTCTTATCACGATGTGCATATGCTCAACAGGCAGGTATCTGGAAATTGCAAGCATTCAAGAAGCTGAAGAGAAGACTCTCAGCTGACTGGGATACATTTGAAAAGTCTTTGTGTAATTAGGAGAAAGGAAACATGCTTTTGTTTGATAGCTTCACGCCTCTTTGCAGAGATCTAAACCCATGCTCTTCTGAACTCCTCTGGAATACCTGGCTGGAAAGTTTGCCTTGCCTGGGCCCCTCTGAGGCATAGCTTGCTTTTGCTTTGTTTCTGCTTGGACAGCCTCCAAATTTGTCAGGTTCTGGTATGAGTGAGAAGAGTCACTGCTTCTACTTGGTGGAAAATGAACTTACAAGTGATTGTGGTATTGTCACTGGCTACACACTCTAAACTTGTTTCTGAACACACACACACTTTTTTTGGGGGGGGGACAGGTTCAGATTTCCTCTTTTAGTTAACAAGGATTTTAAAATATAGAACCATCCAATTTGAATTTCAACTCCCTCATTGTACAGATGAGACCATAGCATGTTATGAACAGCTTCAGGTTACACACCTTGCTGAGGTGCTAGGGATGAAACTCAGGGCCTCACACACGTTAAGCAAGCCCTCCACCAAGGAGCTACACTCCTAGCCCTTGATGGAGCTTTTTAATTTCACCAGATTACTGCCTATCTTTTAATTAGTATTACCAATTTATTGACATCAAGAAGTTCAGAACTGATAGGATTTATCTGGTTAAAGGTACTTATCTTGAATGCTACAGAGAGAAATTTATCATAATAGAAGTAACAGTGAAAATATTAATAACTTATTAATACATAATAAATGTTTGAAATATAGCTTCACTGGATATGGAATCCAGGTTGATAGTGATTTTGTCTCAGGACATTAAAGAAATACTGAGAACTATTCTCTTCTCTTGTTGTTTTTAAGAAGTGAGCTATAGGCAGGGGGGAGAAATGACCCAAGCCTTGTATGTATGCACATATGAATAATAAAAGAAAAAAAAAAAAAGAAGTGAGCTATATTAGAGTGCCTGCCTAGCAAGTGTGAGCCCTGAGTTCAAAGCGAATACCACAAAAAAAAAAAAAGTAAAGAAGTGAGCCATCAGTCTAACTGGCCCCTGCCTTTTTTATGTCTTTTTTCTCTTTGAAGTCTCTCTCTTTCTTTCTTTCTTTTATGTGTATTCTGCAGTTTCAGTGTTACATGTCCAGGTGAGAATTTTAATATATGTATGTTTGCTTGTGTGTGTATAAATATTTGTATATCTTTATATGTGTAGATTAAATATCATATATTGATGTATATATACACACACATACATATATATATATAATGCTTGAGATTCATTGGGTTTTCTGCATTTGAGAAGTACAGTTCTTTCCCATTGTCATTATTATATCCTTCTAAAACTCAGTTTGTTGATCCTTTGCAGAGCTTCAAGATACATGAAGCAAAAACTGATAAAACTACAAGGAGAAACATATAAATTCATAATTATAGTCAGATTTCAATACTGCTTTCTCAATAACTGATAGAAAAAAATAGAGATAAGACTACCAACACAGTTGGTTTAATTGACATATATAAGGCATTCCACCCAACAAAAGTAGAATGCATTGCAGAAGGCTGGGGATTTAGTTCAGTGGTGGAACTTTAGCCTACCATCTGTGAGGCCCTGGTTTGATCCCCAAAACCACACACACACACAAAGTATATACAGATTATACTTTTTAAGGTTAAAAAAGGAACTATTCACAAATATTCTGGGCAATATTCTGAACCAAAGAAGAAATATTAGTACATTTAAAGGGATAGATATACAAAAAGGTGTTCAACATCACTAATCATGAGGGAAATGCAAATCAAAACCACACTGAGGTATCACCTCGCCCCAGCGAGGATAGCTATTATCAAAAAACAAAAGATAAGAAATGTTGGCAAGGATGTGGAGAAACGGGCCCCTTGCACATTGTTGGTGGCAATGCAAATTAGTGCAGCCAAAGTGGAAAACGGTATACAGAGGCTCCTTAAAAAAGGAACTAGAAATGTACCATATTATCTAGCAATCCTTCTTCTGGGTATATATCCAAAGGAATTAAAATCAGAATCTCAAAAAGATATCTGCACTCCTGCATTCATTATGGCAATAGTCATAATAGCTGATATATGGAAGATACTGACAATGAACAGGTAAAGAAAATGTGGCATAGTCAGGCATTGCAATGTGCAGCTATAATTCCAGCTTCTTAGAAGGCAGACACAGGAGGATCATGATTCAAGGCCAGACGAAAAGTTAGCAAAACTCTCTTGAAAAGAAAGCTGGGTATGGTGGTGCATGCCTCTGATCCTGGAGACAGAGATAGGGGGATCATGGCTGAAGGCCAGCCAGGGCAAACTTAATTTGAGAGCCTATCTGAAAAGCAAATTAAAACCAAAAGGCCTGGGGGTGTGACTCAAGTGATAGAGCACTTCCTCTGAGTTCATTCCCCAGTACCATACCACAAAGAAAGAAAGAAATGTGCTATATATATATTCAGTGGAATAGTATTCAGCTTTAATAAAGATGGAAATCCTATATTTGCAACAATATGGATGAATTGGGAGGATGTAATGCTAAGTGAGGCGTTAATATAATACACTAGAACAAATACTATATGATCTCATGTATATGTATGTGTTAGTCAGTCCTCTGTCACTGTGACAACAATATCCTTCAGGGCTCACGCCTGTAACCCTAGCTATTCAGGAGGCGGAGATCAGGAGGATCAAGGTTTGAAGTCAGCCCAGGCAAATAACTCTTGAGACTCTATCTCAAAAAAAAAAAAAAATCATAAAAAAAGAGCTGGTGGAGTGGCTCAAGGTGTAGGCCCTGAGTTCAAGCCCCAGTACCCAGTACTGTAAAAAAGAAAAAGGGCTGAGATAATTAACTTCAAAGGAGGAGAGGATTATTTTTGGCTCATAATTTCAGGCTTCAATCCATAGTCACTTGTGTCTCCTTCTAGAACACACCCCGATGACCTAACTTCCTACGGTAGGCCCCATCCCTTAAAACCTTCACCACCTCCCAATACTACCACAGACTGGAGACTAAGCCTTCAACACTAAGCCTTTGGAGGACATTTAAGATCCAAATTACAGCAATATGCAATCTTTTTATTATTATTTATTTATTTATTTGGCATATTGGAGTTTGAACTCAGGGCCTCACACTTGCAAGGCAGGAGGTGCTCTATCACTTGAGCACACCTCCAGCCCAGGAACATGGAATCTAAAATATTCAAAAGCAGGGAGTCCTAGAGATCCACTGTACACCATAGTGCCTATGGGTAACAATACTGTATGGTATTAAAAATAGGTTAAGGGATGGTGGCACACATCTTAATCCCAGCCACTCCAGAAGTGGAGATAGAAAGATTGCAGTCAGAGAGCAACCCGGGCAAAAGTTTAGAACCCTACTCGAAAAACAAGCTTAAAGTAAAAGGACTAGTGTGTGTGACTCACGTGGTGGAGGGGCTGCCTAGCAAGCTCTGTGTCCTGAGTTCCATCCCAGCACCATCGAAAAACAACTGCTAAGTGGGCAGATCTTACGCCAGGTGTTCTTATCACACCTGCACAAAAGCGACGACAATAAGGAGAATAAATAGAATGGACAGCAGGGAAATGCTGAAGGTGATGGGTGTGCTTGTGGCATGGATTATAGTGGTGTTTTCATGGGTGTACACTTATCTCCAAACTCATCAAGTTGTATACAGCCAATATGGATAGCTTTTGCTATGTCAACCATACCCCAAAAAAGTGGTTTAAAAATACTGAGGATTGTAACATTTTCTCCAGGAATTGTCTCCTGTATCACTTTGAAATGATTCTCTTTGTCTCTGGTAACACTGTGCTTTGCAATGTGCTTTGTCTGATCTTAATATAGGTACTGCAATTTTCCTTTTTCTTTTTTTTTGTGGTACTGGGGTTTCATGCTTCCTAGACAGACACTCTACTACTTGCACCATGCCCCCAGCCCTTTTTTGCTTTTAGTTATTTTTTGGATAGGGTCTCTTGCTTTTTTCCTTCACCAGCTTCAGACTGTGATCTTTCTATTGCGCCTCCTGTGTGTAGGATTACAGGCATGGGTCACTATGTTTGGCTTGTTTGTTGAACTAGTTCTTGCTAACTTTTTTTGGTTAGGCTGGCCTCAATTGTGATTGAGATCCTCCCAATCTCCACCTTCCAAGTAACTGGATCACAGATGCGTGACATCATGCCCCACCTTGCAACTTTAATTAGTGCTATTTTGCTACATTTCTGTCAATCTTTTACTTTTAATCTCTGTTAAAAGTAAAATGTAACAATCCATTTAAAATGGATTTTTGTATGCAATAATATAATTATATCTTGGTTTTATTACTCAGATAATATCTGATCTTTAATTGAGATATATGAAACTGTTGTCCAGTATAAGTAGTCACTAGCTACACATGTCTATATAAATTTAAATTTTAAAATTTTAGAAAATTTTTATTTTTAAGTTTTTAAACCATTTCTTTAGTCAATGTGGCCACATTTCAAGCGTTCAGTAGCTATGTGTGGCTAGTGGCTACTGTATTGAACAGTTTAAGTCATTTACATTTAACTCTAATGGGATGATTGATATAGTTAGGCTTAAGTCTAACACTTTGTTGTTTTCTATTTATCTCATCTGTTCTTTTTTCTGTTTTTATTTCTAGAAGTTATATTTAATTTCAACTGTGCAGCAGAGCACTAGTGACTCACAACCTGTAATCCTAGCTACTTGGGAGGCAGAGTTCAGGAGGATCACAGTTCCCTGCCAGCCCAGGCACATAGTTCAGGAAACCCCATCTTCAAATTAATCAGACTAAATAGGCTGGAGGTGTGGTTTGAGTGGTAGGGTGCCTGGTTTATGAATACTTGCTTTGCAAGCAAAGCCCTGAGTTCAAATCCCAGTCACACACAAAAAATTTCAAATCTACTTATCATTCTTTACTGTCATTATTCTCTGCTGATATCTCAAGCATTTATTTATTTAAACATATTAGACATAGATAGTTCATATTTTGTGTTAATCATTCCAACATCTGAAATGTGTTTGTAGAATATTTGCTGAAATTTGTTTCCGAAGATTCTCATTCATGTTGTCTTTGTTTTCATTGTATGTTTTATGATTTAAAAAAAAATACAAGTTGCCTGTTTTCCTTGTAACTCAACCTATAGAAATTCTTTATGGCTTAAAGAATGATTTAAAGTAAAATTCTTCTACAGACATTTGTTTCTGTCAGTTCCTAAAGGTGCTAATCTGGGGCTATGGTTAGATTAAAATTTTGATTGAGAGTTCTGCATTTAAAATAGAGCGAATTCTGACGAAATCACAAGTGGGGGCCACCTTCTCTTATTTTCAGAGGAGATTTTCATCCTCTTGGCTGGCACCAAAGTGGAAAGACATTTCTCCATTGTCTCCTTCTGTAGAGGTGTGAAATCTTATCCACTCTTACACTGAGGATGGAATAGGTTTGGTTTCCTCTTAGATCATCTCCCTAGGCTCTAACTCCTGATTCTATGCTCTGTTTCATGCAGCCTTAAAGGAGGTAGTGCTCCCTAGAAATTGAAATAGTTTCAGTGGAGTGTATGTTGGTGTATGCTTATAGTTTCAGCTACTTAGGAGGTCGAAGGCAGGAGGATCACTTGAGCCTGGCATTTACAGACAGCTTGCTTAACACAGCATGACCCTGCCTGAAAAGAAAAAAACTTCAGGGTGATAACCAATTTGGCACTTGTTTCCAGCCAGATTTCTTAATTGCACTAAGTTTTTGAAATTAATAAGTTCCTTTACTGATAGATCAGTGATGTAGTAACAATTTTTTAAAAAATATTTTAACTAGACTTTCATTTGCCACCATCTAGAGGGTTATTCATGACATCTAATCTACATTGTTGCCATAAAGGGAAGTTTCCAGCCCTGTTACACATCAAAGCCATTGGTTAAGAATAACAGGATAACAGTTATTATATGTTGGTTGCCTACCCTGGGATTTTGCATGTATTGTTTCTAATCCTTACAATAACTCTAGTAGACATTAATCTTCCCATAAAGCAAATAGGATCAAGTTAGCAAAATCACACAAGTAGTCAGCAAAGGAATTTGAATCCTGCTCTTTGCAATCAATCCTGGTCTCCTTTTCAAACTGCAGAGCCTTTTTTTCTTAGTATTGACAGTATAAGTGGCTTTTATATTTTAGAAGAGACACTGAAAGCAGGTTAAACACAGAACTTTTATGAGGCAAAGTCTTTGCACTTTAGAGTTCCAATATACAGGTCCTTAATAGTTGAGACCCACCTCATCCCACTGTACACTTCTTGATCAGATTCAAATGCTCTATAGCGAGATGGTGGTGTAGAAACTGACTTTATAACATCAGCACCAGAGCCCCCAGACATCTCCAGCCTCAGTCATTTCCAAAGCTTCATACACAACACTAATTCTCTATCTGAATTCTCTTTCAGACCCTGATGCATCTAATAGAACTTCCTCACAACTTCTGCCTTGAGATGTCATTTTCTTTATTTTGGCGGGTTGGTGGCTTTTGTCCTTAGCAGCTCTAGCCTTTAGCTAAACCTTTTATCTAGGTTTGCAATCAGGAAGCTATGATACTTCCTGAGACTGCTCTGGGGACAATTTACACAACACAAGTTCACTTTCTTCACTTTGGAGTTTCTCTGGGCTCCTGGAAGGGCTGGTGGTGCTTATCCAGTTCTCTACAGGTTGAGCCTAACAGTTGGTAAGACCCAACCTCTGTGGTTTATAACTACTTGTGCTTCCTGAGCAACAAGCCTGGAGAATTTGGAAAGAAGGCAATGATTAGGATTGGAGTCTAGAAAACCGTTAAGAAGGAGGAAGTTTATCAACTTAGTGGGAGTAAATCTCCAAACCACCCTCTGAGTGTAACACGCTTGAACTGTTTCTCACTGCCAAGACCAATTGACAGGTTGGTGGAGGAAATCATACTGACAGCAGAGGCAAAGAGAGAAGTCAAGGAAGAATCATCACCTTCAGATATTTAAATCTTTTGACCAAAGAAATTGAGTCAGGAATGGTGTCGATGAGTGCTTTTATCATACATAAGTTTTTTTCATTTGTGAAATGCTCCCTGAGCTGTGACCACCACTCTGGGTTTAAATGTTGTTTCCTTGCTGGTCACATCTTAGAACTCTCTGTTAAATTAATCTGTATTTATATAATTGTATCCTGTTTTAAAACTGCTGTTAAAAGGTTTATGAGTTTGTGTTCTAGGAGTCTTGTATCTGGGTCTTCATTGGGTCCTGTCTTTGGGTCCTGTCTTTGGGTCATTTTGGTGAGATGACAGAGGGGTAGAAATAGGGCCAAATATACAAGTCACAGTCTGTGTGAGCAAATTTGGTAAATCAAAATGGCTGAGGACAGTGGTGGTCTGAGGTTTAGGGTCATGTCTGAACTACAGGTGATGAGTTTGCTGGTCTCCACCACAATAATGATACAGAGCTAAATGTTCGCTCACTGCCTGACCATGAGGAAATAACACGAAGAATGCCTCTGAACACTATAGTATCTGTCTCCTGCAATTTAAAGGATTAGCCCACTGAGCCCCACAGTGTCCCTGTGACGTGACTAGGCAAGCATTACCATTTACACCTGAACTGGGGGTGAGGTGGCTTGGAGAGCAGGAAGAGAACCAGACATCTGGGAATGAGACAGCCTGACTCATGAAAACTCTACCCATCCTCCCTCCAGAAAACCTGAATTCAAAGCCTGGCTCCTCCACTGAGCTGCAGCTTTCTCATCGATACTGAGACTACCTAGCAAGGATATTGGATTAGGAAAATATTGGAAAAAACACTTGATATGTAATAGGAAAATGTATGTTCTGTTCCCTCACAGATCCTAAATTATCCTTACATGTTTTCTAAACTTGGAATAGAACAAAAGTTCTAAATCACTAAAGAAGGCATTTTTTTAAAAAAATGAATTCATGACGGACTAAAACAGAAAAACCCACAAGGACACAATGAAAACGAAAACCACATAATCTCTAAATAGAGAATTAATCATTGTAGCTTATATTTAGATGTATAGAAGACAAGAATTTGGGAAGCAGGGCATGCCTGCCATAGAGATCATGCTAAATATTTCAAAGTTTGTAGAGAGAAGTAGAACTGATTTTTTTAAGTTACCAAACATTTTAGGTCTTTGTAGTCTTGAAAGAAAGAAAGGAAAGAAAGGAAGGAAGAAAAGAAGAAAGGAAGGAGAAGAGAAGGGAAGGAAAAGGATACAAATAAAATAAGTAATAAAGAGTGAGGCTGAGGGGAATGGGCCAGAGTAGGAGTGTACAGCTAGACTTCATGGTATTGGCAAAATTTTAGTGTTTAAGCACAAGCTGGGATCATGGTTGCTCAATTTCACTAGTTTACTCACAACTTACAATTTCACTGCATGTGCCATCTTCATATAACAAATGCTGCATTAATCTAATTCCTAAGTAAACCTAAAACTAGATATTCTGAGAGCTGTACGACAATAAGAGGATAAATATCTGTGAGGAGCTTTGTCTGCAATTGAAGGTAGGTTGTACAATCCCTCTTCTGAAGTGCTACGAGAAAACATGTTTGCATTTCTGATTTAAGAGTCAGTAAGACAGTGAACAAAGCACATGAAGCCTTCCTTCACTCATCAGTGCGTTGCTGGATCCATGTCTCCTAGAACTGTAGTTATTCAGGAGCACAGAAAATCCTGTCTCCCGCAGGCTCATAGACATAACTCATGCGATGGCATGGAATAGTCCTGCCCACTCCAGGGGAGGATACTGGACATGGCTTTTATCAGCAATGAGTAGCTAATTTCTTAAATATCCTTTTGAATTATTTGGGAGATAAAATATACTGACGTAGATATCTCTTAAATGAGTGTATGTGATTGAATGCTAAGATTACTAAAATTAAAATTTATCATGATCTAATTGAGAAATAAAATTAACCAATGACATGAGCACACCTCAAGGAATGGTACCAATAATCTGAGATCAGCCTTGAGAGCCAGGCTCCTGGGGTCAAATCCCTGCTGTGTCACATATTGACTATGTGACCTTGGAAAGGTATTTAACTTGTCTGAATCAGGCTGTGGTGGTAGCTCACGCTATAGGAGGCTGAGATTGGAAGAACTGCAGTTTGAGGCCAGCACAGACAAACAGTTCACAAGATCCTATCTCTAAAATAATTAGATCAAAATGGATTGGAGGTGTGTTTCAAGTGGTAGAGCACCTGCTTTGCAAATGCAAAGTCCTGAGTTCAAACCCCAGGTCATCCAAAAAAAGAAAAAAGATATTTAACCTGTCTGTGCCTTAGTTTATTCACCTCCAAAGAAAGACAATAATGTTAGGTGCTTCCAAGGAATATTGCTAGGATGAAATAAGAAAAATGTATGCAGAGCACTAAGTACATTTGTTAGCACAAAGTAAAGTTGTGTGTGTGTGTGTGTGTGTGTGCATGTGTGTGGTGCTGGGGAATGCACCCAGGGTCTTGTGCATACTGAGATGCTTCAACAATGAGCTATACTCCCATACTCAGAATAAAGTCTTAACAAGCGAATGCAGTTAACTAATACTAGAAGACATCAATAATATAAAAACAATGATGGTAGGACCATTTATTGAGTGTCTACTCTGCACCAGACTCTTGACATCTCTGCTGTGGTATAATTTTTTGCTACAATTTTATTTTACAAATTGTGTTTAATTTTTAAGGTGGGATGGTGAACAAAGGAAGCCACACTTTTCAAAAGAAACAAAAATCATAGTGAAACTGAAAGCAAAAACTAAAGAAAGATCAATCACACTATTTTTTTCAGCGACAAGATAAGTTTCAGAACATCCAGATTTTCTTTATTTGATATACACATAAAGAGTAAAACCAATTCCTATACTGAATGAGATTAAAAAAGATGGTCACTCTAGTTTAGAAATGCCTGTTTGTACTCTGAAACTGACTTATCCTATCTAAGAGCACTTTGACACATCTCTTCTCTCTTAATATGGACCAAATGCAGTCCAACTGCATACTGACAGCAGATGCTTCCCAATGTGAAGAAACAGCAATTAATCTCTTAGTTTTAACCTTTCGGGGCCCACAAGCTTAAGATAAACCACAAAGTCTTTTATTGGCCTCTTGTTCATTATTCAGAAATTCCTAATGTCAACAGGATAGACTTAGGTAAGATAAAAATATTACTAATAGGTAGATTTATGTATGTATTTCTAACATGCTCCCCCCAAGAAATTCAATTGCTCTGAACTTAAAACTAAATTTAAATCTTTAAGTCATTTTTTGGGGGGTGCTGGGGATTGAGCTTGGGGTCTTGTGTGCATGGTCTACCTGCAAGCTTCCCTCACCCTAGTAACATTTACTTTATGCCACACAGTTGTAGGCCCTGATGATAAAGGAGTAAATAATACACGCATGATTTCTGAGGAGTGAGGAGTCAGACAATAAACTAGAAAATAAATAAGAAATCATTAGAAAAGAAGGCAACTGGTGAACACAGTCACTCTAACACAAGTCAGCCTTTCCTGAAGCTCTCTTCCAGGCTTATCTAGCACAAGGATATATATGGTGTTGGCCCCTCTTTATTGGTACTCTAAGAGTTTAAGGAGGACCCTAAAGTGAGGGATCATCACTTTTCATAGCATGAAAATTAGAAGGAGAAGCAATAAGGGGAAGTGTCCTGGCCATATTAGCATTTGCACACACATACCCAGTAAGGTGGGGCTGGCACTACGACCTAGGGTAAAGGCTACACCCTGGGCGTACATGTCATCTTGATTCTTGGGAACTTCAGGAAGTACATGAACTTCCCAGAGGCTGCAAGGTGTAGGCTATGAAATCTTTGCAGGGGAACTCTGACATTGTTTTTCTCTCTAGGGCTCGAAGAGACCATCTCCATCTCCTGGGCATTTCCAGGGCCTAGCCAGGGTTTTGATAAAAACAGACTTTAGATGGTCAGACCTGGGATCCCCTCTTCACTTTACAAAGAAGGAAACAGAGAGGAGAGAAGCCTACACTCAAAAGCTAGTTAGAGGGCAGGGGTCAGGACTCAAGTAGTAGAGCACTTGACTGCAAGGCCCTGAGTTCAAACACCAGCACTGTCAAAAAGAAACAAATAACAGCAACAATAAAAACAAAGCTAGTTAAGGACTCTGGCCAAAACTGGCTATTTGCTCACCACTTTTATTTTTTCTTTCTTGGCACAAAGAAAGATTACATTTTCCAGTGGGGCGGGATCTTGTGTTGGAGTCTGATCAATGGACTGTGAGGAGAAGTGATCTATACATTGCCCAATCTGTCTTTGCAAAGGTTCCATATGATTTTCTACACACTTCCTGTCTTCATTCATCAACCATCTAAATGCAGAGACTCCAGCAGAGGACTTCCACAAAACCCTAGAATACGGTAGCACCACAAGATGGAAGAAACTGAGGTCTTGATCGCTTGTGAAAGCAGTCACCTGAACACACCAAACCTAGTGTGGTATGTTTGAGAAATAAACTTTATTGTTAAGCCACTGAGGTTCTGGAGTTGTTATTATAGCAATTAGGTCTCTTTGCTCTGACAAATACCCTGGCAGCTTGGAGTCCATGATGATTAGCCTTGCATGTCAACTTGATGGGGCCAAAGTGTGCCAGACAGTTGGTTCAACATTCTTCTGGATGAATCTATGAGGGCCTCTCTAGGATGGAGTAACATTGGAATCACTATATTGCCCTCCCTAGTATGTGCGGGCCTCACCCAATCACCAGCTTTCTGCAGATGTTGAAAACTTCCAGCCCTTCATAATCACAAGTCAATTTGTTGTAATTTTATTTATGAAAGAGACTATAAGCCAGACCTTACTCTCAATTCAATGCTTTTATTCCCCCAGGGCCGGGACTTGAACTCAGGGCTTCATGGTTGGTAGGCAGGCACTTTACCACTTGAGCCACATCTCCAGCCCTTTTTGTTCTGGCTATTTTGAAGATAGAGTCTCACTTTTTGCCTAGGCTGCAATCCTCCCATTTTACACTTCTCCAGGAGCTGAGATGACAGATTTGCACCACCCCATCCAGGTTTTTTTTTTTTCTGTCAAGAGGGGTCTCGTGAACTTTTTTGCTGGGGCTTGCCTGGCACCACAATCCTCCCAATTTCAGACTCCCAAGTAGCTACAATTACAGGCATGAGCCACTGGTGCCTGGCCCAATTTAATGCTTTTTAATAAGAAATTCTGTTTCTCCAAATTAATAGACACATTTCCCAGATTACTTCACATTCACTTCCCGTACCTGAAACTGCCCAGTCTTGGATCAACAGTGATCAGCAGAAAATAAGCCTGTGTGCAGACCCTACAGGTTCCTTGGTGATGCACAAAGGATGTTTGTGGATGCCCTACCGTTAGCTCGATCTTTGGTGCTGGCTTTTGGGCTGCAAAGTGCTCTTCAGTCCATTGCCTCATCTTTCACTTGCCTGATCTGAGTAATCAATATATGCTACATAGATAGAACCACAGTTCACTATCACAAATTTATAAGCACCTACTGATTTCAGCAGCCCATTCCTGTCCTCTCTGACCCATAGATGGAGACAGATCAACAGAAGGAAGAGTTATTTACGAAGCTTCCATCCTTGGGAAGTTGGCAGGATGGAATAATCTTGATCTCTTTTCCATAGCTTCAGGGTACTAGCCCTGTTGAATTGGACACACTGTAAATGTGCCTCGACAGATGTCCTGTCAGTTTAGATTGTAAACTCAGAAAAAAAGGAAGATTTTAAGAATCAAAGAAACTTTGGTTTAAAAGTTTTGAAGGTCATCTGACTCTATTTTAAAATTTTTATTTTATTCGTTCTTTTATATATTGTCTAAACACATGATGTAACAAGTAACCACTCAAAGAATAAGTCAAATAGATGTCGTGCAGTAATAGTACACTGTGGTAGGACTCCCTCAGCCAAGGAGAACTTGCTAGTCTTTTTCATTAGAGAGTCCCATGAATAGTGGTTTTAGTATGGGGAAAGAGGAAGTGGAGTTTTCATGAAATCTCAGGGAACATATATTCATGAGGTGAAATACAGACAAGTCTACTAAAAGTTAATGAAACAATAGTTCCTGACTGTCTTCAAAACTCATACAGGGCATTCACTCTGACCTTCCTTACCCTGGAAATAACTGAAGAAATCACCCCTGCAGTAAATCCTATAGAGACGAGCTAATCAGTTCTACTTCCCAGAAAGGGCAACCTAGGAAATTGTCTAATTCATGTTAAAAGACAGAATTGAAACTAGGCTTCCAAATTTACCCAAAATAAAAAAAAAATTCTCAATGAAGTGTGTAAAGCTAGTATGAAGAAGCAAAGCTAACTTCCTGCTCTTGCTTCTCCTCTACAGTTACAGCAAAATCAGGCTTTTAAAAGCCTTGAAAATTAGTATACTTGCCTAAGAACCAGAAAATGAACCAACAGAAGAAAGCAGTATCTAGTCCCTTTGAACAGAATAATTGAGTTCTCTCTCCTCTCTCTTTCTCGCTCATAAATTTTATTAGAAAATGTATTGGAAATGAGAGCGCAGCTTCCTCTTAGATTTTTCTTAGATTAAATTGTTTAGAGATCAAAAGGTCAGGTGTACACACACACACATACACAAACAATAAAAGAAATTAAAGTTTCAATGGAAAAATTATATTTCACATGTCTAAAGACTTTAAAAAGATAGGTGATATTCAATTGATGATATTTTACAAAGATACATACCTAAAGCATAAGCACATATAAAGATTTAAAATAAAAGGATATAAAAATACTATTCAAAATCAACCAAAAGAAAGTGGATATAATGAGGACTGGCAGAATGGCTCAAGTGATAGAGGGCCTGCCTAGAAAGCGTGAGGCCCGAAGTTCAAAGTGCAGTACCACTAAAAAAAAACAACAAAAAAAAAAAGAAGGAAGAAAAGTCTATATAGCTATATAATCATCAGACAAATAGACTGAAATTTTCAAAAAGGATTATTAAAATAATAGTAGAAGGATGGACTGATAGAAATTATCTAACAGAGAGAAGAAAAGTTTGAAAAAAGAGAACAGACTCATCCAATAGAATAATGATACAAGGGAAAACTCCATTAGAAACACATAATGGTCCAAAATTTTATGTACCTAATAACAAACCTCAAAATTGGCAAAAGCCTAGGCATAGTGACACATGCCTGTAATCCCAGAACTCTGAAGGCTAAAGCAGGAGGATAGAAAGTTCAAGGTCAGTCTGGGCCACATGGCAAGATCCAGACTCAAAAAAAAAAAACCAAAAAACCCAACCATCCACAGAAGTAAAAGAGTTGACAAAATCCAAAGACGTTTATAACTTAATCATCATGGGAAGGCTGGGAGATAAATAACTTGCCTAGCATGTGTGAGGCCCTGGGTCCAATCTCCAGTACCACCCACAAAAGTAAAAATTATATTAATAATAATGATAATCACCATGGGAAGTTAACATATTCTCTCAGTACCTGATTAAGCAGACAAGAATTATTTAGTATATAGATTTGAACACATATAGATTGCACATAGTGTTACCTTATGGACACATGAAGAACTTATACCTAGCAATTAGAAAATATACATTGTTTTCCAGCGCATATAACCAATAAAGACTGAACATGGATAAGAACACAAAATAAATCTTTAAAAAATGAGAGAATAAATATACATGTTATGTTCTCAGATCAAACTATAATTAAATTATAAATGCCTAATAAAAATACTGAAAAACATGTTCAGAAATGCACTTTTAAATAATACAGTTGTCAACATACCTTTCCTTTTTTCAACATCTCTTTTTTTTGTTTGTTTGCAATACTGGGGTTTGAACTCAGGGCCTTGTGTTTGCTAGGCAGGAGCTCTACCACTTGAGCCTTGCCCCAACCCCATCTTATCTAACTAGATAAAATGTACAAATGAGTGAAAAGAAAGCCTACAGCAAAAGTAAATAAAATAACACCTTTGGTGACACTGATTAACAAAAAGCTAAAGGCACAATATTTGAATGAAACACTGAACCTAATTATATGTATAGCAGATTTTTTAAATCAAGGAACGTTATGAAACATTTGTGGTAATTAACTTGAGTTCTTAGAAGAAACAGAACACTTCCTGAAATATATATCTATTACAGCTAGTTTAAGAAAAAATAAAAGTCTGGGTTGGAGGGTTGGCTCAAGTGGTAGAGTGACTGGCTAGCAAGCAGGAGACCCTGAGTTCAAACCCCAGATGAACTAAAGCTTAAATATTCTCAACTCTTTGTCATCACTCAGCCAAAAAAAAAAAAAAAAAAGGTCCAAGGAGTTCTATCAAATACATATTATCCCCAGTCTTTCACAAATTGTGCTGGAAAACAGAAGAAAAGGAAATAACGCCATATTCTTTTTGAGACTAGTTAAACTTTGGACAGTATGAGAAAGTACAAGTCAATTTCATTAATATGTATGAATACAAAAATCATAAAAGGGGAAAAGAAGCTTTTTCTTAAAGTACAAAGTAATGGTAAGGAGATGGAAATGTTAATTACCATGGTTTCATCATTACATGTTGTATACATACATTGAAATATCACACAGTGATCACACAGTGGCTCACGTCTGTAATCTTAGCTACTCAGGAGGCAGAAGTCAGGAGGATCACAGTTCAAAGTCAGCCAAGGCAAATAGTTTGCAAGACCCTATCTTGAAAAAACCCCTCCCAAAAAAGAGCTGGTGGAGTGGCCCAAGGTGTAGACCCTGAGTTAAAACTCCAGTACCACAAAAAAAAAAAGCAATATCACACTGTACCTCATAAATACATACAATTATTCATGTTAATAGAAAAAGCTTTACAAAGTATCCCCACCCAGAAAAACAATTTTTTTTTAAGTTTAGAAAAAATAAAAATAAATAAATAAAAATATTTTCGAGCCAGGCATGATGGTTCTCACTTCTAATCCCACTACTGGGGAGGCTGAGGTGGGAGGATCATGAGTTTGAGGCCAGCCTGGGCTACAGAGAGAGACCCCATTTTTCTCATTACGTTGTGCTGGGGATCCAACCCAGGCCTTGCACATAGTAGGCAAGCACTGAGTTAGACAACTCTTTAAAAAACTGTTTTAAGAAGGAAAAACATGAGGCAGGTAGAGTGGCTCTCATGGTACAGCACCTGCCTAGCAATTGTGAGACCCTGAGTTCAAATTCCAGGGACAAAAAAAAAAGGGGGGAGGAAGAAAAAATGCACTATCTTTGTTTTGGTTTTTGAGACAGGTTCTTGCTATGTTGCCCAACTGGTCTTGAACTCTTGGACTCAGGTGACCCTCCTCCCTCAGCCTCAGCCTCCTGAGCTGGAACTACAGATGCTCACCACCTGGCTGGCTAAAATGTAGGGTTCTTTTTTTTTTTTAAGTATTAATTTGTGGTTTATACCCCCTCAGGATTGGGACTGTTACTTGCAGAAATACATTATAACATTAGAGAAAGCAGTAAATGTTGTTTGTCACATTTCAAGTTAATAAAGGTCACAAAAGTCTATCAAGAGATTTGAACAAAAATCATACAAGAAATTAAATTCTCATCAATTAATAAAAACAACACATTTAGCCGAGTGTAGGGGCACCACCCTGTAATTTCAGCACTTGGGAAGCTAAGGCACGAGGATTGAGAATTTGAGGTCAGCTGGGTATGTCCTGAGTTGTGCAGTTGTAATCAAGATGTTTCTGAAGGTGGAACAGGTCAGAGGGAAGGAAGCCTTCCCTTGTAGTTAGTAGCAGTTTATTATACTTCAAGCTATCATTATTATTTTTTTGGTGGGACTGGGGTTTGAACTCAGGGCTTCACACTCGCAAAGCAGGAGCTCTACATCTTGAGCCACTCCTCAGTCCATTTTGTTCTGGTTATTTTGGAGATGGGGTCTCACAAACTATTTGCCCAGGCTGGCCTTGATCTGCCATTTTCCCAATCTCAGCCTTCCAAATAACTAGGATTACAGGCATGAACCACCACGCTCAGCTACTTTAAATTACTTAAGACACTACGGCTTAAACACAGAGATCAACAGAATGACCAGTGGAACAGACTGGCAAACTCGGAAATAGAATCATACATAAATAGAAACTTGGGCTGGGGAGATAGCTCAGTGATAGAGTCATTGAACTCCAGCACAAAAGGAAGAAAAGGGGAAGGGGAAGGGGAACGGCAGAGGGAAGGGGATTGGAAGAAAAGGTAAGGGGGAAAGGAAGGGAAGAGAAGAAAGAGAGAGACATGGTGGTGCATGCTTGTAATCCCAACACCTGGGAGGCTGAAGTAGGAGGGTCTCAAATTCAAGTCTAGCCTGGGCTACTCTGCCTCAAAAAAAAATTTTTTTTAAGGAAGAAAGGAATGAATTAAAGAAGGAAAGAAGGAACTTGATATGAGGTGTCATTACAATCAGAGAAAAGGATAAAATTTGTAATTAATAATGTTGGGCTAATAATTATCCATGTGAGGGAAAAACTTTAATTAGATCCTATTTTATTCCATGAACAATCTACTGGATGGAAGAACTAATGTAACAAGCTAAACCTTAAATATTTTTAGGAGAAAATATAGGAGTGGATCTGATGAACAAATTGACAAAAAGCAAGTAACCAGTGGAAAAAAATGAACAAAGTACACATCTGTTTCACAGGAAAGGAGGCCTGTCCAGCCAATAAACTTATGAAAAGGTAATCAGGAAATGCTAATTACAATAACATTTTATATCCGATTGTCAAACATTTTTAAAGTTTGACTACCAGCTGTTGGTAAGAGGTTGAATGACAGGAATTCTGTATTATCGGTGAAAATACACATTAGTATAATGCAAATGTACATTTGTATAAATACTTGGGAGAGCAATTTGGTAATACCCAACATTTCCATTTCTAGGAACACAACGTGAAGAATCTCTTTCACAAGGAGATACAGGAAGGCTGCATGCTTCAGAATTGTTTGTAACAGGAGAAATCAGAAACAACTAAAACCCTCCTAACAGAACAGGCAAATAAATGACCAATTTTTAGACAGTGGGATTTTATATGCAGCAGTTAAAATAAATGAACAAAACACAGGTATCAACATGGGTAAGTCTCAAAAACAGTACTGAGGGGAAAATAAAGGAAGGTGCAAAAGAATATATAAACTATGATATCATATATATGAAGTTAAGCATGCCAAATGACTACATGGTTTATGGAAATACATGTAAATTAAAGGCACAAAATTATTCCTGACAGTGCTGTATGCCAGTTTGGGTATAGGAGATGCCTGTGAGGAGAAAGGAAAGTGATGGGGTTAGGGAGGAGCAGTTCCAGAAGATACTCAGTTACAGCTATAACATTTTATTTCAAAAGTAAAACTAGCAGGAAATATGACAGAATGGTGAGTATGTTGATTATTATTCTTTGTAATTTCAGTGTGCCTAAAATATTTCATTTAAAAAGTGAGCAACAATAAACTTCCAAAAAGATGTCTTTTCACCTGCCTAGCATGAGGCCATGGGTTCAAACCCCAATACTAATATCACCAAAAAAACCCAAAGAAGACCTTTTGCTAATAGGTTTTCATAAGTGATAAAATTACTAATTAAATACTAAGATATCAAAAAATCACAAAAATGTCCAAATTCTCACTGTGACATTTATTTCAGTTTTAATTATGTGTTCATATTGTAAGTAAATAAATAAAAGATCTATCTGGACATAAATAACAAAGCCCTGACTATAGGATAAATGTGCACACCTGTGGACAAAGACTGGAAAGGATTAATACATAGGATATATATTAGGTGAAATATAATATATATTTGGGTGAAACTTGTTTGAATTTTTTTATTTTTTAAAATCTGATTTAATGAGTTGCAAATTGTTAAATGTATTATGGATGTTTTGGAAAGTTTTGTTTTTTTTACTGTAGAAATAATGTAGCAGCACAGATTTAAACAAATAATGCTCTAGAAATGCAAAGAAGTAGTTCTTCTAGATCTTCTGGATATTCACTCGCTTCTACTGAATGATCAGGTTAAGCAAACAGGCACACAATAAGATGACTTGGGTCAAATCACTATCTACACCCAGTTTTCAAGGGCCATGGCAGGGAAAAGTCACAGGGGAGTGATACTTGCTATCCCTTTAATTAAGGCGGGGCTTTTAAAACTCATTTGTTCCATTTGTGTCTTGAATCAATCAGATGAAATTCACCTTTTACATGGCCTGAATCCTGATAGCGCTGCACACTCGATAGGTAATTTAATCATGTCTGGTGTAGATGAGCACAAACTCAAATTAGCTACTGAAAGAGTTAGGCTTCTCAGAGATAGCTGTGCTTTTCCACTTTTATGCAAGAGCTGAGCATCGCCAACTGGCTACTTGGAGATGTTATTAAAAATTTAGTGAAAGAAACAAAGGTGTGCTCTGGTGTCTCTTGTTACCTTTTCTACTGTTACTCCAGCAGACAAAAGGCATAGAGCCTGCCTCATGAATAATGTGACACGGAATAGTCACAATCTATTTTTAATGGAGTCAGGTAATAACATTAAGAGAGAAATTTGCAATCTTCAAATTTCAGACAGTAACAGGCATAGTAATTTGTTTTGATTATGAACTGGTGATAGTGAGATAAAATATTTTTTCTCCAAAACAAGGCATACAGTTAACATCAAAATTACAACTCCTAGGCTGAGTGTGGTGGTACCCACCTGCAATCCAGCACTCAGGAAACTGAGGTAGGAGGATCAAAAATTTGAGGCCAGCCTGTGCTACATAGTAAGACCCTGCCTCAAAAAAAGTGATAATTCCTTATTTATATCATAAACGGGGAAAATGAAAATGGGCCAAATATTTTAAAGGTCATCAGGGAGAGAAGAAAAGAGACACCTAGATTTCAATCAGTTCAACTCACCCCTCAGTATATGTTTGTACTTTTTTGGGGGGACAGAGGAGGCTGTATTAGGGTTGAACTCGGGGCCTTGCACTACTAATCAGGTGCTCTGTCACTTGAGTCCACTCCTAGCCCTTTTGGCTTTGTTATTTTTTAGATAGGGTCTCAGCATTTATGCCTAGGCTGGCCTGGCCTTCAATTCCCCTATTTACACTTCCTGTGTAATTGGGATAACAGGTGAGAGCCACCATGCCCAGTTTTTGTTGGTTGAGATGGGGTCTCTTGAACTTTTTATCCCTGTTGAAACTCCCAATCTCTGCCTCCCAAGCAGCTAAGCTTACAGGCATAAGCCACCATGCCTGGCTACAATTTGTTACCCAGGTTGGAAATAACCAACCAGTACGCATGGAGACTTTTGTGGGAAGGATGTTTTGTCATCTTTATTCACTGGGAAGTTTGCCTCCCACCACACTGTGATGTGGTTATTGGATGCTGCTACTGTTCCTCAGCCTTCGTTCTGAAAAATGATCTTAAATTGCATTACAGAGTAAGCAAATTTAAATTCTGGACGAGACTAAACTGACCTGGAAAGACATGGTTTTGGAAACTGAAGGAGGACACTCAAGGACCAAGATTTGGAGGGATATGAGAAAGGCAGCATCAGAGTCCCTGAATCACTAACTCAGAAAGTCTTAGACTGGAGGTGTGGCTCAGCAGTAGAGTACTGGGTTCCATCCCCAGTACTGCAACGGGGGAAAAAGTTCCATGTTCCTCTGTTTTCTGTGTACTTAAGCAATTTCTCTTCCTTTTGTGCTGTACAGAGCAGAGCCAGTCCACAGGATGAAGCAGGAGTTTATTTTCAATCACTTTCTGTGTGCCAGTCACTGTTCTGTGGGCTGAAGATTCAGCAGTGACCAAATAAATGGAGCTCTACAAGATATTGTCCTCAGTGTTATGGTCCCTCCACCTAGACAGTGTCATCAGTACAGGGGGATTCAATCAGTATGTGTGAAGTTATTTGAATGGAAGCAGGCGATCTCCTGGTAGTCACCATGGGCCATGCGTGCCCTGAAGGTCTGGCTGGGAGTGTGTGGAGCACAGGCCGTAGTGATATAGACTAGGTTTCATTCTCTTATTCCGGTGGAATGGAGCCACAAATAGCCTGGATCCCCATTTCACTGCTCTCCATGCATCTTTAGCTTTATAATTGGTCACCTGTGAAGCAAACTCATGCTTTTTCTCCTCTCCAGCCTCCATGGAATAAAGTGATCAGAGTTGGATTAGGATGATAGAACCATGTCTACATTTTATGGTCAAGGAAACTGGTAAGAGAGAAGTCAAAGGATTTTCCCAAGGCACATGATGTAGCTGTGATAGAGCCTAGACTAAGACTCCAGTCTCTAGACCAAAGGCCTGTGATTTTTCTATTATCTAGGAGCATTCTGGCCTGTTTTTTAAAAATACACTGAAATTCTCATAGGAAGAGCTGATATCAGGGATCTTAGTTTTAAACACCTTCTAGTTTTTCGGTTAGGAAAGCAGTGTCTCTGAGACATAAAAGGAAACCAGAGCAATTGGATTTTACTATCTTTGGATGTTGGCCTGTTGGCTTCTCTTTCATACGCCACTACAAGTTTCCTTCAGTGCCAGCTTCACCACAGAAAAACAACGGTCTTTCTTAAATTCCCTACCTAAATGACAGGCAATCTGTAATAGTCTTAATACTTTATTAACTTAAAACATCACTCTAATAAATATGCACTAACAAACATAATGCACTCTGAAAGATATGAAAACATTTACAGACATCATCAAAGTAAAAATACCTCCTTTTCCCTACATGGTACACATGGAAAGCCAGAGTTAAAGCCAAAGTCTTCACTCCTACATGCCTACCAGTTCAGACATTTTAGAAATATCAGCTTAACAATAAAAGCTAAATATAACCTCAGTTACTTGCTGATTGATTGATAAAATCCAAACGGGTCAGAAGGGAAGGTTCAAGACTGTGTTGTTTTCTCAGAATTCCCTTGGAGGAAAAGAACAGACCCCAGACAGTTTGAGGGGTAGTTGTTAGCTCTGGAGAGGCAGGGGCTATGACTTTAATCTCTAGTTCCCTAGTACCTGGTGCATGACATTTAGCAACCAGTAGTCAATAAACATTTGCTGAATGAAAGAGTGATTCTGTACATGTCTTCACGTCCTCTGAGGAAACCCTCATGGGCCTCCTGCACAGAACACCTCCGATCCCTTCTCATCACCAAGTCCATTCTTTCTGCTTCTTACTGGGGCAGGCTGAATGGTACATTTGGTGATTTCAAGAGTGAGCTCCTTCCCTTAATCAGTTTCTGAACCAGTCTCAAGGAGGAGAACCGATTCCTCTAAGATTTATAGGCGGCATTGAACAGAAAGGGGTTATCAGGCCAACAGACTCCCAAGAAGATAAAAATAACACTTACTCTTCTTTCTAAATAAAAACATTAACATGTGTGTCCACTTGTAAATGGTGATTCCTCATCTTTCACTCGTATATTTTGGGGGAGTGCAGCAGGAAGGATGACACTCAAAGGACTTTCCTTTCTGCAACAAGGTTGAAATGGGAAGGACTGTAGGGTACAAGATTTTACCTGGTCCCACTTGACTTTGCATCTTTAGAAGTAGAGCCTAAAGTCCAGAGTTGCTGTGGGTTTTACTCTGGGTAAAAATTTGAAAAGATACCTCATCCCCACTGGCAGCTCACTCCAGGAAGAGCAAGGGAGATCACCCTGGAAGGATCTGCACACTGAATGGGAGGGGCAACCCTCCCCCAAGAAGTCAGAAGAAGCTGGAGGCAAGTGGGGAAGCTGCCTTTAGTAGTGTTGCACAGCTGCCACGTGCAGCCCACCAGGATACTCATTTAAGTCCATGCTGTGTTTCCCGGTGCCTCCGGAGATCCACCTTCCTTTGGAAGCCCTTCCCACACAGGTCGCAACCGAAGGGTTTGAAACCTGTGTGCTTGCGGCTGTGAGTGATGAGGTTAGAGCTCTGGCTGAATGCTTTGCCACACACCTGGCACTTGTGAGGCTTCTCACCTGCGGGGATGGAAGGGAGAGGAGAGGAAGTACAAGTCTGTGATACAGCTAGAGGGGATCCACTGTGACCCACATGCACTTGGCAGCACTATCTAAGACATTTAAGCAACTTGTAATGTGTTACAGCATGAACTAACTCCCAGACTATAACTTGGTCCTAAGAAGCCATGGGTGTACCAGGTGGAAGGCAGACTTTCTAACTGGGGGTTCCCAGCTAAAGGCCTCAAACTTCTTCCTGTTAAGCGGAAATACAGCAAAGGCCATGTGGGCTCCTCAGCTGAAAACGCCCTGGGAAGACTCCCCTGACTTGAGAAGCAGATGTTCAAACAGGAGGTGGGAGGAGCTGTCCTATAAACCATGTGACTCCTCTAATTCAGAGGAACTTTTCAAATCTGAGTTTCCAAATGGGTGTTGGTTTTGTATGGACCGGTGAACCTGTCCTCCTTCTTGCTCTTGAAGAACTACAGAAAGTTTCTGAGGCACAGACATTTCTCTTATTTTAAAAAATCCACATTTAAGCCACCAAGATTTCTTAAGGTAGCCAATCCTTTTCATCTTGGTTCTACTTTCTCTGAGGTTAGTCACAAGATTCTTTGGCAACTCTTCACCACAGATTAGTAAGTGACAGAACATGAAAAGGTTTTGTCTTTTCCCCATCTCATGTGCTGTCTACAATTTCCAAATAGTCCCAGCATGGCATTATCATGGGGACTCAGCCTTCAAAAAAAAGTGCAAAATGACCAAAATTTGCTTTTGAGGAACTCTCTGTCCCTCTTGATACATTTCCTTCTCTCTTCATGCTTCAAATTTCTTGGGTAAAGAATCACTTAACAAAACATATCCTATCCCCTTTTAGTGCCAAACAAATCCGAGAAATGACTTCTAGCTATAAATGTTTGTAAATGTTTGATTAGGGCTTAATGTTTCCTTCAGTCAAGAACCTAGTTGCATTTTGATAAGTGGCTTGAATACCCTTCCTTCAAAGGAGTAAATTATATGGAAATTTATGGCGAGGGGCATAATTAAAATAGCATTTTTCTAAGTTTCTGATGCAAACATCTATACTGTCCAAGCATATTTACAAATGTTGGTAGGTGTTTCGAACACACCGTGATTTGTTTTAAATGACTATTTATATTCTACAGTAAAACTGGCAGAAATTCTGGGTCTCACGTAACTGTCTTGCTGACTATAAAGAGAGAGAGTCTCTTGAAGGCAAGAAAATCACTTTAGTCTGTGAACGTCTGGCATTCAACCTCCTCCCCACTGCACTTAAAGTGCTAAGAGTCCAGGATTGGAAGCAGACCATTCGATGACTCCATGATTCACACAGCCTGACTCTAGGTAAGTTATTCAGTGTCTCTGAGTTTCTGGAGGATAAGAGGAGCTCATTTTACTTTATGGGGTGTAGGAAGGATCAAATGAAATGACAGCTTTGAAAGGCTTTGTAAATTATAGAGAATTATAATAGGTAGGAATTATCAGTATTAAAGCATCAAATTGTTGATATTTTGAAAAGGGCAAAAAGCAAAGACAAGTTTTCTGTATCCATCAACTCCCATGACTCTGAAAGTATAGTAATAAACAGGTCAAGAGCATAGATATCTGAGAGGTCAGACGGACCTGAATTTGAGCCCTGGCCCAGCCAAGTTTATCAGTGTAAACTTGAACAGGTTACTCAATCCTTCTATGCCTCACTTTCCTTATCTCTAAAATGGGGCTAAGGAATAGTTTCTGTCTATTGAAGTAGTGAGCAGAAGCTGAGATGATGCACTTAAAAAGTGCTTAGCAGAGACCTTAGTGATATTTGCCATTATTTTTCCTCTACAAGTAAGTTCTCAGACTCCTAAAACTATGGCAGAAAGGCCACAAGTTCCTCCCTCAAAAGGCTGGGTTGGAGTCCTGCAGAAAGTTCTCAGCAACACTCCAGGAGGACCCAGAGCAGGCAACAGTTGGAACAGCTGCTAAACTAGAGGAAAATATTCTTTCTAAGGATAGAGAACATGCAAGCTGGCCTGCTGGTCCTTTAGACAAAACCCAGAATTGAAGTCCCTCTGGAGAGAACCGCATTTGTGAATGAGAGTAAAAGGCTCTATTTTAACACATGCAGTGATTAACTCCATCTGGAAAGCCTACTCTACCACTCACTGAGGCTAGGATATCAGGGCAGATAAGTTATGTTGGCCTCAGGGTGTTTCCTACAAGCTGAGGACCTTCAGCTCACCTGTGTGAATGAAGGTGTGTTTCTTCATGTCTGACTTCTGGTGGAACCTCTTGCCACAGTACTGACAGGGATAGGGCCGGGTGTCTGAGTGAATGAGCAGGTGTGTGGATAGCGTGGATGACCTCTTGAAGCTCTTGCCACAGATCTTACAGTCAAAGCTACGTTCCTGCAGAAAGAAAGATCAGCACTCCTTCTGCAGTCACCTAGGTGCCACCTGCTCACCACTAATCTGACCCTGAACTCCCACAGCCAGACCTCCCTTTCTGTATAGCCTTCCTCCCTCCATTGACTTCCAATCTGCAAGCTCTCCTCTCTCTCATTTAACACTTTTCCCACCAAAACACTTTTCAGCCACAACCCTCCACACCCCATGGTAGAAACTTTCCACCTTGCATTTTTGACACCCATTTACACACACTTCTCCACCCTTCTCAACCAGAGGCTTAGATCTCAGCCACTTAAATGCCCCCAATCCCTTAGGTACTGTGGGTGTCAGAGGAGGTGGGTTGATGTTCTTTTAAGCTAATAAATCTTTGTAAATAAGCATTCTCCTGTCACAGTTATTTGTGTATTTGTTTGCTTATCTACCCTCTTTTTCTCTTGGCTAAACTGCAATCTCCATGCAGACATCCTGTCAAGAACCTGGTATGCTATAGGATTCTCAAGTACTTGGCATCTGAAAGTCAGGCAACAATGAATGAATGAAAGAATAGCAGGATAGTTGTGCTACTGGATGCTCAAAAGAGCTGAGATCTTCCCCCTTTTCAGGCGGGAAGGGTCAATGCAGATTAAGTGACAACCATTTGGTGAAAAGAATCCAGGCAAAGAAACAGAGCTAATGAACCTGATATATCGGCAGCAAGCATCAGTGCACACAAACCTTCTTCAAACCCAAAAGAATGATGGAGCTCACACGCTAGACGCTCCCCATGAAGTGACAACACAGTCTAAAGCTGCCTCAAGGCCTGAGCCGGCTACCAGCGCCTTTCCCTCCGCGCCTACACCAGGGTGAGGGGAGCTGAGGAGTCTGGAGGCAGTGGGGGAGAAAACTAGTAGGCTGACAGATGTTGGTGCTACGTGGAGGGCAGGACGCTCAGAAGGTCCCCAGGGCGAAAACCTGGGCAGGGAGGTGGGCGGCCGCGCGCCCCGCTCTTACCTGCGAGTGCACGGCTTTGTGCTGCTCCAGGCTCACCGCGTGCCCGAAGGTCTTGCCGCACATCTCGCAGGCAAAGGGTCTCGTGCCGCTGTGGGACCTGCGCACGTGCACCTCGAGCCCATGCGGCGTGGAGAACACCTGAGGCGGGTGGGGCCGGGGAGAAGGCCGCTGAGAGGGGCCGCGGGGTGCGGGCGCTGGCGGGAGGAGGGCCAGGGACGCAGGCGCGGGGCTGACCAGGCTGGGCGCACAGGAGCCTCACCTTGCTGCACTTAATGCACTTGTAGGAGCCGCCGCCCAGGAGTAGGCGGGTGCACAGCAGCTCCGACTCCACCTTGACGCCAGCGCCCTTGTCCACGTGTAGCTCGTGGCCGCGTTCTGGGTACAGTCGGCCAGCCGCTGCCGTCTGCCGCTCGTACAGCCCCGCCGCTGCAGGACCAAAGTCACCGTAGAGCCCCAGGCCTGTGCCGCCTCCGGCGCCGCCTCCTGCGCTGCAGTTCCCTGGGGACCCGACCCCAGCGCCGCCCGCAGCCCTCTCTGGGCCATAGAGCGCGGCCGGGTGGCCAGGCTCTGGGGTGCGCTCGCAGAAGAGGCCCAGGCCCGCCCTGCGCTCCAGGGCCGCGCACGGCCGATAGCTCTGCACCAGGTGCCTCAGGTCAGAACCCGCCAGGCCACTCCAAGAGTACGGCTTGAAAGGCAGGGGGAAGAGCTGGGCTTCATCTGGGGACTGGCACATCGACTTCTCCGAGGCTGTGGAGGCACAAGAGGACGTGGGGTCAGGTTTAAGGCTGCGGGGCAGGGCCGAGAGGCGATTGCCCACGCTGTGCGCTCGCTACTGCTGGGCGCACAGCCTCGTTAGAACGCTGGGTACGCAGGGACCGAGCTAGGTGCCAGTGGTAGTGCAGCAGTCTGATGCTAAATGACGTCGGGTGAGGAGCTCGAGAGCAGAGGAAGCGCCCGGCTTTAGGAAGGTCATTTTTGGCCAGTCCCCCGGCACTAGGTCGTCTTACAGCGAGAAGCGCGTCCATAAAAGCTCTGAGCCCCAGTCGGCGCTTGTGGGCAAGAGGGTCCAGCCACTAGCGCCGGCCTGCTCCAAGCACCTCTGTGTTTCCACGCAATCTTTTTTCTTCCCAGAATCCAAGATGAAGGAGGGGGAGGGCCGATAAAATGAGATCTGACAAAGCCGAAAGGCGTTAAGGTTCCTCAAAGTTAAGTGCCTGGTGCAGGGAGCCAAGGGGCGCCCAAAACTCCCAATTCCCATTCCTGTTAAGCGCTCGATACGGGAAAACGAATTCCTTAGAGAACTGGTTTAAAATTAGTACAGTTGAGCATCCACCTTCAGGATAGTTTTTTTGAATCCTAGGCCTGCTGCACCACCCTCCGGGAATTTTGTTAAAATCGGATGTCCAACGAATTGGAGCGCAAAAGTATTTACTAGTGTGTTTACGCAGATGCCCGCATGCTCCTGCACCCCGAGTTTCTGTCAGGGGTGGGTCATACACAGCCAGGAAGAGCCTCCACCGCGGGCTCCCAGACACGCTCGCTGGAGCTGCGGCTCTAGTAGGGTCACTGAGTGTGGGATTGTGGCGGGCCGGGGGGGGGAGTGGGGGGGAGGCAAGGGGTGTCAGCAAGTGTAATCTGAAATAACCAGTCCTTGACAGGACCGGGCTAGCCTGCTCCTTTCTTACTGTTGCCTGGGCTAAGAAGCCCCCACCCACCGTACAGTCACTTGCTTTGCAGGAAGCTCGATTGCTTGCTGGAAATGAAACCCAACAGGCTGGTCCCCAGCCTGGGCCATCTTGGCAGAACAAAAAATGTTCTGTGCTGAGATTCTTCTCACTAGCCCCTTTCCTGCTGGGCGTCGGGTTCTGGAGGGCTCTGACTACCCAGGTGTCCCTTCGTTTCAGGTCCGCGGGGTGAGCCGTGGGGGTCTGGATTCTAGAGCCCTAATTCTTTCTAAACAACCAACTTTGGTCAGAAAACGAAACGTCAGCGTGGCTGCCAGTAGAGCCGACTGCTTTGTTTTCTCTCACAGACCAGCTCCACGCAAACGAATGTAAGGGACGAACAGCCATGCCCGCCATGAAAGGCACAAGCTGTCTTAGCCCCAGAGGAGCCGGTTGCCGCTGGGCCCCATTCCCCCCTCCTCCCCGCAAAAAAAAAACAAGGTCCACCTCGGGGTTGAGACTCCTACACTCAGCATTTCTGCGCCTAAGGTCGGGCTAGTTTCCTTCCGCGCTGCGGGGTCCCTGGGGAGCCGACCACAACACCTCCCAACAGGTCCCTACCTGGAGACACGGAGGGAGAAGGAGGCCTCCAGAAGTCCTCGAATTCCGAGCTCCGATCGCAGACACTGCCCTCGCAGCTGTCCGGGGACGCGGACGCTCTGTCTGGAGCCTCCGTCAGCTGAGACTCTGGAGACAAACGGTCCGGGGGTTCTGCCTTCGGGTCGCCTGCACTCAAAGTGCTGTCTGCATACAGAAGTCAGGACAGAAGTCAGGCCGAGCCCCGTTGAGCCTGAGGGTTCTGAAGTGCGACCCCCTCCCCCGATCGTGGCCCCTAGACGACAAGGTCAGGAGGAACAGGGACCCTAGGAAACAAAGGCAGCATCGGGGGCGTTGGGGCCGCCTCCCCCTGTTCCTGGGGAATGATGCGGCTGGGCTCAGAGTCGGCGTCCCCCGGGCAGACCCGCTTGGCCCCCGCGCGCCTCGCACCTGCTCTGCCGGGCGCCGGTACAGTCTCCAAACGGAGCGAGTAGTCTGGTCCCGGGGAGCGCGGTTGGTGGTAGCTGTGAGCCTTCTTGCTCTTGACTAGGAAAGAACGCGGCATGGTGGCCCGCCGCTTTCCCCGCTCCGCAAGGATTCCTAGAGCCGCTGTCAGCTCACGCTCACTTCAAGTGCTGACAGGAGGGGAGAATCGGGTGGAAACGCCGGTCAGCTCCCTTGGGCCGGAGACTGGGCACCCGGGCGGAGGGAGAGCGCGCGCCAGGGAGGAGCGAAGGCCCGGGGAGGAGGGGCTTGGCCCCCAGGCACCGCGCTCACCAGGTGGCACTCGCACAGGTGGCGCGAGTCCTGTCCTCCGCCGCTACTGACACAACTCGGTGGTAAAACCAGTCCCTGGACTCTGGTTCAGGCTTCTTTCCTCTCCCCTCCACCGCTCAGGACCCTCTAGTTCCCTAGGAAAGCTCGCTGCTCACTCTCTTCAGGGAGCATAGTCCTCAGCAGTTCCGTTATCCCAACTCCACCAGTCACTGCCTAGGTTCGGCTTTGGGACTGGGACGCGCGGAACTGTTTAGCGGCCCAAGATGCGTCTTTGGTAGGGACCCGGAAGGGGCAAAGAGCCAAGACCTCAAACTGAAATGAAAGAGGGGCGGGGGCGCAGAGCTCTAGGCAAGGCTGACAGAGGGGACTGGGGTGGGAACAGGGACAGTAGCAGAGGGACTGGGTGCGGCAAAGGCTCCCCCCCAGGCGGGAAGGCAGAGGATCTGGAAAGTGGGACGGATGGCGGTAAATGACCAACCCCTGCCCCGGGAGAAACTCGCTCCTCACTCGTGATCTCTACAGGAAAAAGTTGGCCTCGAAACCAGGGGTAAAGCGGGCACCGGCCATGGCTGCGACCGCAGCGAGACACCCAAGATCCAAAAAGCCTAACCTAGGAAACCAGTCCCTAGAAAAAAAGCCCTTTCTGTTTGGCTCACCAAAAATCTTGTCCTAGGAAAGTGGAGTCTGAACCGTGCCCGCCGACTGGGAAATGCGCAGTGCCTGAGTCCGTGGAGCACCGACGGCTTAGGGGACAAGAAAGCCGAGGTTGGGAAGTGAGCCCAGAAGGGAGCTAGCTGTCCGCGGCGTCGCTCTCATTAACCCCCAATCAGTTCACCTAATCTCGGGTCGAAACCTGAGCCCGGCGGGGAGGCGGGGCTGCGACTCCCGCTCTGCTCCAGGCTGGCGCAGGGGCGGGACCCCGCCGCCAAGGTCTGGGGTAAATGAATCTCCCTTCTTCTCCAGGCCTCGGCGACGGGGACCGAGCTCTCAGGCGAGCTGGAACCTTGTCAAGGATAGCAGCTCGGCGAAACCTCGGCTAGTTCACAAACCAGGGCAGGAGGACTCCAGGCCCAGGCAGGACCCCTGCTCCTCGGGCGTCGTGCAGTTTAGACTACAAAGTTGGGAACCGCTGCGTTCCAACCTAAGTCTGTGCGTCTGCGCTCCCGGCTCAAAACAAGTCATCCGAGACTCGGTCCCTCGAGGGCGCGCTCCCCTAACCCCACACCCCCAGCCATATTTTGTCCCCTTCCCTAGAGGAGTGGGGATAGGCCTGGGAGACAAGACGGCTGGGAGTTGTCGCGGGGGCGCCCAGCGACGTTTCCCGCGATCTACGCGGTAGAATGTCCTGAGGGGTGCCCGCTTTCATCCAGTTGTGCTCTAAGGGCCGGGGCACTGCCACTTGTTTTTCCTGCACTCCCTGGCCGAATAACTGGACGCCGGAAACGCCAAAAACCAGTTATTAAAACAACCATGAAATCTGGAAGGAAAGGAAAACGATTGAAACGATCCCGCTGCAGCTTAGACCTGCGTTAGCCGCGAGCAACACGGATAGGAAACAGAAGTACTGTCCGCTCACACGCTGGGTCTGGGCTGTCAGGGACCACGAGGGACCTGGTAGCCGTAAAGGCGACCTCTTCACTCAGGGCACAAACCTCTCTCGCACCCTGGCTGGCTTTACTGGCTGCTGGGAGGAGGGAGGGCGGTTAGTAGGGCTGAGCGAGTGGGAAGGCGACCTCGCGCTGCAGCTGGCGTACAGGGGGCGGGGCGGACCCTCCTCGCACGCCTGCCGGAGGGCCTTTCCCCATTTCTGAGCCGGGAAGGCGGGAGCTGGAGGCGCTCAGGGGGCAGTCTCGGGAGCCCAGCTGCCCCTGCCACCCTAGAAGTTTCCTTCCTGGTGGATCCCACTCCCCGAGACACCAAACCCTTGGCGCGTGTTCCCTGCTCCAAATTTCCAGCCCCACTACCCAGGTCCCGCCGGAACCTAGCGGCCCGCGCTTTCACGACTCCAGCAGAGCAGCAGGTGGGAACCCGCCTGCGCCCTTTGGACGCCCCCGCAGTATCAGTGCGCTGCCAGTCTTCGCGGTCGCCCCCGCTAGGACAGGGGGCGCAGGAGAGGCTCAACAAACCTACCTGCGAGGTCAAGGCGCGGGCACCGCACTCCCGAGAGTTTTCAAACGGAATCTTGCTTTCGGGAGAGACCGATCTCTCTCTCTTTCTTTTTTTTAATCTCCTTCCGAGCTCAGCCCCCCAAACCACAAGCTTCACTTCCTGAGCGTTACTGAGTAGCTCGCTAGCCCTCTCAGACCTATTCCCCATCCCCCAGTGGGGCGGCGGGGCGCGCTCCTCCTTTGCGCAAGTGGTCAGGAGGCGGCCAGGGGGCCGGGTCTTTCCAGGCGGCTTGCAAGACACCCATTCACAGCCCTCCCTATGTCTTCTGTGTGGGACGGCGGGGCCATCGATGGGGAACCCAGAAGTCTGGACAGCCAGACATTAAAAATGGCTAGAAAGAAAATTGAACTATTCTTGGCTCCGGGGAAGACTTCCGCAGCGAGAAGAAGTCACAGATTCAGGACACAGATTGACTGGAGCGGCGAGGGTGGGGGTGCTCCGTTCGGAGGAGGCCTCCCAGCCCCTCTGGCGTGGGCACCCCACAGCTCCACGCCTGCTTGGGCTGCGCCGTCCCCGGATGGGGCCGTGAATCACCCGCCCGTGGTGTCGCCGGCCTGGAGCCCGGCTAGTGGCCACGGCGTCCGCAGAGCGAAACCTGCCCCGCGGCCCCGAAATAGCTTGTTGTGGAAACACTTCGGGATAAATACGCCCAACGAGGCTGAAAATACCTTGACACCCAATCCGAGAGGTTTGCTCATTTCCCTTCGGATTTAGGTAATAGTTAAATTTGGAAGAGGTGGGCGAGCGCCGAGCCCCCGGCGGAGAGGGCCCGGGCGGCGCGTCCCTCGGGCGCCCGGCGGGGCGGTGGGCGCGCCCCCCTGCGTGGAGCTCGCGCGCGCTTGGCCCGCCGACAGCCTCCCGCTAATTTCCGGTGGTCGGAGCTGCGAAATTAAAGGCTGCGGGCGGAGGGGGTGGGCTCGCGCGGGGGCGGCGAGGACACGGCTCTGCTCGCCCCGCCCGGCTGCCAAGTCTGGGAGAGCGGACCTGGTGCACCGGCTCTGCCAACCGCTTGACGCCGCGCCCCGGCACATGGCCCTGGGGCGCGGGAGTAAACCGCCATAAATAGCATAACCCTGAGGATTATTGAAAAGTTAAGTTTCATACGGAGTGAATTGTATGTTTCATGAGGTTAGGCATCGAATCTTCATTGTTATGGCCACCACAGCCTCCTAACGATGTCTTTGGTCCGAGAAAGTGAATGAGAGGATTTAACTAATTCTATTGACAGAACAGGAAAACGCCCTCAAAACCCTCACCATCAAACAAATAACAGATACAACAACCTCCAGCCTCAACTGTATACCCTGATCCATATTCCTTGTGGCCGGTTGGGGATACCCAAAGCCTACACTTTTTCCTGATGGGGTGGATATCGCATCACTTTGCTTTTCGAAGTGAATTGAGTTGGATTTTGATCACTGTTTTGTACAATAATCCTCTAATATCAGACAATAGGGGAAGGAGAGTGATCATCCTTTCAAAGTAATTACCATATTTTAAAGGTTTTGTTTTGTTGGTGCTGCAGAGTGATCCCTTACTAAGCACTTGGTGTAGCACTGAGCTACACTCTCAGCCCTAACTTCCATATTTTGCATCAATCCAAAATTGTCATGAGGAAAAACAAACTCTTAAAGCCCTTTCCCTAGGGAAAAAAATAAGTGATTTTAATTTTGCATGGTAAAATTTAAAACTCGTGGAAGACATTTGATTAGCGTAACAGTGCTTCAAGCATGTCTTATTAGACATTTTATTCACAATGGCCTGTGCCACTACTGTATGCCATCATAATCGTCTGCCTATCCTTGCCCTGTTCATCTGCTCAACACACCCTTTCTTTATAAATAAGTGCAGAGGGAAGCAATCTGAGAAAGATTACAAATACTGAATTCGCTGAAGAGAAATTAAGCACATTCTTACTAATACTTTATTTCTTGTGTGCTTTGTCCTGGCCTAAGGTGTAAAAATCTCAAAGTAGTGCAAAACAGATCTTTCCCTCTTTTATCTTCTTCAACGGGAGAAAAAGGCAAAATTTTAAAAGAAAATGACAAATACAACAGAATAAAATTTGATTTACCAAGTTACAGAGAATTGGTGGAGCCATTTCCTTTGTGTATTATTAAGTTCAAAGTCAAAATTTCTTGACAAGGTGCTGCTACTATTCAGTAGTTTAGTTGAGTGTTGCTGTTTGAAGTCTCAGGAAATTTGGGGGAGGCTATGATGGGCAATATCGCCATGGAATAAATTCCTTTCTTTTAGATTAAATCGAGTCTTCTTGTTTTCCATTTGTTCTTAGCAGCCTCTTGGGACTTCTGAGTTTGCAAAATAAAACTGGCAACTGGGACAGGGTCACTCAGAAAGGAGCAGGTGGGAGGCAGATCGTTCTGAATCCCCCTTTATATCTTTTACATTTGAATCCAAGGATGCATGACTATTCTAAATTAGTATACACAAAATATTCAACTAGTGAAGTCAGGATATTTCTCAGGTGCATAGTGTCCCGTGATTTCCACCCTTGGGAGAGCCTAGGAGAAAGTTAAGAAGACGGGGACCCAGAAAGGTTAAGAAGCTTGCAAAGAAGCAGCAAAGAGCCAGAAGTGGGAGTAATGCTACAATGAACCTGTCTCTGACCCTCATCAATCCACTTTACCTCTTGTTTACTACTGAACTTTACTGAGGGTAAAGGTAGCACCCTGCCATGCGCAGTTTTTACAGCTAGAAAGAATCTTCTCTCCCACATATTCTGTTGCAAGTGGAAGAGATCTAATGGTAAGGAAAGGATGGATACACTTTGGCATAATTTTCTATAAGTAGGGGCTTTACCCCAAAAATGATTTTACATTTACTTATTTTTTCCGAGCAATAACAGCAATGCATCTGTAGATGTCTAATATGATACAAGCTCATATTGCAAACATTTCCAGGTTCTGGCTAGTCGCCCATTTATTTCAAGCAGCATCTCGTAGATCAGAATTTCCCTACAACAAAAGATCTGAGCCAAGTGTGATGGCATGTGCCAGCAGTGAGGCCAGCCTGGGCTACAGAGTGAGAACCTGTCTCAAAAAAAAAAAAAAGATTTGAGGTATTTAAAAAAGAATATATAAGAAGATATTACTAATCTCTTGTTTATTTTTCTTAATAATTTACAATTATGGTGTTACTGTACTTGTGAGGGGGGCATGGGAAAAGCTGATGATTCTGAAACCTCGCAGAAGAGCGATGCTGGCATTCCCAGCTGACATTTCTTCAGTGTTTGCCTCATTTGATCTTCACAATGATGTTAACAGAGGGAAAAAAAGAGTTCAGGCCATTTTACTGTCAGATATAACCATCAATCTCTGCTCTGCCAGTACTAGACTGTGACCGTGGGCATGATAGCTCATCTCTACCAGCCTCAGTTTCTCACCTGGAAGAGAAGAAAGTTGTAGAACTGAGGAGTGATCCTTTGATTTCCACTCTTCACAGGCTCATCTGGGTGGCAAGAAGGAAAGAAGCTACAAGCTAGGGTGTTCTAAATTTTTTTAAAAAGTGTTGAAAATATTATAAATTATATTAACATATAATTCAATAAAGAAAAGAATAAAACCCCGTATAATAACTTTTCAGTACTCTTACTCTCTTTTTGAAAAACATTGTAATCATATCTTAGATATAACTGTATTGTTTTTCTCACTGAATATTATATTCTTTTTATTCTGTTTTTCTTATTTTAATGGTACATGAAACATTTTTGTAGTAAAAACTAATTAAATAAAAATCATGACATCACAATATTACATGCCACTTCATTAATGTGTATAATTGAAATGTATTTATGTATCAAATAAAACTAAATTTAAAAGTCACAGTAGCCATCTTCCTTGCTTTCTATATATAATATTTCATAATTTTTCTGGATATGGCTTTCCTTTATTTTTTGGAGTGCTGGGGATTGAATCTAGGGCTTTTCACATTTCTCATATTTTAAGCTATTCATTTAGCATATGTTTTTTGTAATGGAGTTTCTGGATCCAACAATGAATATTTTTATGGCCCTTGATACATACCAGAACAAGCGTTTTGGATAGCATCTTTGTATAATGCTTAAGTCAAAAGAATTCATACCACTTTATAAACAGTTTAAAGACTATAAAATAAAAATCAACTGTGGAAAAGTTAGCTTTGGACCAAAAACCAGATACAGACCTGGTCTTTATTTTAGTACAAGAAGTATTAGACAGTGGCCATGCCTTATTGGATTGTCTGGATTAGCTATTTTAGTGGATGTGGTCAGATAGAACTAGGGATTACATATTTTTGCCAAATCGTATGAATTGAAGGAAAAAAATGCAAAGTGATAACTGTGTGATGCCTTAACTGAAATGTTAGGTACTATAATTTTCTCCTTCTTACTCTTACAAGTAGCAGGCTATCAAGAAAATTCTCAAATGATGCCATAGGCAGAGTGATTTCTTGGTAATGCCATTTATGGAAAATGAGTAATTTTTTACTAACATATGCAAAAATTGGGAAATGAGGTAAAGGAAAAGCTTGGAGATAAATTAATATAAGACTTATGCTATAAGTAGACCCTATCTTATATTAATAATATTCTCGACTGGTAGTGTGGCCCAGGTGGTACAGTGCCTGCCCAGCAGGGGTGAAGCCCTGAGTTCAAACCCCAGTACCACAAAAAAAATCCCCCAAACCAAAAAAAAAAAAATCCTGCCCCTCCATTAGTAGGTATTTCTTTTTATTATAATTATTATAATTTTTATTAGGAAATATTCATTTTACAGGGGGATTCATAATGACAATTCTGATTAGACTTATATTGTACATTATTTACATTGTCCCCATTGTCTCTCCCCTCCACCCCCTCCCCACCCCACTTAAAGCAATTGCAAGAGGTTTCTTAGTTCTGTTTCATATAGGTATATGAAGTCCATTTACCATATGCTGTCACCTTAATCTCCTTCCTTCACCCTCCCCCTTTCCTCTAGTATCCCCCCCTTATCCCTTTACCTCCCTCCCCCCATTTTTTTCAACAGTTTTAAATACACATCCTTATATCTTCTACCTTTACATCTTATGGTATATTACTGCTGCTCTGTCATTCTCTTTTCCTTTCCCTCTTTCCCTGAGTTCTGTAGAGTAGCACCACTGTTACAAATGTTCTGTATCTGAGTTTGTATATAATTATGTTTATTTTTGTATATATGTTCATCTTTGGATCTATCTTCCCTGTATGAGGGAAAACTGGTGTCTTTTGTGTTTCTGATCCTGGCTAACTTCACTTAGCATGATGTCCTCCAATTGCATCCATTTACCTTTCAAACCCCATGTCATTATTCCTGTGGCTGAGTAATACTCCATTGTGTATATGCACCACAATTTCATGATCCATTCATCAGTTGTAGGGCACCTGGGTTGTTTCTGAAGCTTGGCTATTGTGAATAATGCTGCAATGAACATCAGTGTACAGGTGTCTCTACTGTATCCTGTCTTATGGTCTGTTGGGTAGATGCCCAGGAACAGTATCACTGGATCAAATGGCAGTTCCCTCTCTAGTTTTTTGAGGAATCTACTGTTTTCCATAGTGGTTGTACTAACTTGCATTCCCACCAGCAATGTATAAGGGTTCCTGTTTCACCACATCCTCACCAGCATTTGTTGTTCTTATTACCCTTGATGATGGCCATTTTAACTGGGGTGAGATGAAATCTAAGTGTTATTTTGATTTGCATTTCTTTTATAGCCAGTGAAATTGAACACTTCTTCATTTATTTATTGGCCATTTGTACCTCTTCCTTTGAGAATTCCCTGTTTAATTCATGCAGCCATTTCTTCATTGGGGTGTGGATTCTTTGGGGGCTGAGTTTTTTGAGTTCCCTGTAGATTCTGGATATTAGCCCCTTATCGGATGAGAAGCTGGCAAAGATTTTCTCCCATTCTGTGGGCTGTCTCTTGAGTCTGGTGACTGTTTTCTTTGCTGTGCAGAAGCTCTTTAGTTTGATGCAGTCCCATTTGTTCATTGTTTCTCTTAGATGCTGAGCCTTTTGAGTTCTGTTTAGGAAATCATTACCTATACCTATCTGTTCCAGCGTATTTCCTACTGCTTCCTGGAGTTGTTTCAGGCTTTATATTAAGGTCTTTGATCCACTTTGAGTTGATTTTGTACAGGGTGAAAGATAGGGATCTAGTTTCAGTCTTCTACATATGCAAAAATTGGGAAATGAGGTAAAAACTTGGAGATAAATTAATATAAGACTTAGGCTATAAGTAGACCCCATATTGTATTAATAATATTCTCGACTGGCAGAGTGGCCCAGGTGGTACTGTGCCTGCCCAGCAAGCATGAAGCATTGAGTTCAAACCCAGTACAACCAAGAAACAAAACAAAAACCCCAAAACAAACAAACAAAAAAACCATGCACCTCCATTGGTAGGTATTTCTTTAAAAATATTATATTCTAACCTTTCAAAGATGAAGAAAAACATTATCTTTCTTTAATAAACCTTTTTGGTCTAGTATGTTAAAGTCTCAGTACATTATAAGATACAATCTATTAGTATAAATTTTTAAGTTAAGCTTTTACAGACATCTGAAGAGGGAAGGAAGGGGCTGTTAGCTTGGGTGTTCAGAGTTCAAAAAAGAAAACTGTGTTTTTACATTGTTTCTGAGAACAGATTGAGTGAATAAAGTATCTTAATTGTGTGGGCTGCATGATATGACTCTTCATAGTAACAAACCTAGAGTGAACTTTTATGGAAAAAAAGTAGTACATTTTACTTAATGAATGGAAAAATGTAACAAGAGAGAAAATGCAAAAGTATTTTTCTTTTGAGTTTTTCATCATTTCCTCCAGGATGTTTGGCGATTATTTCCCCCTACCCCAGATGAAACACCTCACTTTCAAACAGCAGAGGTTATATATTGTAACTTTAAAAAAATTACTCATAAAACCCAGCTCCCCTGGAAGCAATGTGTGATCCCATATCTAAAGGGAAGGTGGGAGTAGACGCTCCTCAGAACCTCAGGTAATTGTGGTTTGCATCAGTCTGAAGGAGGCTGGGTGTGGAGGTTCAGCCCACATGACTTCCTAGGCTGCTGTGAGAAGCAAATCCTGGAGAGAAGGATAGCATGACCTGGTGGCAGGCAGATGCATCTCAGTGGACATTCCAGCTCTCTCATTGTCCTGGGCCTCAGAAAAGAAGGAAAGCCTGGGAGTTCTCCCAGGCAGGCATTCTGGTAAGTTTGCTTTCATGGATCCTTATCCATGAAGTAGTTTAAGAAATTCAGGTTCGTGTGTTGAAACATCACATAGTACTCCCATAAATATGTACAATTTTATGTTTTTCTGTATGAGTTAAAAATAAGTTTAATTAAAATTGAGAGAGAGAGAGAGAGAGAGAGAGAGAGAGAGAGAGAGAGAGAGAGAGAGAGAGAGACACCCAGATTCTGGGAACTAACAGCTCTTTTTTTTTTTTTCTATTTCTCTATTTTATTTATTTATTTTTAATTTTCATTTTATTCATATGTGCATACAATGTTTGGGTCATTTCTCCTCCCACCCCCCACTCCCTCCCTTACCACCTATTACCCCCTCGCTACCCTGCAGAAACTATTTTGCCCTTATCTCTAATTTTGTTGTAGAGAGAGTATAAGCAATAATAGGAAGGAACAAGGGTTTTTGCTGGTTGAGATAAGGATAGCTATACAGGGCATTGACTCACATTAATTTCCTGTGCATGTGTGTTACCTTCTAGGTTAATTCTTCTCAAACTAACCTTTTCTCTAGTTCCTGGTCCCCTTCTCCTATTGGCCTCAGTTGCTTTAAAGTATCTGCTTTAGTTTCTCTGTGTTGAGGGCAACAAATGCTATCTAGTTTTTTAGGTGTCTTATCTATCCTCATATCTCCCTTGTGTGCTCTTGTTTTTATCATGTGCTCAAAGTCCAATCCCCTTGTTGTGTTTGCCCTTGATCTAATGTCCGCATATGAGGGAGAACATACGATTTTTGGTCTTTTGGGCCAGGCTAACCTCACTCAGAATGATGCTCTCCAATTCCATCCATTTACCAGCGAATGATAACATTTTGTTCTTCTTCATGGCTGCATAGAATTCCATTGTGTATAGATACCACATTTTCTTAATCCATTCGTCGGTGGTGGGGCATCTTGGCTGTTTCCATAACTTGGTTATTGTGAATAGTGCCGCAATAAACATGGGTGTGCAGGTGCCTCTGGAGTAACCTGTGTCACAGTCTTTTGGGTATATCCCCAAGAGTGGTATGGCTGGATCATATGGTAGATCAATGTTTAGCTTTTTAAGTAGCCTCCAGATTTTTTTCCAGAGTGGTTGTACTAGTTTACATTCCCACCAGCAGTGTAAGAGGGTTCCTTTTTCCCCACATCCTCGCCAACACCTGTTGTTAGTGGTGTTAGCAGCTCTTTTAATCTAATCAAACCTGTGCATTCAAAATCTTGCCTCTTTGTACCAAACCCCATTGTACCAAACCCCATTGTACCATGGAGTGGAAAAGCTTTGAGCCAAAAGTCATGTGCCCATCACAGGCTTGAGGAGAGGAGAATGGGGTTGTGGGGAGGAATAAACTCTCTCACCTCCTGCTGCCAGGCCTCAACCCATCACCCCAGCACAATGAGATGCTGCTCATCAGGTCAGAAAATAATTAGCATTAAAATTTCTAAAGCAGCACAACTATACAATAGGATATTTCATACTTTCATGTCACACTATCTTATCTCAAACATTAGTAACATTTTGGGGTGTTTTTTCTAGTCTTAAAAAAAGTCTAGGTTATGTGTTGTGATTTTTTTTGTTTTTGGCATTACTGAGATTTATTTTTGGCATGCTGGAGGTTGAACTCAGGACCTCACACTTGCTAGGCAGGTGCTCTGCCACTGGAACCACTCTGACAGCCCTTTTGGGGTTTGTTATTTTTCAGATAGGATCTCATTTTACGCCCAGACTGGCTTGGATAGTGATCCTCCTATTTGTGCTTCCCTGTGTAGCTAGGGTGACAGACATGCACCACTGTGCCCAGCTTTTTTTATTCAGAGGAGGTCTGGCTGTTTTGTTTGTACTGGCCTCCTGAGGGACTAGGATTGCAGTCTCTCAATACACACCTCGCCTGTCCAATTTTATTCTTTTACTAAGTTAAATTGTTTTTCTTTCCCCCTATAAACTATACTGTGATTTAAAAAAATATACTTAGCCTTTTCTGAATATGGGATTTTTAAAAATATTCAATTGTTTTCATTATTAATGAGTTTCAGTATGACATTTTCTCATGGTGCTAGGCATCAAGTTACATCCTTGACTATGCTAGGCAAGCACTCTATTCTCCAGCTCTGTATTATGACAGTGTCATACATGTAATAATGTACTTTGATATTAACCCCATTATTACCCATTTTTACTCTTCCTTCCCCCTCCTACTGGTCCCCTCCCACTTTCCAAATAATTCCCCATATACTTTCATGTTTTTTTAAATCTAAATTCTGCTTATAAGAGAAAAGATGCAATATTTGTCTTTCTTAGTCTGGCTTCTTTTGCTTACCATGACGATCTCCACTTCCATCCATTTTCCTGTAAATGACATGTTTGTCCTGCTTTATGACTAAACTAAACTCCATTGTGGTATGTACCATATCTTCTTCTTCCATTCATCTGTTGATGGGCACCTAGGCTGACTCCATAACTTCACTATTGTGAATACTGCCTCCATAAACATGGGTATGAAGGTGTCTCTACTACATGCCAATTTAGATTCCTTCAAGTACATGTTCAACAATGGTATATTTGGATAAGGATATTGAGCACATTTTCATGTTTTATTGGTCATCTGTATTTCTTCAGTTCAGTTCATTTGCCCACTTGTTGATGGGATTGCTTGTTCTTTTGGTGTTTACTTTTTTAAGTTTTTAATATGTTCTAGATATTAATCTCTTGTCAGATGAATAGCTGGCAAAGGTTTTTCTCCCATTCCATTTTGGCTGCCTCTTCACTCTGGTACAATTACTTCTGCTGTGCAGAAGGTCTTATTTGGGGGGGAGCTGCTGGGGGTTGAACTCAGGGCTTCATGCTTGCTAGGCAGGTGCTCTTACTGGTTGAGCCACCCCACCAGCCTGCAGAAGCTTTTAATTTGATGGAATTCCATTTGTCAATTCTTGCTATTATTTCCTGAGCTATTGTAATCCTGTTCAGAGTCATTGCTTAAGTCAGATGCAGTGGCTCGATCCATGGGAGGCAGAGATTGGGAGGACTGTGGTGAGAGGCCAGGCAGGCAAAAAGTTAGCTAGACCCCCCCATTTCAAACAATAAAAACTGGGCACAGTGACACATGCCAATCTTCCCAACAACAAGGGAAGCAAAAATAAGAGGACACCAGTCCATACCAGCTAAGAGCCCAGATGCCCCCTAACTGCAGACATGGGCCATTTCTAGGAGTTCAGCCTCAGCATCTCACAGTGAAAAAGTGGCAAATTGGAGCACCTCAGACTTGCTACAAAACATTTTAACATAATATGAAAGACTCAGGCTGCCTTCCCAGGCTCATGGTCCTCATTTCCCATGGAGGCCTTATGTTCCTGGCTTTCCAAGGTCAATTCCTGTAGTTACGGATTGTAACTCCATGAGATGGAGCAGTTCATCTGAGCTGAGGCTGCTGGATTGTTGCCTCTTCTTAAAATATTTGTAACTGTTCTTGTTGTCATGTAGAGACCAGCTTATCAATAGAGGCTGAATGAGTTTTCCTTTGAGTTTCAATTAAAACACAAGTGCACACACCCACCCACACATACACATGTATATCCAATCCCCATTGGATAAAAAGCAGGGCTTCTTGCAAATTAGGGAATTGTTTGTGTACCACTCAGTCCCTTTGTTCACTAATGGAAGAGAATACCTTGGTGGTGACAAGGTAACACCAGGGACACCACCAGAATGCACTCTATTCAGGTTCGAGTGACCTCTGTGAAAGCGGAGATTAAAAGCAATCACTGAGGTCTGATGGATGGAGGACCTAATGCTGGCGCAGTGTCCCAAGAACAGGCTTGGACTCAATTGCACAACTCAGTAAAGGAATAAAGGACACAAAGAAGAACACTTCCTCCCATAGTTGTAGGCCTCTGAGATGTCTCCAGACCACAGGACCACAAAATCAGGTGTAGGTTTTTCTCCAGGAAATTGGTTTGAGAGTCTGCATAGCACACAAATGAGACCCTAAAAGGTCATATCCGTAGAACAGGACCAAAATCACATTACACAGTTCCTGCTACCTACCATGAGGCTGGTTCTACCTCCTGTAGAAGGTAGTGATATACTTTTTGGATAGACATTTTTGCTGTTTTGGGAAGCATTTAGCAGTTGGTATTGTAGAAAGGCATGTGAGTTTGGCATATTCCACAATGCTTCTTAACACACTTTTCAATGTTTTTGCCAGTATTTGAGGAGGAAGTCAGAGGGTGGGTGGAATGTTTTTCTTTTCTTCCCTCCCTCCTTTCCTCTCTCCCTCCCTTCCTCCTTTTCTTCCTCTCTTCCTCCTTTTCCTTTCTTTCTCCCCACATCCATTTATTTGAATCATGACTGTTAACTATTCTTATTACCAGATCAGACATCTCTCTCTCTGGGATCCTATAAAAGCATTTATTATGATAGAAATGAGTAGTGTTTTCATTCAACCTTAAAAAGTTGCTATTTCTCATAGCACTCAATATACATTGTTGACATCACACAAAAGTGCAATTTGGTAAAAAATTATACTTAGGGAACTATTGCACTGTTCAGCAAGATACCAGATGTCAACTGATCTGACTTAATCCATGGATAAGTTTTAGAGTAGATAGTTTGAAAAAGTGCATAAGCTGATGCGTGCTTCAAATAATCCTTCCTGAAAATTACTTCTTTCGAATGAGTTTTTAATACATATTGGATAACAAGATAAGATTGCACTCCCAGCTTAATCCAGGAATGCAGATATTCTGCCTTCATGACAATTCAGGGGCAGAGTTTGGCCTATTAGGAAAACAGAGGTACTTAAAGACAGCTGGTGTATGAAAGGTTTTCTCACCTGCAAGGGAAAAAACAAAATCAGGTGTAAGCTGTTATCTAGGAAATTGCTTTGAGTCTGCATAGTATGCAAATGAGACCCTAAAAGGTCATATCCATAGAACAGGATCAAAATCATATTTTTTCAAATTTGTATTTTCAAAATAGATAAGTTTTAAGAATGATACAATGAATCTCCAAATAATCCAAGTAGAGTCAACATCAATGTAATCTGGACATTTTTAATGCTAATGTCAAGATAAAATCTTAATTAAGTACCTTCAGAAGCCGAAAGTTTGCAGTGTTACTTCCTGCCACAGTCCCCAGGATAAAATATTTGTTATAGACAGGGAGATAATTAAACCAAATAACTTTTATAACATTGTTATCTATAAGCCAATTAGAAGATGAAAAAAAAATCTACCATCTATTTATTTTGCAAGTATCGTCTTTATGTTTAGCCAAAAGGATTTTATCAGGAGCTCTGGGTGTGAGATGATAATGCTCGTATTTACATAAACAGGAAGGGGTTAGGATGCTCATGGAGAAAAACATTTTATTGCTCAGATTCTTAAAGACTTAATATAAGTGTATCGACATTGAACTTGTACAGTTGGTCCCAGAACCAATTTCTGCCAACAGATTCAAAGGCTGAGAAAGTTCCAAGTCATAGAAAGCATGATGTGGGATGGACCAGGTGTGTTGCTTAGTGGTAGAGCCCTTGCCTGGCATGCATGGGGCCCTGGGTTTGATCTGTAGCCCTGAGGAAAAAGTTCAGTATAGAGTTGGTGTACAGTCCCAGGTATATGAGAGGTATAGGTGGGAGGATCACAGTCCAAGGTTAACCCTGGGGAAAAAACCATGAGACCCTATCCAAAAAATAGCTAAAGCAAAATATAAAAAAAAAAGAAAAAAAAAAACTGGGACATGGTTCAAGTGGTAAAGCACCTGCCTAGTAAGTATGGGCCCAGAGTTTAAACCCCAGTATCACACAAAAAACAAACAAACAAACTTTACTCCTATCTCTCACCATATATGCAATGGGTCATTAACATAACTTGATGAAGTCTATTAATAGATAAAATGGACTTCAATTTAAAACTTTATATTAAAGCTTTGTATCTCAAAGAATACCATCAGGAAAGTGAAAAGACAGCTAATAGAGTAGGAAAATATTTGCAAAATTTGCAAATCATATATCTGATAAGAAATCTGTATACAGAATATATAAAGAACTCTTACAATTCAACATTAAAACACAAATCAATTTTTAAAATCGAAAAAAGATTTAGACATTTCTTCAAAGAAGATACGCAAAGGGTTAGTAAGCTAATGAAAAGGCAGTCAACATCATCAGTTATAGAAAATGTAAATCAAAACACAGTGAGATGCCTCTTCACACCCAGCAGGAAGGTTGAAACAAAAAAGAAAGACAGTAATAAATGCTGAAGAGGATGTGGAGAAACTGGAACCTTTATCACACACTGTTGGTGGAATTGTAAAGCACTGCAGATACTTAAATTCATTTGGCAAATTCCTAAAAGTGTTAGACAGAGTTGTGATATGACCGAGCAATTCCATTCCTAGGTATTTACCCAACAGAACTGAAAATCTATGTCTCCATAGATTCATGTACATGAATGCTCACAGTAACTCATTTACAGCAGCAAAGAAATGGTAATAATTCCAACATTCATTAGCATATGAACAGGCAAATAAAATGTGGTATGTTTATACAATGAATTGTTATTTAGCAAAGAAAAACTAATGAAGTACTAATACATACTACAACATGGATGAGCCTCAAATACATTATGCCATGTATCAAATGATTGCATTTATATGAGACGTCTAGAAGGCAAACTCATGGGAGCAGAATATAGATTAGTGGTTGCCAGGGCCTGGGAGGAGGAATGAAGAATGACTGCTATGGAGAGATGAAAATATTTTGAAAGTAGGTGATGTCGTGGTAACGCAATTGTGTGCGTATGCTAAAAACTATATATTTGTACATTTTAACAGGCTGAATTTTATGGGGTGTGAAATTTATCGCCATAGATTTAAAAAACATTCTGAAAGTAGTTGGCACAGAGTAAGAACTGTGTTTCCAAATATTTGCTGCTGCTTCCTAGGACATCTTTGTCATGTGACTAACCTTAACCAATGAAATATGCTAGCAGTGATGTCCATCACTTCCCGGCAGAACCTTTGGGAGCCAGCACCGGGTGGTTCAACATATCTCTCTTCCCTCTGCCATAATCACCAGCAATATTCAAAATGGAAGTGACATCATCAGTCTGACATCATCAGTCTACAACAGCAACCATGCAGTACAGAGTGCAGCCAGCTTGTGGTGGATGTGTAGCATGAGACAGATATGATGGTGCAAGCCACTGAGAGTTTAGAGTTCACCCTGTCCTGACTGATACGTGATATTATTAAATTATATTAATAATAACTGCTACTATAATTATCCCCATTAGCAGAAATCAGGAAGTAGAGACTACTGTGCCATCATCTCAAATGATACATTTATGTGGATAGCTGGAGATATGTGCTTAGCGTGCATGAGGCTCATAGATTCAATCCCCAGCACCAAAAACAAAACAAGAAAACATAATATTTAGTAGAAATATCAGTGGACAGACATGTAGAACTGGAGTGCAAATGAGAAGTCAAGTCAGAAGAGACATTCAAGTCAATAAGTAGCCTGTACAGGTTCTGGGGAATTCAAAGATGCATTGCACAAGTTCTCTTTTTTAAGGAACTCAGCTAGTGGCAGCTGACACTGGCTGAGTGCTTTCTAGGTGCCAAGCCCTTTGGGCTCTAGTATGTACACTGTCTCCAGTCTCAGCAAAGAGCAGTTTGGCGAGCAGTAAGAATCTTCTCCAATTTTGACCTACAAATAAACAATTCTATTTTAGAGAAATTAGTGAAGTAAATGAAAGGTTGTGAGATCTGTTTAAAATAGCTACAGAGTGCTAGAAGCTGTGAGCCAGACTAAATAGTACCCCTTCCCACACAACCCACTCGGGCCTGTGATTACTCAAATCCCAGCACTGGTCCTGGGAGCCAGCCAACAGGAATATCTCTTGGAAAAGCACAATGGAAAGGCTGTTTGCCAGAAAAAAGGAATAGCGGGACCTGACTGCAGCCTTTAGATTGGCTAAGAGTTAAATGAGGGTGGGAAGGTGGAGGGTTTTCTTTATAAGCTTATGCTTAATATCATAGCTCCCCACTCTGTTTTTCCACCACCTCACTTGGCAATTTGCTTTTGCAGTTCTGACAATAGCTCAGCCAGGCTGGAGAAGGATGGGTGCAGAGACTCCTGTACGCTGAACAACCTAAGCTGAGTGGTAAGTCTATTTGCTGTTAAAGGGAGGTTGCAGACATGAACACTTGCTCATGCACCAAAGGTTTAAAAACTGTAAAAATGGAGTGAGAGTTGGTCCAATTGTGTGCTGCACTAATGGGCACAAAGACAGAAATGGGAGCTCCAGAAATACAAAACACAAGTGATATTGCAGATGAGTGGGGAATAGGATATCATCCCTTCTACCTATGAGAACAATTCAGCCTGGTAGGTCTGAGGCAGGTCTACACACATGGTGCCTTGGATAGACATACACCAAGCACCAAACAGGGCATCTGGTGTGGTTCTAGGGTGGGAGGGGCAGAGATGACACAGAGACCAGATAACCTCTGATGGAGAGGAAGAAGAGCCTCTCGGTAGGGGAAGAGATGAGGGTGCAGGCCCAGAGAGCTGACTGGCTGCTCTGCTCTGGTCTGCTATGGAGGGCAGTCAGGGAACAGTTAGGAGCTCCCAGGTGCATCTCAACTGCCACAGAATCTCTCAGCCTTAGAGTCTCTCATGTGTACAGTATGCACTTCCTTTAAAAAAAATCAGAGAAAACAACTTTGAAGTCAACCATCTCTCCCTTTAGTGAGGACAGCCTCAGAGAAGAACCTAAGCAATCTCTGAAAAAGTAGCCATCCTTGGCAATAAGGGAGGGAGCACATGGCAACTTTCTGGCCTTGCCTGGACACAGTAGCAGCTACCTTCTGAGAGTCAATTCAGGAGCATTTGAAAATGGTTCTCTCAGCCTGAACATAGCCCCTTCCCACCACTATTTTAAGATGCTTCATTTCCAGACATTTTTGGCAAAATCCAGCATACAGGAGAGATATGGTCATAGGGCTACCTTATCAGGTGACATTAGTACCTATATATTAAGTAAGTCACAGGAGAAGAGAGAATGGGGCATAGTGAGACTTGTGGCAGGAATACAAGAGTAGGTAACCTCTGAATTCCTGTGGAATTCATTGTGTCTGCACCCTTGTGCCTGTCATCCCATCAGTGTGGTGGAGGTGGTCTGGCTCATCTTTACCTCAACAGGGAGGGTCTGTGTCTTGTGCCAGAGCAGCATTCAGTGTTTAGATGGCTCTGTAGGTAAGTTGTCTGCACTGGAACTCTGGGTTTTCTGCAGACATTTGTACTTCACAGATGTTGTTAAATTGAGGCAAAGTGAAATAGCTATTCAGTTATTACTTCATACAACAAATGAGAACCAAAACACTGTTTTAAATACTAGAGAGAAAAATCTCTGCATTCTTATATGAAGAGACAACCAACAAACAAAGATATAAAAAGTAAAGGACGCCAGGTAATAATCAGTACTGTGCAGAAAAGTAAAGGTCAGAAGGGGTGTTTTACCAGAAAAGGCTTCCTTGCAGCAATACTTGAGCAGAGACCTGAAGGAAGAAGGGAGCCAGCCTGTGGAATCTGGCAGAAGACCACATCACCAAGGGCAAGGTTCTGGTCCTGGCTGGGTGTCTGGTATACACCGAGAATAAGGAGGTCTTGGTAGTTCTGTGATTTGTCCAGGTTTAATCGATACAAAGCTTGAGTCCCAGTTTAGTGTCAGAATTCTAAGCCTAAACATTTTAAATTTCATGAGTACTGTAGATTTTGTAGTTCTTCAGGTTTTAGTTTTCCTTCTAATTATCTTTATTTGAATATCTTTAATTTACAAGCAGACTCTTAAGTTAACATGCCTACGTTTAGACTAATCATTGCTAAGTGAACAATTACGTGGTATTAAGAGCATTCAGTGTTGTGTAACCATCACTGCTCTCCACTTCCTTTTTTTTTTTTGAGACTGGTCTCAAACTCATGATCTTTCTGTTTCCCAAGTGCTGGGATTACAGGTTTGCCCCACCATACCCAGTTCTACTTCTTTAACATCTTTTAAAATCATTTCAAACAGCAGCTCTGTATCCACTAGACAATACCTTTCTTCTCCACCCTGCCCCCTGCTAAATGTTTGTTTCTATGAAGTGGCCTATTCTAGGCATCTCCTGTCAGTGCACTCATGCTATGTATCTGGCTTATTTTACACAGCATGTTTTCAAGGTTCATTCACATTGTATCATGTATCAGTACTTCATTCCTTTTTATGGCTAATACTCCTTGTATGTATACTATATATATATTTTTGTATTCATCTGTTGATGAACACAAGTTGTCACTGTTTGGCTACTGTGAATAATGCTGCTATAAAAATTAATGTACAATTATCTGAACCTCTGCTTTTGTGTACTTATCTAGAATTGCTGCATCAGATGGTAATGCCATGTGTAACTTAAGGAGCCACTGAACTTTTCCACAGAAATTTTACACTCCTTGCAGGAATTCACGATTCAATTTTTCCATATTCTTGCAACTTTGTTTCCCCTCACCCCTTTTAGAGATGGGGGTCTAAGCTACCCAGGCTTGGACTCCTGGGCTCAAGCAACCCTCCTGCCTCAGCCTGCCTGAGTGCTGGGAAAATGGTCAGCTGTTTTCTTTTTCCAGTAGCCATCCTGATTGGTGTGAAGTGGTCTTCACTGTGGTTCTGGTCTTCTTTTTCACTACTACAGAGTCAAAATTGTGCTGCATCTTCACCAGGTGTATGTATTTTTACGTTTGGCTTTAGTGACTTTGTTTTGTGATCCGTTTCTAAATTTCTAACAGTGGTTCTCTATCAGGGATTGTTTCTATTTTCTGCCATCCCTGTTGGTGACATCTGACACTGTTTGGAGACATCTTGAGTTATCACATCTGCTGGAAGGCATCTAGGGGGCAGAGGCCAGAGATGTATAGGATAGCTTCTATAACAAAGAATTATTTGACCCCAAATGCTAATTAGTGCCAAGGTGGAGAAGCCCTGGACTGTATCATGTCACTTTTCATGTATCTTTAGAAAGTGAAGTATAACGTGAATCACTGCTTCTGAACTAAATGATACGGTTGTGATAAAGTTGTGGGAGGGAAAACTCTCCTCTTATACTAGCCTCTATATACTTACTGAATTAGTTGCTAATTAATTTAATAACCTAAACTGTAATGTGAAAATACTGATACTTTTTAAAAAATTACCATTTTTCTGGAAGGAAACAAATACAGACAATTGGCTTTTCATATAATTGAATATTATTTACTGAATGGTCATCATACCAGGCTTTTTGGCACAAGTATATGTACATCAAGTGTGTGTAGTCTTGCTACTTATGCACAAACCTCACTAATGCAAATCTCTTATTAGGCTTTTTTTTTTTTTTTGGTGGTAATGGACTTTGAACTCAGGGCTTTGTACTTGCTAGGCAGGTGTTCTACCAATTGAGCCAGGCCTCCTGCTCAGGCCAAGCATTTATTTTTATTTTCTTGTTGGTAATGGGGTTTGAACTCAGGGCTCTGCAGTTGCTAGGCGGCCCTCTTACCACCTGAGCCACTCTGCCAACACCCAAGCATTCTTTAACAGTGCCTTGACGACCTTTCCCCCCAAAAGCTAAAGAAGCAAGTTCTTATGGAAAACTTTAATTGTTTAAAGCAAAGGCACGAGTAAACATTTCAATTATTATAGTGTTATAATAAAAAACTCTAATTGTAAAATGAAATACATAACTCTGCAGCTGTGTAGCATGTCAAATGTTATTATATCCTCTCTTCTTTGGAGAGAAAAGAAGGAACATGCGGTTATGATGTAAAAGCTTGGATTGTAGCAAGATCCACTCTTACTTTTAATTTGAAGTTTTCATTAATTTCAGTAGAATTAAAATGAGTGATTTTTAAAAAACCATGTTTTGTTAATGTAGAGCAGCAATAATTTTCAAGGTAAAACTCACTGATTTAAAAAGTAAAAAATTGCTGATTTCACAAGATGTTAGTTGTGAATGCCTGACACTATACAATGGTCAAACTGGCCATGAAAACCTCCACCAAACATGATTTACACATGTATTTACTTTAAATCTGAATATCATAGTGCATTACTAAACAAGGAATCAAATGATTTATGATGTCAGCAATAACATACTTCAAAAGGTCTAGATGTTATTTTCAATCAAAGGCACTACCTGGAGAGTAACAAGCTGTATCATGTTCAGAGTTGAGGAAAAAGTTTCTTTCTTTCAAAGTAACTGGCTAGTTGGAACTTGATATATTTATTAGTCAGCCAATACTGAATGCCTACTATCTAGCAAAAAAGAAAAAAGAAAAAAACCCCTTTCCCCCCAAAATAACAACCAAAAACACCATAGCAGAAATTGTGTAAAGTTACATCTTTAACCTTTTTTTTAAAGAAGGAAAAGTATACCACTAAATTTTTAAAAGTCTGAAGTGCTTTTTTGATCTTAAGTCTCTAAGAGTCTCATTATTTCAGTGCAATTTCCACTTTTTTCCGATAACATGTAGCCTCTACTTTCAGTGTTATCAACCCAAGCTGGCAATGACATCAGGAAGGTAACTATTCCAATGGATCAAGTTTTTCCACTGTTAGTCATTTCACTCATTATTTGCCCTAAGTGTTTAAACGAATAATATTTAAATGACACAAAAATATCAGAGATTAAATAAAATCTGCCAATAGAACAGTTCAATACCTCAACGTCTTGAACAACATACTTACATTAATTTTAATGAAATTCAATTCATTAATCTGAAAGAAATCAGAGCATGGTATACTACTGCATCCTAAAGGCCGGGAAGATTTTAAATACTCCTAAGTAAGGTGTATCTAAATAATTTTTCCTCAAGACAGGATCTGTTTACCCAGTCTGTTCCTGAATTCTTGTACTCAAGTGATCTGTTTCAACCTTCCGAGTAGCTGTGACTACAGATGTGCGTTACTGCACTTGACTTGAATCAAAGACTTGGAATGAATGCTGTTTCTAGTTTTTCATTGTACAAATTATGAGCATCAATAAATGAAGGTTTACTTATCATAATTTTTAAATAATTAATTCCTAACCAGAGAGAGTACTTACGAAATTGGCTAAGCACATCTTTCTTTTCTTTTTTTTTTGTGGTGCTGGAGATTGAATCTAGGACCTTGCTTATGCTAGGCAAATGCTTTACTACTGAGCGTCACCCCCAGCTCCTCTAAGAATATCTTTCAAAATTTGGAATTCAAATGTGAGTTTATAAAGATGGAAAAGTTAAATTACAGCAAATATTCAATAAAACATACCCTAAAGATCAATGATACATGTTTTAGAGAACATGACTAGGATTCTAGGATTTATTCCTTTTTTCTCCTCCAAAGGTACAGATGTCCTTCCCAAATTTTCTATGGAATAAAAGACTATTACATAAGATAGTTGGAACACTTGCCATTTTGAATAGTTCTGGAGAATAAGATCCACCAGGAAATTTTAGGCTTATAAATCATTATTTCAATAGCAAAAGCCTATGGTTTGATCTACTAAGCCAAACTAAAAAGTAAACCTAACATTCCGGAGTATCTAGACCCATTAGCAAACTTTGTCTGTAAAAGGTGAGAAAGCAAGTACTTTATGCAATGGGGACCATGTACTCTCCATTGCAACTACTTAACTCTGCCATTAAAAAGCACAAAATTAGCCACAGACAATAACGTAAATGTATAAAACATGGGTTCCAATAAAACTTTATTTATGGACATTGAAATGAGAATTTCATACAGTTTTTGTGTGACACAAAATATTATTCTTTTGAATTTTCCCTCTACTATTTAAAGTAAACCCAGGCAGCTGACTGGAATTAGCTTGTGAGCTACAGTTTGCTGATTCATACAGATCTGTACCCCATCCTGCTGCCACATTTTTTTGGTGGTGCTGGGGATCAAAACGTGTTCATGTATACTACGCAGACACTCTATCACTGAGCCATATCTTTGTCCCCATTCAGATTTCTTGCTGTAGAGGTAAAGATAGTAATAGGGCCATGAGTCATCACCTCATTTCACTTGGGCATCAAGTCTTCTGGACTGACAGAAGCCTAAAGATTCTAGGAGTAATATCAATTCCAGGAGTAGTATCTGCATTTATAAACTGTGAAGAGCTTAAATGTATTTATTCATACATTCATGCTTCTGTTTATATACATTCAGGAAAAATTTAAATAAAAATTTAAAAAAATTATTTAAATTATATGGAGAAGGGAATTGAGAAATTCATTAGCTAGACCTTTTTAAAAGCTTTGGTGTTAGAGAGCTAGAGTAATGTCTTAGCTCTAATTACCAGCTTGTGACTACAGGTAAATTAATTAGCCACCAGAATTTAACCTGGTGCTGTTTTCAATTTCTCATGCAAGCAAACAGTTATGAAGGCCTTCTGCGAAAACCTAATCCACAATGTAGCATATGGCCTTATGTCTGGTTTTAGACATAAAACTAGTTTTGTCTCTTCTACTCCATTCCATCATATAAGATTATTTTTCTACATGTAACATTCTGTATAAAACTATACTTCTACTTTTCTCTTATCCTCTATGGCTATTCTTTTCATAGGTTGCTAATGAAAATGACAGTGTCCAGTCAACACATTACTGTGGTCTTTCCATAGACAAATGTTAATTTGGGTATTTCTTCCAATGTATCAATGACAGGCATTTACTTTTCCAGGGGAAAATGTCCAAATTATTAAAAAGGAAGAATTAGTAAGAAAGAATTCTTATGGCTTTATCTATTGATTAGAAACTAGAGAATTTGAAGATAAGGAGCTGGTGGAGTGGCTCAAGCCGTAAGTGCTCCTGCCTGGCAAATGTGAGGCCCTGAATTTAAACCCCTTACCACAAAAAAAAAAAAAAGAGAGAATTTGAAGATAATGTTCAGATTATTTGTAGATAAAGTTGCTGTGCATCTTGGAGACTTAGCCTGCTGCTTAAATTGTATTAAGTAGAATATTACCACTAAATAATATGTGCTATAATCTCTTTTATCATGAAAAATTTATTAGTCACATACACATGAAGTAAAAGATTTCACCAATAGTATTTTTCTGAACAGCCATCAGTTATGAATCTGCTAGTTTTGAAGGCTAAGCAAAATACTAAAGCTATTAAAATATTAGTGTCTGATTTTTTTTACCCTATTATTTATAGAAATCATGTTAGAATGCTGAAAGCAGTAATTTTGCAACATGTATGTTCTTCATAAAAATGATGTTCAATGTTGAGTGGTGCAGATTTATAAATATGTACAAATAATATATTTGTAGTTAACTTACTACTCTGACCAGTAACCAACACATGGAACCATTATACACATGTAAAAAATAGAAATTAAAACAAAACTTAAAACTCTCAAAACAGATAACAATTAATTTGTGTTTATAAAGCTATACAGAAAAAGAGGCTTTGTGTTTGAGAACCTTCAGTGGCCTACTAACAAAGCTGTAATTTTAGTGAGAGGAAAAAAAAAGTCTCCAAAAAACAAGGTAAATCAGGTACATGTCTTGGTCAAATGTCTGTAGACAGACACCCTGAAGACAAATAGGTAAGCATATACAATTTGTTCACTGAGCATAAAATATTGCACAAGAGCAGTTTTGTCCGAAGAAAATTCTAATTTCCAGTTTTGAACTTCGAAATGGTTCCCACATTTAGATATAGTTTTATTTTCTGAACAAGAAACATTAATATTCAGTAATACTGTTAGAACTTTGTTTTACCCATTAACCATATCCCATTCTACTTTATAGCAATGGAAAATCAGTGGTGAAGATTTGGCAAAGATAAGAAGCTAGATATTGTAAAATATTTATGTTATATGTACATATGAAACAGACGTGTTCCAAAAATCCCTAATGAAATGCTAACTGATCCCTTAAAGAATCCAGTCTAGGTCACAGTGATGGTCAGACAGTGGTTGAGTAGGACTCTCTTTGTGGTGGCCGTTCCTTTTGAACCACTTGTTCATTTCCTCCAGTTTCCAGCACACTGTCTTCTGTTTCACTCTCACTACCATTTGCCACAGTGGGGTCGAAAGACATCAGGCCAGACTTTCTGTGCAAAGGAAAACCAATGCCGCTTTCCTGTAGGGAATTATCTATAAAATCTTCATCGGAAGAATGGAATGATTCATCATCTCCTATTAAATGGCTGACGATGTGGATTCCATCAAAAGGAGGTTGGCCTGAGAAGCTCCTCTGGCCTTTTAGGCACCTGAGCTGTTAAAACAAAATCCAAGTTAATATACTCAAATGCAGGAAACACACACACCAAGAAAGCAAATACTTCATACTTAAGGACTCTGAAGATACCTTGAACCGAAACATTTACAGGTGTAGTAAGTATCAATTCTTGAGTGGTAGTTGGAATGGATATATAATTTAATTAAATTATCTCAACAGTCCTATGTGGTAGATTTTGTTATTTTTATTCTATAGATTAGGAAATGGAGACTCAGGTAGAGGAACTAGCTAAGTTCACATAGTTAATAGCAGAATTTAGATTCAAACTAAGCTTTCATTATTCTAAAGACAGTATCATGAATTCCATGTGCCATCACCCAATTACAATAACTAACACATCACTGACAATCTGGTTACATTGTATCTTCTTGTCCCTGAGTTATTCTGAGGTAAATTCCAGATATCTGATCAATTCACCTACAAATACTTCACCTGTATTTCTAAGAGATAATTAATTTAAAGACCATACTCTTAACTATCACATACACTATCTTGTTTTTTTTTTTTTGGCAGTACTGGGGTTTGAACTTAGGCCTTGTGCTTACTAGGCAGATGCTCTACCACTTGAGCCACACTGCCAGCCCTTTTTGATTTTCTGAATAGGGTCTCACTTTTGTATCCTGGCCAGCCTGGACCACAATGCTTTTTATTGGCTGAGATGGGGCCTTGCTCACTGTTTGCCTGGGGTGGCTTTCAAACTTGACCCTCCTGAGCTCTGCCTCCCCCGTAGCTAGGATTACAGGTGTGGGCCACACATCTGGCTATCTTTTTTAATTAAAAAATTTTTTTTTTCTGGTGGTACTGGGGCTTGATCAGGACCTCAAGCTTGCTATGCAGGTGCTTTCCCACTTGAGCCACTCCACCAGCCCCATACATACTATAAAAATGATTCACAAGTTACTAAAATTTTGAGTCTCAATTTGTTATAATACTCTAAAGACCACCACACTACTCTCACTCACAGAACAGACATGCTTCTTCCCCTTCATGGTGTTTCCTGCCTTGGCATCAGTGCCAGTCATAAATAATACATCTGCAACCCCCACTCTTCTCTTCCCCAGGAAGAAGCAACTTCTCTTACCTGAGGGGTAGGGGAGAGGAATGGCATGCATTACTTAGCTTTTTTCCTTCTCCTCCTTTGGGAACCAGACCTCTGATCCTCTATCCCTGGAGTTTAACAGGGCCAGAACCTCATGTGTGAAATGACTAAGGTAGTAAAATGCTATCTGTAGTTACTAGGAGTCAAGTCTGACTAATTTAGAGTTGCATTTTATAAAACTGTTGTCACATTTAAATCTAAACCACATTCTCAGGCTGGTGGCATGGCTCAAACAGTAGAGTGCCTGCTTTATAAACACAAAATCCTAAGTTCAAACCCCAGTCTCACAAAAAAAAAAAAAAAAAAAAGGAGATAAACCACATTCTCCAAAAGCACTTTCATCAGGATTAAAGGCAACTTCATCATCTGCCACATCTTTGCCTAAAGTCTCTCAAAGTCCCAAATTCACTACCATGGATACCATCACTTCTAATAATATATAATTAAGATACCAATCTGCCTTCAAGAGTTTATATTTTAATATTAATTTGAATTTTTATATTCTTTCACTTGTTTCATTTCTCTCCCACACCATGAATTTTTCTCCTACAATTAAGCATAACAAAACACTAAAAGACAATAATTAGGCATAAATATCTTGACTATTAAAGACCTTGCTAAGAAACACTCCATGCTGCCACTCCTACCATTATTATCAACCCTCACCCTTATTTCTCGGGGATAAACTCCTAGTCACTATCTTTCAAATGTTGAGATAAAGGCAATGTGAAATAGTCAGGAAATATTACAGACACTTTCAAAACTAACGGTTCTGAGAGTAAAGACACTACAGCCTTGACATAATACCTCCCAACTTTCCTGACAGACTTCCAAGAGGAAGTGAAGAAACCTCAGCATTTCCCTGCTTGCATGTAACAATGGGAAATGAGGGATGCTGGGGCTCAGTACAGTGATGTTTGACCCAAGCAGACCTTAACTACAAAGAAATTCCCCTGCCCTACACCAAAAGGACATTACAGTGAGGTACAATGAAATTTAAACACTTTTCTTCTTGATAGAACAGAAGGGATCTAAACTTGGAGTTGAAACTTTAGGAAATGGGCATAGAGCACCCTGAAGGTTGTGATATCCATGGCACTGCCACAACTGCCATGTTCTGATGCAACATCACCACATTGCAACACATGATTTATCGCTTCAAGTGCTAAATTAAGTCAGTTAATCTCTTCCTTTCTCTTTTGCCCCCGGGCCCTTTTGAAGAAATATTATGGAACATGTGCCTTCCTTCTCTCTGGCTGTAAGAAAGGAGGGGTATGGCAGAAGAACCATAACTTCCCAATTGTTTGCGAAGCTGTGGCTTTCCTTTAACAAATTTTATTACAATTAAAACATTGCAGTCTCTTACCAGAGGCAATTACAGACAATTAACTACAGGTTGAGGAATCATTTCCTCAACAAAGGAGCTGTTTAGGCCTCTTTATTTATGGAGTTCTAATATCACAGGGCAGGAGGGATTTTTTGGTGGGAGGAAAACAGAAGTGAAGTTAAGGGGCAATCTGGTGAACTAAAGCGACCCCAGCCACTCTATGGACTGAGAAGTTTGCATATTGAGTCAAGATGAGGAAGAGGACCCAGAAAGTGGGCATTTGGGCAAAGGAGTCCAGGGTACTGAGTATGGTTTGGAAGGCTGCATGGGCTTCAGATGGGTATGTCCTCTGGGAATCCTCACCCTGTGGAGGGGCTTAGCTAGAAGGAGGCCAGAGCTGGGCCCACTAAAGTATAGGGTTGGCTGCGTGTAAATGCTATATTGCTTATCCCTTTACCAGACTTTTAGGAGCTACATATATTGAAAAGCAGACAATGAATCTTCCCAACTTCTACTTCCCTCCAAGTACGACAAAAAACTTTCAGTGGTATTAATGGTAACAAAGTTAGATTACTATAAATTGAAGTATAATTCTCTGATCATCTGTATTAGAACTGAGGCTACCTATTAAAAACAGACTCCTTCCCCGAATCTTAGGAATCAAAATCCTGGGAGTGAAACCCTAGAATCTACATTTTTATGAGCACCTCAGGCGATTCTGATAGTGTCTAAAGTTTGAGAATCACTGTGAGGCCTTGGAGTATATATGTAACTCAGTGGCTTGCCTAGCCATGCACAAGACCTTGAGTTGACTCCTTAGTACTGAGGAGGAGAGAGGGAAAGGGAGATAAATACTATGGAAATATCTTCATGACACTGAGCAACAAAAATTCTTCAATTGTGAAATGCAAGTAATATATTAATATCATTGAACAAAAAGCATTATGTTTCCAGGTGTTTCTAGACATAGAAACTTATGTTTCTAGTCATAAGTTTTAAAAATCAATGATGTGCCTGGAAATACTTTTGAGATTCACCAAGTGCCAAGGTGCTGGGAATGGTGGCACAAGACTGTAATCCTAGCACTCAGAAGGCTGAGACAGGAGGATGGCGAGTTAACAGACCAGCCTAGGTTACACAGAGCTGGAGAGGAGGGGCGGGGGAGGGAGGTATTTGGGAAGGAAATAGACACTAGGACTGTATGGAATTTCAAGTAAAGAAATTATTTTTTTGAAGAGAATCTTGGTACACACCAAGGGAACGTATCAGCTAGATCACCCTCCAAGTAAGGTCATGGTCAACAATTCCAACCCAAGGATTCAGAACTTTTATTGGCTTTTTAATAGCCCAGTCTTAAAGTTTGAGCAGAGTCAAAATTACCAGAGATTTCAGGACAGCATGCCAAAAGTCAGATAAAGGACAACAAAGAAGAAAAAGACTAACTCGGGAGAAGAAAAGTTAAAAAAAATTTATTCCCCATGAAGACACTACTTATATAAAAAGAAAGTACAGGATAACTGTCAAAAATGATCAGCATTATACTTTTAGTCATATTATGTACTTACTACACAAGCAACATATTAATTAAAGACAATTTAGAAAATAAAGCAAAAAGAAAGAAAGAAAAAAGAAACAATTAAAAAAAAGAAACAAAAAAAAAGAAAAAAAAACAAAGAAAAAAACAAAGAAAAAAGAAAACAAAGAGAAGAAAAAAAAAAAAAGAAAATAAAGCAATTCCTCAAACCATAATACAGAGACAATCCATTAACATTTTAGCAAATATCCTTTAAGATAATTTTTCTAAACTTGTTTACTTTTCAAAGATTGGTCAATATACATATTGTTTTACAACTTGCAAACATGTTTAGATATCATAGTGTTTAATGGTTGCACGGTGTCTCACTTAGGAATGCATCATCATCTGCCTAACCAATCCTCTTGCTGGGAAGTTTAAGTTTCCATCCTCTGTTTTATAAATAGCACTGCCATGTACATTTTCAAGCACACAGTTCTGCAGAAGTGCCTTGTTATCAAAGACATAGCCAGAAGTAAAAAATATTGCACAAGGGTTTCAACATTCTCAAAACTTTGATTTCTATGTTTAATCTGCCCTCCAGAAAGGCAGTAAGAATTATGCCATGACATTGTCTGAAATCTTCTGTTTTTGTACAACTTCGTACTACATTTTTTATTATTCTTCTGTTTTTGCTAAGCAGACAAGTTATAAAGCTTTAAACTTTTCATGATGGATTTTTTTTCAGTCTGGGTGTGAACTCAGGGCCTTACCCTCACCAGGCAGGCACTCTTCCACTTGAGCCATGCCTGCAGTCCTGAAATGGAGTATTTTGTTAGAATACAGAGACTAATTTAGTGAGCCCATGCTGCCACCACTCACATTATGGCCACTGGTGCTCATCATACTGTGCCCTCCTAATCCTGAGTTTTTTGTTTGGAAGGTGGAAACTGGACCCAGGACCTTGCACATGCTAAATGTGTGTTATACACACTAAGTATAGTGATTAACACATATAATATACCCAGGTCCCCAAAAATTTTTTTTTAGAATTTGTTTGCCTTGTGAGATGGGGTCTCAGTATGCAGTTCAGGCTAGCCTTGGATACATGATCCTCCTGCCTCAGCTTCCCAAGTGCTGGAATTATAGACATGTGCCACCATGCCCAGTTCAAAAAGGGTTTTTAAATAACTTTGGCCTACTGAATTGGAAGGTGTTTTAGAAAACCATATTGCATACTCTAATTCCGTCCTTTAGATTCTTTTATCTTCAAACACGGATATATAAAATAAAAGCAAGCTTGTGTTAAAAACAATTGCTTCTGGTAGCAAGCATGAGGCCCTGAGTTCAAACCCCAGTATGGCTAAAACCTCTTCCCCATAAAAAAAAAAATTGTTTCCTTTTTAATGAATGCCTTCTAGCATCCACTAAAATTTTTAAAATAACTTATTTTACTCATTAACTAGATTTGACATTTTCCCAAACAACATCAGCTAAAGAGTCATTATAAAAGAGATGCTCCCACTGGCAATTCAACTTAGCAAATCACTATGAAATCCTTTCTTCTGTAAGAATGTCAATGATGGTAAGAATATTCTGACTTAATTCTCTAGATTGGTTAATCCATACATTTTGGTATGCATAAGAACCACCTGGGATTATTATTTTAGAAAACACAGACTCCTAAGTCATACTCTCAGCCATCTGGATTCAGCAAGTAGGGCTCAGAAATCTATTGTAAACAAGTACTCCAGGTGATTAAGAGGACAGGCCACAGATATACTTGAAAATATTGGTTGAAATGAATCATATTCAGGGACTGACTATATTAAGTAAATTTGGATAGCAATTCCCAGCCACCCTCCCCCGCAACTGGTATGGGTAAATAAATTTGGATTTAAAAGATTTCTTATGTATTTATTGCTGCCTGCCATCTTCACTATGTCCATTAATATTTTTAAAATACTCTTGCTTAAATATGGACACACAATTAACCAATATGAAGAAACATGAGGCTAATAAATATTTCATTTACCATCTAGTTTAAAGTCTAGGCCTGATGTTGTTTTACAGGATTTATCACAGAACACAACCAAGGCCAAACATTTCAAGATGTTCATGTGCACCTGAGCCAGAGAACCTGTATGTGTAAAACAGCGTCAGAATCTTCTCAATTTCCTCTTTGCCAAATGTCAAATCTTCAGGTTTTAATCTGAGGACTGGCTCCATATCTAGGTGAAGGACTGTATCTTTTAGGAATGACATATCTATGCTTACGAATATAGCCCTAGTTTGAAAGAAGCCTCGACAGAATAACTACCTTTTTGTTTTGTTTTGAGACAAAGTCTTGTTTTATAGTCCAGGCTAACTTCAAACCAGCGATCCTCCTGCCTCAGTTTCCTGCATGCTGGGTGGGATTATAGGTGCATACCCACCATGTCTGGCTCCAATAGCTTTTTTTTTTTTTTTTGGTGGTACTGGAGCTCAAACTCAGGACCTTGTACTACCACTTGAGCCATGTCCCAGCCCTTTTATGCTTTAGTTATTTATTTTTCAGATAGGGTCTTGTGTTTTTGCCCCAAGTGGGACTTGGACTGAGATCCTTCTCCTCTACTCAACCTCCCCAGCCCCCCAGTAGCCAGGATTACAGGCACACATCCAGTCCACTTTGCTCTGGTCATTATTTTGAGATGGAGTCTTGAGAACCATTTGCCTGGGCTGATCTCAAACCACAATCCTCTGTATCTCAGCCTCCAAAGTAGCTAGGGTTACAGGAATGAGCCACCAGTGCCTGGCTAAGTACTTCTTAATATAACAACTTAACTGCTAACTGAGAGAGAAATGTGTGTGATGGTTTTAAGAGCTCATTTTGCTTTAATAAAATACAAGTCAATTCAGAATTGGTGCCGATGACTTTATTTTGATTAAAATTCCTCTAATAAACACTGATACTGCTTATCTGGCGAGGAATTTTAGACTGATTTTACATTAGCTTTAAAAAATTTTATGTTGGAAATTCATGTATTAAAAATGGTTAGGTGCTTGTGTGGTTGTGCATGTTTGAAATCCCAGTAATTAGAGGCTGAGGCAGGAGAATCTTGAGGTTGGGGCCAACCAGACTACAGAGCTGAGTTTCAGACCAGTCTGGACTACACAGTGAGATCATGTCTTAAAAACAAAACAAAACAACAAAAAAATTCAATACCAGTGCCAACCATCACTGTCATTCCTTATGATCAGATCATCAGACACAGGTACCACGACTAGTGTGCTGCTCCTTTCGGATCCAGACATTATTAAACAACAGAAATTTTTTACTGAAATTGTTCTCCAGTTTTGGACAGGTCTCGGAGGAACACCCCTATGGAAATTCAGGAACTTTAAAACACATACAAATGAAATATACCTTTCTGAGAGCAGAGCCCTTTCCAAGACTGAGCAAGATTCTGTTCCTCTATGAATGATCGAGTCTGTACCAGTTATTCTTTCTGTTTTGAAGTATGGTAGGCTGTCACAGGTATGTGATTAAATATGGAGGCCAGAGGGCATACTGGGGTTGTAAATGCAAACTGGGGTTGTAAATGCAAACTGCTAAGTAAAAGAAGCTTATTCTAAAATGCTACGAAGAGGCTAGGTGCCGGTGGCTCACACCTGTAATCCTAGCTACTCAGGAGGCAGAAGATCAGAAAGATGGAGGTTCGAAGCCAGCCTGGGCAAGTTTGTGAGACCCTATCTTATAACAACCTTTCACAAAAAGGGCTGGTGGAGTGGCTCAAGATGAAGGCTCTGAGTTCAAGCCCCAATACCGCAAAAAAAAAAAAAAAAAAAAAAGCTACATGACATTCTGGAGAAGGAAAATTTATGGAGACAGTAAGTAAACCAACCAGTGGTTGCCAGGGGATCCAGGGGAGAGAAGGTAGAATATAGGGGATTGTTAGGCAGTACAACTATTCTGTACACTACCAGAATGGTGGATATATGTCATTATACATTTAACAAAACACAGAACGTACAGTACAAAGAATGAGCCCTAATGTAAACTGTGGATAGCAGTTAATTATGCCAATAATGGGCTCATCAGTTACAACCAACATACCTTACTATGTAAGAGATCAATAATAGGGGAAACTGGAAGGTATTGAGAGGGTATTTGGGAAGTCTCTGTACCTTCCATTTTTTGGAAAACCTAAGACTATCTCCTAAGATGAAATTTACTGATTAAAAATGAGATGTTCAGTCGCATTTTTCTATAGCCACAGTGCTCTAATGGCAAAACTATGTGAGAAAAATTTGAGACTGTTTCAAAACTCTGTTTAGGCCCTCCCCTCTTTTTTAAAGAGTGAGATAAAACATAGTAAAATGCAAAGATTTTAAGTGAACAAATTGATAAAATTTTGACTTACATGTATACCCATAAGCTATCACTCAGATCAAGAAATAGAGAGTTTCTAGTACCTGAGCAGGTCCCAATGTGTCTTCTCTTCATGTGGGGATTACTCTACACTCCTCCAAAGGCCATCCAAACATCTATCACTGTAGAATAGTTTTACTGGTGCTTGAAGGTAAGCTAAAGCACCATATGGTGTGCACTTGTTTGTGCTTGGTTCCTGCTACTCATGTTTGTGAGATCCATCAATATTGGCATGCAGCATGGTAGTATGCTTTTTCAGTGTGATAGAATTGCACACGTGAATGCAACATTTTATTTATTCATTTGAGTTGTCTCTAGCCTATAATGCAGCTATGAATATTCTTCAAACATGTTTTGATTAAGATAAACACTCAGTTCTCTATAAACATAGGAGTATATTACTGCTGGCTCATAGAGAATATGTATGTTAAACTTTAGTAGATACTCTCAAACCATCTTACAAAATGTTTGTAACAGTAGGCTGCTAAATTGTGCAAGAGATTTTTGCGTTAACGTCTATCAGTTTGGTTGTCAATCCAAGTTCATAGCTGTTTGACTGTAATCAGTAACTTCATCTCATTTTTTTGGAGGCACTGGGGTCTTGAATTCAGGGCCTCATGCTTGCTAGACAGGCACTCTAGTACTTGAGCCACTTCACTAGCCTGTTTTTGTGTTGGGTATTTTTGAGATATGGTCTTGGGAACTATTTGCCTGGGCTGACCTAGAACGGCATCCTCCTGGTCTCTGATTCCCAAGGAGCTGGATTACAGGCTGAGTGGTGCCTGGCCTCATTCCATGTTATTAATACAAAATACAACATTGAATTTTCAGTTATCCAATTGTGTTACTGATTATGCAGAATAAATTGTGGTGGGAGCATAAATTTGTGTAAGCACTTGGTTTGGTAGCTTCTTCTGTTTAACACCTACATACCCTACATCCAGAATAACTATGTATTTCAGTTTGCACAAGACAGTCCAGGCTTCTACCTTAACAAGAAAGTTGTTAACAGTGTCCTATTTTCATTCTCAAAAGTATCCTGTTTTAAACAATAATTTATAACAGTCATCAAGCATTTCTTCCACTTGTAGGTAAAGGAACACTAGATATAGGAACAATCTAAAAATATTTATAAAGGAATTCACAACAATTTTACTTACAATAACCCCAACTGGATATAACCCAATTTTTTTTTTTTGACACAGAGTTTCACTATGTAGATCAGGCTGCCCTCAGTCTCACTGACACTTAGAATGTGTTTTTCTTTATATATCTTATGCCCAAATAAAAACATCTACTAAACAAAAGCCTGGACAATAATATCCATGAAAGACTGTTGGAAAGACATGCAATTGCTATTCATTCCTCTACTAGCATTCCTAAATTTAACCTTGGGAACTATCAGATGACCACTAAACTATGCATTTAGATGCTTTTGTTTTAGTCCATCATAAAATTGCTCCACAGCTGGGTGAGGTGGCTTACACTTATAATCCAAGGTACTCAGGAGGTGGAAATCTGGAGGACTGTTGTTCAAGGTTAGCCTGGACAAAAAGTTAGACTCCACTTCTTATTTTTTTATTTTTTTTTTTTGTGGTACTGGGGTTTGAACTCAGGGCCTTGTGGTGAGGTAGGGCAGGTGCTTTACCATTTGAGTCACTCCACCAGCCTGTGAGACCCCATTGTAACCAACAGGTGGGGAGTGGTGGTATATGCCTATGATCCCCCTTACTATGGAGTTGTAAATAGCAGGATCATGGCCCAGGCTAGCCCTCAAGAACTGAGACCCTGTCCTGAAAATAACTAAAGCCAAAGGGACTCGGGGTGCAGCTCAAGTAGTAGAGCACCTGCCTAGCAAGCGCGAGGCCCTCGTTTAAACCCCAGTACCACCAAAACAAAACAAAGTTGCTCGTCCTAACATGTTAGGCCACTACCCTAACACTTTCCTGTCAATACATTTTCCTTTCCTCCTCCTGTGGACCTACAAGAGAAATACATGTTTTGGCTAACAAATACGTTGGCCCAATTAAATATGTTCATTTTGAGTGTTAAAATTAACTCCGATTTTATTAGATTTTTGTCTAACCAATGATTCTTTTAACTATTAGACTGAACTGTATGATACTGCATTTTTGTAAGCAAAGGTCAGAATCATTATTCAGTTATTTCTTAAATTATATGTATTCATAAAAATTGCCCCCAATAAGGTATAAATCTAAAAGTAAAGATTTGCCCACTGAACATAAACAAGCTTCTTAGTTTCAGTTGTTTGGTTGTATTCCAATAAGGCCATCAATAAAACACTCAAATACGCTTTCAAATTTGTAGTGAAACAGACTAACCAGAACAACCCCTATCCTCAAAACCATAACAAAATAAAAACAAAAAACTGCTTCCTAGCCATGCATACTGGTACATGCTTGTATCCCCAGCTTCTGGAGTCTGAGGCAGGGTGGTCACTTGAGTCCAGAAGTTTGAAGCCAGCCTGGGCCACAAAGCAAGAACCCCATCCCAAAACAAAAACCAAATTGCTTTTGTGTGTTTGTGTGTGTAGTATCAGGTGGGGGTTGTACCCAGGAACTCACACATGCTAGCCATGTACTCTACCACTAAGCTACATCTCTATGCCTCACTTTATTTTGAGACTGAGTTTCACTAAATTGCTGCAGCTGGCCCTGAACTTGTGCTTCTCCTGGCTCAGCCTGCCAAACATCAGGGATTACAGACATGCAACACCACACGACAACTTGTAAAAGTATGTATTTTTTTCAGCTGGCATACCCTCACCTTAATCCTAGGACTCAGGAGGTAGAGGCAGGAAGATTGTGAGTACATGGACAGCATGGGCTATACATAGCAAGATCCTGTTTCAAAACACCAAAAAAAAAAAAAACCCATATTTTTTTGTTTTCCGTTATTATTCTGATATTTAGTTAAAAATATTAGCATTTTTACAAACTATCTTTATAATATTTATACCACTTAAAATAAATCTATGGGTATAAATATTTGCATTGCTGTTGTACTTATTAATACACATGATTAAGAGACAGATTTTTCCAAATCACATGATTTGAATATTTAAAATATGTACTCTTTGGAAACATACGAACAGTTGGTTGCTGTACATGTATTCTGCCTCTTCTACTAGTCCTGTGGTGGAAAGGATCATTTAAAAACCATTTTTGGGGCTGGAGGTTTGGCTCAAGTGGTAGAGCACTTGTTTAGCAAGTGCAAGGCCCTGACTTCAAGCCACAATACTGCAAAAAAGAAAAAGTAAAAGATCATTTTTACATCCAAGAATTTAGCATTCTGGCCTCATAAGAGAAGGCACATGAGTGCTGATGAGCTACCCTGAGAAGATGAATAAGCCCTCAGGCACTGGTTATTCATCTCATTCTTTTATATGCCAGATGAGAATATTAATCAGCAGACAGATGAAAAGTGCTAAAATACAAAGACCTATAAAATGTGTTGGTTCTTACCTGATGTGGACTGCTTCATCATGTTATGCATTGAAAGAGTAAAAAAAGTAAAAACATGGAGAATTTATTTAAATAACATTTAAGATAACTAACAAACCCATCACAACTTAGAAATCTTAGCCATGAGCTATCAACAAAGAGATTGGGTTTTAGGATTTCTCTGCAAGCATTAAACAATGCTGGCCCCAAAAGCACTTAGTAATTAGAAAAGGAAAGTGATGAGATATATAATTTACAAAGAATAAAGCACAAAATGCTGTATACTTAATAAGAAAACAGGAAACTGTCATGTTCATAGTCTGATGAATGTAGGTTTTGACAGGAAGCAGCAGTTTCTAACTGCATGATAGTAAAAATTCAAACACTCAAAAATACTATTAAGAACCATTACGGCTATTTCACACAAATATTACACTGAAACTTTACAGGGATGAATCTTTTGTAGCCCCAAAGGATTCTATAATCATCAAGCATATTTAAGTATGTTAAATTTTTTTTATTAGTCTACTTTATTAGCTAAGCTTCTAAATGTTCAAATAAATTTCTTCAGTCAAACAAAGTAGTGTCATAATTCCACAGTTTTAGTGCCTGTAAATGTTATTAATAAATAACAAGAAAAATCTGTGCCTAGAAAATTTCATCACCTGGGCAAGTGTCCCTGGGGACACCTGTTATTTGGAATATTACAGAAGACTACTAACTTCAAAAAGTTTGGGTTCATTTTTATACTTGTTTTAAAGAGACACAGTAGTAAGTTCTCCTTTAACAATTTTAACATCTGAGGGTCATGAAATTAGTAATAAACCCTTACATTTATGATGCTTTACAGTTAAAAGTGCTTCCATGTATATTATTTCAAGTTAAAAATATCCTTTCCTTGTGTGTGATTGGAGGTTGCACAGTGCAGACAACTACCACGTTCTGAGATTCAAAAGAGTAAGAGGAAGGACTGCACTGGGTATTTTGAAAGACAATCAATCCACAACAAAGTGGAAAAAAGTCATCCACACACCAAAAAAACCCCTAACCAAATGAACTTTGATCACTACTAGACGGGGTTTGAACCATGAAGTGAGTCATGTGACACCAAGTGAACTGCAAAACAGTTGCAGTAAGTTTCCAAGACTGAGTCATATCAGATTGTAAGGCTCCCATTCGTACATCTGGGTTTGTATACTCAATCTTTGTAAAACACAGAGCTATGGCTTTTTAAACTAAACATAACATTTCTGTAACAGATGCACAATAAAAATTTAAATAAAAATATATTATATTTTATATGGGAAAGTAGATGCAAAGTCCAAAAATTATATAGATACCTATTTCTAAGTTCTAGAGGCTTTACTTTTTTTTCCTCCCCCAGAGTTTGGTCAGTAATTCTGTTGGATTCTTTGTAGAATATCTTTAATAGTTTTCTAAGTTTTCAAATTTTTAAATAAATGTAAATGGGAAATGATACTCTAAATTTTTCTTAAGTATCAACTTCTCTGAAAAACTGTACTATAAACAAAGATTAAAACTAGCAACATGCACACAAACCAAAAGATTTCCAGAGAATCAGAACAGGAAACCAATAAAAGTGATCATTTGGAGGTCATGACTTCTTGATCACTGCTCAATCTACAGAACTTAAAAACCAGTTTAAATTAAAACATTCAAAATTTTTATTAAAATAATACTTAAGCAGAATAAAGAAAAAACATTTTCATCATTGTTTAAGTAAGTAATAAAAGGTAAAAATATTTAAAACTTAAGAAATGATAGATTCTCTATCAAATGTATAAAATGCAATAGTTAAAACTCACATTTTTAGAACCAGTGAATACTATTTACCCACATGTAAGTGGAAAAGGTGGAAAATAAAAGTTTGGAATTGAAGAAATGTACAGTGTACACTTGTTACCAGAGCAGGAGAGAAGGGAGTCAGTCATTTTCAGAGAATTCTGAATCTGTCAGTACATATTAAGATCTATCCAGCATTTTGGGCAAACAAAATGAAACTGCTACTGAATGTATTCTTCCTGGCAGCTGACACATCTTAATAAAATTGAAACCATTAACATTATTTAGTCTAATGTCAATGGTGATGAGGTTAGGAATATATGAGGTTCTATGTAAATTTATGACCAATTACAGGAAATAAATCACTTCACACTTGTTTCACTCTGAACTTTTAAAGCTACATCAAAGTAGCACATAGATTTCACTTGATTTAACCTTTAGCTGAAGCATTTCAAAACTCAAACTGTTAGCAAAATGCCCTCATGAAAACGAAGTACTTTTTTTTCTATCTGGATTGAATTCTGTTAAGAAGAATTATTGTCCTCTAAAGTATATATAGTGGGTTTTAAATCAGTCCAATCAACCAAATGTGCACTAACAAATATACTAGATGCTGGAAAGGCAAAGATAAAGGTAAGTAATGACAAGACTCCTGCCCTCAGTTCAGCCTGAAGGGAGAGACAGCAAATGACAAGTGATTCTAAGATGGCACATTAAGGGTCTAAGCAAGCCCACAGGAGAAGCTGTGCACTGGCGTAAGGGAGAATTTTTGGGGATGGAGGAAGATGATGATGCTTGAGTTGGGTCTTTAAGGAAGAGCAGGTGTGTGTGGGGGAATTCAGGCACAGGTGGCATAGTGAAAGGCCCAGAGGCCTAAGAATGGATTATGTATTGGGAAACTGCAAGTGGTTTGGTGTGACTGGATATAGGTCTCAATACGAGAGATGAAACTTGAAGGCGAGCAGGGGCTAAATTTTGAAGAACCTTACTTTATGCTGAAGAATTAGGCTTTTATCATGGAGGCTATGGGGGAACCACTGAAGCAGGACAGTAGTGTCATAAGATTTATCTAATTACTTATGATATTGTTTTGTGGAACAGCTGGCATAAATAATAGCAACACTATTTAGTACTATGCCTGAGGTACTGTTTTAAGTGCTTTCCCAGTATAATTCCTATGAGATAATTGAAGGCTAAAGGGATTAATTTACATAGTAACACAGCAAGAAAGTGCTATAGCTGGGTATCTATAATGTACCAGGCACCATCTCTGGTCCTATAATGTCTAGTAGGCAGACACAAACTACCTAAACATTTACAAATAAACTGGAATGTGAGCCAGTAAACAAAGTTAACAGAAAATCAAGAAGGTCAATTTATCCAAGTTTGAATATGATACAATTGATAAGAACCATGGCCTCATTTAATGGCTCAATAAGAGTGACCTTAAAATTTTCTAGGAATCAGAATACCTAAGAAATCTGATATGAACCCATCTGCCCTCCAAAGATGTACATATCTTTATACAGAAAATGCCTGTAAACAGTTTAATAGACCCCATCCAAAGGCCCCATGTTAGGAAGTCTTCAGAAAGACTATGAATTTTTAAAAATGGCTACTGAGGATACTCATGCCTGTAATCTCAGTTACCCAGACTTGGAGATCGGGAGGATCATGGTTCAATTCCAGCAGGAGATGGGAGTGGGAAAGTTAGCAAGATCCCCATCTTAATGAATAAAGTGGGTGCTGGGTGTGGTGGTGCACGCCTGTCATCTCAGCTATGGGAGAGGCATGAATAGGAGGATCATGGTACAGGCTGGCCTGGGAAAAATTGAGACCCTATCCTCAAAATAACTAAAGCAAAAAGGGCTGGGTGTAGGGTTCAAGTGATAGAGTGCCTGCCTAGAAAGCACAAGGTCCTGAGTTCAAATGCCAGTACTGCCAAAAAAAGGCTACTGAGGTACAATTAACATTCCATGAAATTACCTATTTAGAGTGTGTAATTCAGTGTTTTTTAGTATATCCACAGAGTTAGGTTCTCATCACCAGAATCGATCTTAGGATATTTTCATTGCCTCAAAAAGAAACTACTTGTTAGGTATCATCTCTTCTCCTCAATCTCAGGTAACCACTATTCTATACTGTCTATAGATTTCCCTATTCTGGACACTTCATATTCATGGTATATAATATGTGGACTTTTGGGACTGATTACTTGCATTTATCATCTATATTGTAACACTTCAGTACATTTTGTTTTTAGGCAAGGTCTTGCTATATATAGCATAGGCTGGCTTCAAATTCACCATCCTCCTACTTCAGCCTCCTGAGTACTGGGATTACAGACATGTGTTGCCACACCTGGCTTCACTACTTCTTTCTTTTATTGCCTAATAATATCCCATCATATGTGTATACCATGTTTTATTTATTTATTCATTCATTAGTTGACTGGTATTCGTGTTTTCACTTTTTGGCCATTATGAGTAATGCTATGAATATTAATGTGAAAATTTTAGTGTGGACATGATTTCATTGACTTGACTAGGTATATACCTATGCGTAGAATTGCTGGTTCATATGGTAAATGTGTTTAATCACTTGAGGAAACACTATACTGTCTTCCCTGTCTTCCAAATTGTCCGTACCATTTTATATTCCTACCAGCTATGAATAAGGTTTGTATTTCTCTACATCCTTATATTTATTATCGGTTTGATTAGATGCCTCCCGGTAAGGATGAAGTGCAACTCACTGTGATTTTGAGTTCTGTTTCCTTGATTGTTAATGATGATGAACTTATTTTCTTGTGCGTTCTGCTCATTTGAATATATACATTTTGGAAAAGATTATAGAAATCCTTTACCCATTTAGTAATTGGGCTATTTATCTTTTTATATTTCAATGGAAGACTTTAAAAATATGGTCTAAAAACAAGTCTCTTATCAGATAAATGCTTTAATTTTGATCTATTTTTTTAGGTTGTCTTTTCACTTTTTTGATGGTGCTCTTTGAAGCACAAAAGTTTTAAGTTTTTTGATTTCAGCTTATGTATTTTCTCCTTTGTTGCTGTGCTTTTGGTGTCATATCTAAGACTATGTGACTTTTAAAGTAAGTCCCATTTTCTTTTCCTATCAAAGTAAAGGCTAATCTAGAAAGTCAACTACTTGAAGTGCTCCACTGAAACAAACCTGAAAACCATTCTAGTGATATACAAAGTTGCTCTGGTTTTAAAAAATATACTTGAGAAAGATATTTAAAAATTAGAAATTATATGTCTGATATGGGAAGTATATTACAATATATAAAGAACTCTTATAACTCAATTCCAAAAAGATAAATAACTCAACTTAAAAAAGGGCAAAGGATTGCATGTAGAAATGTCTTCCCCTTGTTCCTTTAGGGGCAGGAATACATATATAACATGCCACATTAAAAAAGGAGTTCTCAGGGCTGCCAACCTTACAGTAGAGATTAAGTGGCAGTATGTTTCTCATACATAAAAGGAAAAAGAAGAAGAAAGAAAAGAAGAAGAAGAATAAAAAAGGGCAAAGGATCTGAACAGACATTTCCCCAAAGAAGATACAAATGGCCAACAAGCATATGGAAAAATGCTCAGCGTCATTAGGCCATCAGAGGAACCCACACCAAAACCACAATGAGATGCCACTTCACTTACAAGGCTAGTATCACCAAAAAGACAGTAATAAGTGTTAATGAGAATGTGGAGAAATCAGAAGCTTCATACACAGCTGGTAGGGGTATAATATGTTACAGTAACTTTAGAAAACAATATGGCAGCTCCTCAACTGGCTAAATGCAGAGCTGACATATGACCCAACAAGTCTACTGTTACCTACATACTTAGACAAATGTAAGCATATGGTCATATAGAAGTTTATATATGAATGTTCATAGCAACATTATTTATGATAGCCAAAAGGTAGAAATAAGCCAAATATCCATGAAGTGGTCAATGGATAAAAAGTGGTATATTCACGTATTAGAATATTACAATATGAATGAACTTTGAAAAGATTATGCTGAGAAAGACAGTAGTTACAGATACATATTTTACAATTCCATTTATACTAAATGTCCAGTATAAGAAAGCCCACAGATATCGAAAGTAGATCAGGCTGCCCAGAACTGGGGAAAAGAGGCTTGAAGGTAATGGAAAGTGACTACTAATAGGTACAGGATTTCTTTCTGGAGTGACAGACAAAAAAGTTCTAAAATTGATTGTGATGGTGGTTGCACAACTTCGTGAATACACTAAAACTCAGTGAATTGTAAACTTTAAATGGGTGAACTTTATCAAATATGTATAGCTCAGTAAAATGGTAACTTATACATACAAAATAAAGCAGAAATCTTGCATGTATGTTTCCAATAAGAGTTGTTGCCAGACTGAAAATAACTTTCTTCTTTTTTTTTTGGGGGGGAGCACGGGGGTAATTAGGGCTTGAATGCATGATCTCTTCTGCTAGGCAGGCACTTTACAGCTTGAGCCACACCTCCAGTACTTTTTGTGTTAAGTGTTTCTTCTGAAATAGGGTCTTGCTTTCTGCCTGGGCTGGCCTTGAACCTCAGTCCTCTTGATCTCTGCCTCTTGGTAGCTAAGATTACAGGTGTGAGTCTGTGTGCATGGCTGAAAATAATTTTCTACTTAGGAAATGTAGCAACACATTTTATCTTACAAAAAGTTACTTGTGGGCTGGGGTTGTAGCGCAAGTAGTAGGGCAGTGCCTACCTAGCAAGTGTGAGACCCTGAGTTCAAACCCCAATACCTAAAAAAACAAAAACAGAAACAAGTTATTTGCCAACACTGTGAATCTTATATATGTAACTTCCCCCACATTTTAAAATAAATGGTGGCTACTTCCTACAGCTTCATCTTAAACAGGCAGAAATTAAAGCATAAAAAAGCTTATGCTTTAAAGGAAATGCAAATCAAAATCACACTAAGATTCTACCTCACTCCTGTTAGAACAGCTACCATCAAGAACACCACCAGCAATAAATGCTGGTGAGGATGTGGGGATAAAGACCCTCACACACTGCTGGTGGGAATGTAAGCTAGTACAACCACTATGAAAAACAATATGGAGGCTCCTTAAAAAACTAAAAATAGATCTGCCATATGATCCAGCAATACCACTCCTAGGGATATACCCAAAGGAATGTGAGTCAGGTTACTACAAAGACACCTGACACTCATGTTTATTGCAGCAATATTCATGATAGCTTAAGCTATGGAACAGCCTAGATGCCCCACTACTGACGAATGCATTAAGAAAATGTGGTATTGATACACAACGGAATTTTACTCAGCCACAAAGAAGAATGAAATTTTGTCATTTGCAGATAAATGGATGGAACTGGAGAACATCATCTAAGTAAAGTTAGTTAGGCTTAGAAGGCCAAAAGTCACATGTTCTCCCTCATGTGTGGATTACAGACCTAAAATAAATGCAGTAATATTATTGGACATGGGTCACACACTAAAGGGAGTCCATGCATGGGAGGAATAGGGAAAGGGAAGGAAACCAAAATCCTGAATATGGTTGATGTGCTCACTGTATAGGAATGAATATAGTAATCTTAAACTGGCCGAGGCCACTATGGGAAGGGGACTAGGGAATAGTGAAGAAGACTGGTAAGGATGAACTAACTGGGGTTGTAATACATATATGCACGGAAACAACACGAGGAATCTCCCTGTATAGCCATCTTTATCTCAAACTACCAAAAACTCCATGTTTCTCCTATTAGCTTTTATGTTTTTTCTTCTACAAAATCTGAGAACAGGATGGGAGGGAGAATGAAAGAGAGTAGTGGAAGGGGTGAATTCAAGTATGATATATTTATACATTGTAAGAGCCTTTGTAAATGCTACAGTGTACCCCCACCAGCAAAACAATAACAAAAAAGTTTATGCTTTAGGCTGAAGTATGAAGTAAAAGCAGGTGAATGCATTTGTACTATTCATTTTTTTCAGAAGCTAAAACTGATACAAAAATACTTTTTAAACATGTACTACACACATACAGCCACTTACCCACACTATTTTGTCACTGAACACAAAGAAAGCTTTCAGACAAGGTTAGTATCTCTCTCTTCCTCATCCTGAGGTACTCACAGGCTGCTCAGTTAAGATTGGGCACTTAGAAACCACATGATCTCATGAATGCTATCTTATCACATCACAGGTTCCTCATACTGACCACAACAACTTAAATCAGACAGGCAGCAAAGTAGCACAGAGTCTTTGACACGTACTATTGGTGTAACATTTTCAGCTGTCCTGTTTGTGGAGAGAGAAAATCTGATTATCTCATGTCCAACTGCATCTGTGAGATATGGTTCATGAAAAACACATGATTTACTACGCCAAGGACTTCCAACCACAGTTTAAACTTTTTAGTTTTTGCAAATCTGAGAAAGCAAGCAATTCATCTCTTATCAATGCTCCTTTAACTGATACTTGGTCAATTTGTGGAGCCCATTTGCAAATCTTCCTACTTTGAACTTTTAAATTTAACAATATATAGCCTTAAAAATAAGTGTAGAGGGACTGGAAGTGTGGCTCAAGTTGTTGAACACCTGTCTAGAAAGCACAAATTCAATCCCCAGCACTGTGAAAAACAAACAAAAAAACAAGTATGGAGTATTGGGTAACTCCTTGGATATTGGCAACAAAGTATCTAAATTAGGTTGTGAAGATTCAAACTGGCTCGGAAACACATACTATAGACCTTAAAAGATATATAATTAAAAGGTACATTAAACATAATTGAGGAAGTAGATTGTATTTTATGGATTTCCTCTTGTTTAGGAAAGCTTTACTCTGGCCTGAATATGTGGCTCTGTCATAGAAAACTTGCCTAGCATGTTTGAGGTTCTGTGTTTCAGTCCCTACTCCATAAAAATAAAACTAAGCAAACAAAAACCCTGAAACAAAAGAAACTTACTGTACCTTTTGCCATCAGATCAATCTCTATGAATGCTGTTTTAGTACCACACATTAAAACAAAGTGAGCAGAGAGGTTCCTCTCTGTCTGGTCCCCTCTCTACTAACTTATCTTCTACGTTTGTACTCCTTCTTAGTCTTCTTTGTGACCTACTTTCCTGCCTCAAAACCTTTAAATATTCATACCCTGTTGTTTGAAATACCCTCTTCTCTTCTTTTCCTGGCTATTTTTCTACTTCTTTAATATATACTTCAGGCAGCTCCATGACAAGAGACTTTCTGACTTGCTTGTAGGACATGGCCCCATGTGATTTTACCACAGCACCACCAATACTCACTGACTTTCTCTACTGTAGTTGGGACTCCTGAACAGCTGGGACCATGACTTTTATACAGCTAGCCTAGCCCTGGGTTGGAAGGGACTTTAAGGATCACTTAGTATAATTGCTTCAGAATGAAGAAACTGAAACTGAAACCCACAGAGCTAACCAGTTATGGAATGCAATTTCCAGACCTGTAAGCCAAAATAACCTTTTAAATTTTTACAACTTTATTACCTTAGGCATTTTGTTAAAGTGATGGAAAGCTGACTAACACAAGTATTTCATACAGTGATATTATTCCAAACATAAAAAATTATATGCAGTATAATAATTAAGAATAAATTTTTAAAATACAAGTAGAGGCTGAAAGATTCATGGTATCAAACATGTAATTTATGGCCCCCAAAGCAACTTTCACAGGAGCTGGAACCTTTTAAAAACTAGATTTTAACCCATCCTGAAGAGGGGCCTTCTGTTCAGGCTAGTGGCATGTGGCTCAGGAGAGCCCACCCCAGTCCTTGGGAAACCTGGCACTCAGGTCCTGCCCTGTCCGTGAGCCCAGGGAGCATGCTTGCAGCTCACTAGGTGTCCTGTAGCTGGAAGGGGCTGGGGCTGGCCTCCTTGTCACGCTGTGGGTAGATGAGCATCAGGGACATCTACTCACTCCTCCAGGCCCAGCTGGTGGGTGCCACCTGTACTGATTTGATTGTTGGGACCTCACATGTGTTGGATAGTTTTGCCAAGCACAGGGCAAAGGAGAAAAAAGAACTGGCCTTTCAGCCTCCTTGGAACTTCACCCAGATTGTATGATCCGTGTGCATGGACAGGTCCATGAGGCTCTTCTTTGTCTGCCATCTTGATGTGGCACATAGCCAGAATTCTTCAGATGCATCAAGGAAATTAAACAACTATGCTGTAATGCTTGCTTCTTGAAAGCTTTCCTCTGGGAATTACTATGTCTTTACTTGCTCCACTTGTCCTCCTATTCCACTATTTTTTTTTTTAAATCTCCTTTGCTCTTTTTAGGTCAGGAGTACCTCAGAACTTACTTGAGTCCCCCCTTCTCTTCATTAATGCCATGTTTTTTTGTTGCCAATGACTTCATCTGTTTTTACCCTGATCACCCTTTAGAATTTCATATTCACATATCCACTGCTTGACACCTTCATTTGAATGTTTAAAGAAAATCTTAACCTTAACATAAACAACAGAGTTTGTGATTGGCCACCTTTCCTAATCTCATTCAACTGACATCAACCAACCAACCATTTCCTTGGCTGCTCAAGTCATTCAAGTCATGAACTGCTTTTTCTTATGAGAGAAACATACCTATACTGTAACCACATTGCAACATTTCCACTTCTTCCATCCTTTTAAGCTACCTTCACTCTTACCTGAACTATTTAACAGACTCCTAATGAATTTCCATTTCCATTTTCTTTCCTAAAATCAATTCACCATATAGCAGGCACAGCAAATGAGACAGCATCATTCTTAAAATCATTCAAAGGCTCCCCATTATAACAGAAATAAAATCCAAACTATAATCCTGGCTTCTACAACACCCTATGTGATCTGAACCCAACTCCCTCCATCTTTTCATACCATTTTTTCCATCCTCCACTATACTCTTGTCATACTAGTGTAGATTCTCAAAAAGCCCACTTTATTTTCTTTGAGGGTGTTTGTGCTAATTATTTCTTCTGTCTGGAATGTTCTTTCTATTAAATTTTGCAAATCAGGATGCTTTTATGTTACCTACCTGCAAAGGCTTTCACAAACATCATTTATTCATTAAAAGCATTTTCATAAAGTAACTGCTAACACTGTTATAAATGCTAGGGGAAAGGTATTAAATCTCAGTAAACAGGGAAATGCACATTAAAACCATTAATGAGAAACATCTTCAAAGCCACAGAATGGCTCAAACTAGAAAGACTGACAATCCACACATTGATGAGAATGTAGAATAAGAACTTTCTTCACTGCTCATGAGAGTATAAACGTGCATAACTATTTGCAAAAATGTTAACAGACCAAACTGAAAATAATGCAAACGTGACAACAGAATGCATAAATAAATCATGGTATATGTATACAAGTGAAAATTATACAGCAATGAAAAAGAGAAAACTATAGCTACATTTAAAAATGATGCAGTGAAATATTACAAGATTGAGCAAAAGAAGCAACACACAAAAAAACATATAATAAGAAGCCATTTATATGAAGTTGAAAAACTGAGATCATAGTTACCTTTGAGGCAGGGGAGTGAGTAGTGGTTGGGATAGAGTATGAATGGGGTTTTATTTCTTGGGAGTGAGTTGTACTTACATGGATATGATAACTCTGATATTTTACTGAGCTGCAAACTTGTGACCTCAGGTACTTTTCTATACAAAAGTATTTTTTAAAAAAATTTCTGGGAATTGCAGGGGAGGTGTGAAGAGATGGTGGGGGCATTACAACCAATGTACAATGTAAGTCTATTTGGAATTGGCACAATGAATCCCCACTGTACAATAAATATATGCTAATGAAAATGAAAAAAGATACACTGCAAAAAAGAGAAAAAAAATGCCAAAAAGTTTCAATTTTTATGATTGTGAATCCATTCTATTAAAGAATGGGAAGGATAATAACCAGGGAACTCAAACTAAGTCTCCTTTATGAAGAAGTAATAGAGAAAATGCTGTTTAGTTTTAATAGTTGTGGCTCTTTTAACCAATTGGTCTGTTTTTATCACATAGACACTAAATGTTTATATAACCTGGTTTTTCCATTTTGTGTTGACTGCTGAAAACCTCAGAGCCAGGTTTGAAGCCCACTTACTGGAAATATACAGGTATGCGTTTTTATATTATATTGCTATACTTGTTACTTTTCTCACAAAATTATAGTTTGCTATTTTGTAACATTTACAAATTTCTTTATTCACATCAGGAACAAGGAAGGATAATAAAAAAATGCTTTAAAGGTTATTTTCTTTCTTTTTAAAAACATATACTATTGTTGGTCTAACTTCATTCTAGTTTAATGTACTATAATCTAACCCAAAGTCCTGGTTCTGAATTCAAGCTCCTGTCACTTACTAGTTGTATGACTCTGGTCAAGTTATTTAGCTTCTCTGAACCTATCAACCGTGAATACTATTTTTAACAAATGTCATTCATGATGATAATTTTGATTTAATTATTTATTCATTTTCTTTCTTTTTCTTTTTTTTTTTTTTTGACAGGGTTTTGCTACCAACCCCAGGTGGCCTCAAACTTGAGATCCTCCATCTTACCCTCAGTTTGGGAATAATAATTTTTATAGGACAATTATGAAGATTAAAATAATTACCCAAAGTTGGGGTGTAGTGGTACATGCCTACAAATCTCAGCATTGGAAAGGCAGGAGGATCTTGAGTTTGAGGTCAGCCTTACACAGTGAGATCATGTCTCAAAAGAAAAAAAAAAAAAGTTAAAACCTACCTGTACTCCAAAACCATTTTCAAATCAGTTAGTTTGTGTATATACATATGAATTCTCCCATAAAATAAGACTCTAAATGGCAAGCAGGCTCCAAAGGATCCAGATAAGTGTAATTAACTGGTAACTTCGTTGAATGATAGGATTTTTATTTCCTAAGATGTGTATATCTAAGTCAATTTTTTATTTTTGGTGGTACTAGGGGTTGAACTCAGTGCCTTATGCTTGCTAGGCAGGCACTATTACTACTCGAGCCACCCCACCAGCCCAAGATGTCAAATGAGTCCTTAGTACATTTCTGTGAAGTTTTTTGTTTTGTTTTGCTTTTTGTGCTACAGGGGCTTGAACTCAGGACCTCATACACTAGGCAGCTGCTCTAGCACTTGAAGCACTCCTCCAGCCCCTGGGTATGTTTCTTTTGATGTCTAAACATGAATATACTTCTACCTTTCTTTCTTGGCATTGACAGAATTGTCTTTACTGTTCATCAATTATAAAACAGTCCCATGCTGCAAAAGCAGTTGTTTTATTAACTCCCAGAACCTATTTTGTTTCATGTTTGACCTAATTGCTCTAGATGCTCAATTTGCCTGTCAGATTTCATTTTTTCAAAACCCAGTCCATATGTAGTTACCATCTTACCCCTGTATATTTCCAAGGAGGAGATATATATATATACATATATTGATTGGGCTTGGCGTACACAGGTATGGAGTTATATAGCTGGAACTGAAAATATCCCACCTCTACTACTGAACAGAGTATGGCTGTGGGTAATTATTGTGTCCCCCAGAACCTAGGTTATCATATATAAGATGGGAATGATAATGATGCTACCTTCTCCCTAAGACTGCTGCAAAGATTAAAAACCAAAAGTGTAACGGTATAATGTCTGGCACAGAGCAAACAATGATAGCTACTGATGACAGGTGGGAGGTTAAGAGGTAGGAGAATGGAGGGAACAGCACTTGAACTGGAAACCTCAGGTTCTTTTTTATGGAGACAAGAGGCAGGTAGTAGGGTAGGATCTAACCCAGCTCTTGCTAGGTTTGAGGAAGCAAGGGTTTCCATATCGTGGCTTCTGTGAAGGTCTTGGCAGGGTATAAGAGGCTCCAGATTTAAAAAGTTTCTATGGGAAGTAAAACTAGTCAGAGTGTGAGGAATTGCAGTGGATGAGAGTCAAAGAAGGCATAGGATGGATCACAGTAAGCAGCAGTAAGTGAAGATAAATCTCTAAAAGGCCAGCAGGGAGAGACAGGGCCTAGTTCTTGTGGCTAGGTCAACTACAGAATTCACTTACTGCATGTCTGCAAATTCTGTGTCAGGGAGGAACAACATTCTTAATATATTATTATTATTATTCCTGAGATTTTAGACACTAATTCTAATGTCTGTGTAAGTAGCACAGAAAGAACAGGCAAAACTCGATTTTATTCTGGCTCAATCATTTATTGCTTATATGTATCCTGACTTAACCATTAATGCCTAGAAAGATACTTAATCATTGTGAGTCTTGGTTTCCATATACATGCACGTGTGAACAATACCATCTTCAGATGGGGTTGTTCTGAGTGTCAGCAATAACAAATATGAAGTGCAAGATGCAATGTCTGGCCATAGTGGGTATTCAATAAATAGTAACGATTATTTTGTCACATATCATAATGTATTCAGCCATTAATAAAAATAACCGGCTTAATCTTTTATTACTTCATATAACTAGTTAAGTATGGTGACAAATACCTGCAATCCCATTACTTGGGAGGCTGAGGCAAGAGGATCATGAGTTCTAGGCCAGTCTAGGCTACAGAGCCAGATCCCATCTCAAAAAAAAAAAAAATCAATTGCCAGGTGCCTGTATTCCTGATCTTGGAGATTAGGAGGATTGCAGTTTGAAGCCAGCCCAACCAAATAATTCATGAGACCCTATCTCAAAAAAACCCATCACAAAAGGATGGTGGTAGAGTGGCTCAAGCAGTAAAAGCACCTGCCTAGCAAGCAGGAGGCCCTGAGTTCAAACCACCCTCCTCCACAAAAACTAGTCAATCATATAGCTGACTAAACTAACAGGTCAGAGTTGCTGTAACATGTCTGACATGGTTGTATCTTCAGTAAAGATGAACATTTCAACATTTTTCTCCAAGATTTAGAGAAGTACAAAAGTTATCTAACAAAGTGACTACTAATGGTCACTTGCTGAAACACAATAATTAATATTTCAATGTAAATTTTTATACCGAAGGCCAAAAATTCTGGCAAATTCTAGCATACAAATGTTAAACTTGTAGAGGTCAGACTGACTTTAGTTGTCTTTTGGCTCTCGTATTTTACACCTCCAGCATAGCTGGGATGACAAGCATGTGCCACCATGTCCAGTTCTTTATCGGTTGAGATGGAGTCTCACCAACTTTTTGTCCGGGCTGGCCTCAAACAATAGGATCCTCTTGATCTCTACCTCAGAGATCAAACTGTGAAATGCTTTATCAAAGAATGAAAATAGTGGAATATAAAAGCAACACTGTGGTTAACTCCCTTAAAAAAGGCTGATCCAAAAATACAACAGTAATTACAAGAGTAGTTTTTGTAGTAAGTCTGCCACAACCAGTATCTTGGTTTAAATGTTCACTTGCTGTCATCTAACCTTTCTAGTGGCAAAACTTTGAAATAGGTGAATGAAAATCTGCTCAGAAAACATAACGAAAAAGAATCACCAACTGAATACCCATAATGATTTTGTACTTAATCACTTCTAGCTTTAAAGGTGCATCATAATCTAGTTCTACCAGTCTACCCTTTCTTTCTACTGGTCACATTAGAAGAGTCACAGTATAGTCTGGCCACTTTGAAATTCCCTCAGGCTCACCTTCAGTGTGGGTACCCAAATGTACTGCACTCTTCGCATCTCCTATGACTTCTGACAGGGGCCTGATAGGGGCCTGTTCAGGATTTTGGCTATTCTGAACCGCAAAACTAGCATCTCATTATAAGCCCTTCTAGTCTTTAACTTCAGTGATCTAGCTCTCTTTCTAGCTATCTCTCTTTCTCTTTCTTTTTTCTATTATTTAAGACCTTTATTAACAGGTGCTTGCAGTTTGGTCTAGCTCTTTGAACAGTAGAAAATTCTACCTTACTGGTCAAGTTTCATACCTGTGTAAGAAACCACTTTCACAAGTTCCACATAAAAAACAACATTAAAGTTAAATCTCATGTGAATTATTTTCTGTCAGTCCTGATAAGGAAAATATTACTTTTAGCTAGGGCATATGACAGGCAACATTAATGCTTTTTGACTGGTTTTTAGACTAGTTTTTGAAACAGAGTCTATCTGTCTATATATATTTTTTGCATTACTAGGAGGATTTGAACTCAGGGCTTCACAGTTGTTAGGCAGGTGTTCTACTGTTTAGCCACACCTCCAGTCCACATATAATTTTCTTAATTCAGTAACAAACATTAACACTTCCTCAAAAATTTAAATGGGATATTGCCTTATTTTTAGTCACAATTTCTGTTGAGAACACCTTTTGCACACAAGAAATAATTCTTAAGGTTTTAAAAGAGTAAGGATTTCTAGAACTTGTTTATTTGTAACTTGTCTTATACATAGGTATAGATAAAAACAGATTATTTTACTTTTGGGAGTATAGACATTTTTACTATGTTGATTCTACCAATCCATGAGCATGGAAGAGCTCTCCACTTTCTATAGTCTTCCTCAGTCTCTTTCTTCAGAAGTTTATAATTTTCCTTGTAAAGGTCGTTCACATCCTTTGTTAGGTTTACACCTAGGTATTTGATTTTTTTTGAAGCTATTGTAAATGGAACTGTTTTCATATATTCTTTTTCAGTTTGTTCATTATTAGTGTATAGAAATGCTAATGACTTTTCTATGTTGATTTTATATCCTGATTATTTTAAAATGTAAACAAACAGGTAAAAGTTATATAAGACCTTGAATCCTTCAAATATTATCATGGGCAAAAATGAAAAGAATGGTCCCTAATACTTCACGATAGATTAAATTGAATCACAGGTAAGATTTATCATTTGTTTATGCTTTATTTCTTCTTCACTCACAATTTACTTTTATATTGACTACCTCCAGGAGGTATTACCCAAAAACACTTAGACTTCAACTGAAGAGTGTAATACCAGGAAAGGGTAATGTCTAAACATTTTCCTGTGAGGTTTAAATTCATTTAGTGGCCCCAATGAATTTCTTTCTTCTTCTTCTTCTTGTTTTTTTTTCTTGGAGTGTTGGAGATTGGACCCAGGACTTTGTGCATGCTAGGCAAGCACTCTATTACTGAGCTATAGTCCCCCATCTCTGAAAATAACAAGAGCAAAATGGACTGAAGATGTGACTCAAGCAGTAGAGCACCTGCTTTGCAAGCATGAAGCCATGAGTTCAAACCACAGTCCCACAATAAAAAAGAAAATAATAAAGAACAAGGAAATTGGCCTAGAGCCACAATAAAAAGTACTTTTTTTCCCCAAAACACAATAGTTTAAATAATTTAAATTGGTAATAACATCTAGTAAAACTGAAATTTTCATGGGTTGAATCTCATAGTTGATAGGTAAAACTAGTTTAAAAAGCACTCAAATACCAAGAAATCTGTTAACTGATATTAGGCAAGTATCCTTTTTTGCAATCTCAGTATGAGAGGAAAGGAAGGCAAGAGTAAAAAGACTTCCCTCTACCCACAACGGTAAGTAACCTAAATCTATTTGATAGGTAAAGGAAAATTTTAATTTAATGGAAATAAATTTGAGACACAGGTAATTATACATTGTTTTCAGACTATAATAAAAATGAGTTTTTCTATGAAAATACTGATCATTTTTATATTATGATTAAGAGGCTGAAGGAAAATAAATCCTCAATATTTGAACAGAAAAAATGCTTGCTAAAAAAGACAATCTTCTAAGATGATGTTATTAATTATAATTAAGAATTCATAGACAATGTTGAGCATGAAAGAGTCAGTCTCATAACCAGTAACAAAGTGTTGTTACAATACAGAGGAAGGAAGAAAGAAATATGTGAGGATCAAAATTTATCACTTACCTCATGATTCAGCTCTGCTATCTGATCTTTCAGTTCCCTAATATACTGGTTAGAATCAGACTTGTTAAGCTGTCCTTGAAGCTTTCCTTCTTCTTTCTGTTTTGTGACAATACATCAAAGCAAAAAGAGAGACAATTTTCATAGGATGTACTCAAACATTTCAAAATACAGGACAGCCTAAATATACATCCTTTAGATAAATTCTGATGCAATCCATCCTTAAACTATTGCTGAAAAATAATTCATAATGACTTAAACTGACTATTTCTAAGTAATTCTTATATATACACACATACACAATTTACAAAATGTACCACTGGAGGGAGTCTTAGAAATCAATAATCAAACAAGGCCCTCTGATGAAAATACTACCCTAAAATTTCAAGGCCATGTACTTAGTTATCTTGTCAAGCAGATATCTGTTTATTCAAACCATAAGCAACTCAATACTAAGTGAAGACGCTGTTGAGACTTCCACAGCTACACTGGGCATGTGCTTTAGCAGAAACAGAAAACAAGAGAAATTACTCTAATAAGGGGAAAACACTTGTATCTGTTGTTTAATTAGTTCAGGAATGTGTACTGGGAATCCTACATACAGCTGATCAAGAGGTGCTCCTTAGTCCTATGAGTTGGTTTCTGAAGAGTGTTGAGCCCATTCTCCAGGGATACAGATTGGGAAAGGGTGGGGGAGGGAGAGAGGAGGATCTGCCTTTTTCTTGTACCATGCTAAAACAAAGTGACTTTTAAAGATAATGGGCTCACTGAAGAGTGAAAACAGATTTTTTGATAGCTCTAGTTTATAATTAAGAAGCCATGTGCCGATACTTAAAATGTTTAGAAGCTCTTATCTTGAGACAACTGCCAAAACTACTAAATAATTCCTGATACCATGAGAGTATGAACTTACATTTTAACTGGTCAACCATTCAGTTTCCTTCCATGGAGACAACTATTCTTAACAATTTTTTTTTTGTGTGGGTCTTTCCAGGATAGTCTGTACATATATAATAAAATGCACTTCGTATACACCTGTTTTTACCCATAGAATACAAACTATACATGCTGTTCTGCACTTTACTATTATCTCTCAATGGCACAACCTGAAGGTCATTCAATACCTGTACATATCCAGCAAATGACATTGTGATTTTAGAAAGCTTTAAACTATCTGTTACTTTAGTGCTATCTGAATATTTATAGGTTTTTAAAAAGCATGTTTTAAAAGCATGTCTTAGGTCTTATACTTTGAGGGTAAAGAGCTGCAGGAAAGAGCATTTTCCAATGCAGAGATCCCTCCTATTATCTTTCAAAATCACAGTAAGACATTTCCTTTCGACATCTGATTACAGCCAAGTCCACTCTCCACTTTCTTCCTACATACATCCTTGGCAGGAAGAAGAAATAACTAGAACTTCTCCAGTAACAGAATGGCTAGTTACCCTGTACATTCAGGGCACCAGTCCCACAGGATAACTCTTCTGAACTAACTGACAGTGACCTTGATGATATCCTTACCAATTTTAGACGGTTGTACAAATTTGTTCATCAAGTTATTCTTATATACCCTCTTATGTTTTCTTTTGGCAACTTGTCTTAAAAAAATCTTATACTGGAATATGGCCTGATGAACTGGTTCAGTATAACTATTTGTACAGATATAAAAGCAAGACTATAGCTTCTATAGGCTTTATACTTTTTTTTCTTACCTATTTGGGCACAAATACCAGATACAAATATGCTAAACTTGTTAAATTTATTCAAAAGATTTTTTTTATGATTTTCAGCCATAAGCCTGTGTTTAAGAAAAATAAATTCTTTTAAAATTTAGTTAGAAATCTTAATTTGGCCTTAATGGCAGGCAGGAATAACAGTTACTAAAGTTGGAATCCTAACAAACCTCTCTGAAACCTTCTCAAGTTTCTTCATTTAAATGAGGTAATAGGTTTACTATGTAAATTAATTTGAATATGATTTCTGTCATTTGTGATCAAAATAATATCTAGCATACTTGAGCACCTATGAGCCCTTCTCACTTCAGGCTCTCCCCACTGGAATCAAGCCCTAATGACTACAGCATCTTCATATGTTCATAATTCCAAAGCATCTGAACTGGTATAACTAGGTGGCATCCTGTCAAAAACTCCTATTTTTTTCTTTCTTTTTTCTGTAGTGCTTAATTCTCTTGTGGAGCAAGATGGTATTTATACTGTGTCAGGATTTGCTCTAAGCCCTTTACACATAATCATTACAACAACCCTGTGTGGTAGATTCTATTATTATTATTCCTACTCCATAGGTGAAGAAACTTAAATGAAACGGAGTGAATTGTTTGTGTAAGGGTCATAGAGACAGTTGATATCTTTTTACTCTCGTTTACAGCATTCTGAATATAAGCATCAATGAAGCAAACAGGAGTATAGGAGAATGATGCAAAGATTCAAGCAAATTAACTTTTTAGGATTTGTTATAGAAGCCCATGTTTTTGCTTAAGTATGTATTTTAGCCCTTGCTGATTTAAATATGAATTACAATAGGTAAGGCATTAGAGCTGAAATGGTTCAGCCCCTTGCATTTATAGCCCTAAGCTAATGAGATAATGACCCATATTATCAATTTATAGTAGTGTAGTAGTACTTGCATATAATGTATCTGCATTTTATTTTTAATCATTCTGCTTTTTAAATGAAATATTTCAAAGGAACAGAACAACAGAATTTGGCTGTGGATATAGCTTAGTAGTATATGCCAGGCTCACTTGCCTGGCATTCATGAAGCCTGGGTTTGGTTCCCTAGCACCCTCTACCCTCTCAAGAACATTAGAACAATAGAAGACTAGTGAACTCATTACTAAGTTTCAGTCTGTTTCATGACTATCTCATCTTAAGGTTTTCCTTGGCTGCAGACTTACTCAACCTCAGTTCTGTACATCATCAAAGTGAAAAAGGTGTGAGAGCGGATTTAAGTGAGTGAAACAGGAAAGAAGAATGTAGCAAGGAGAGAAAAAAATATGAGGGAGGGTATTCATTGATATAAAGTAAATGAAACTATTATAGAAAGAATTCTCCAAATCCTATATGTCATAAGAAATGGCAGCAGCAGCTAAGTAAATATACTTCTAAAGGGGACTAGTTTGATGAGGATCACTCATTTAGATATGTTCAGCTGTCCTTTTGATAATTTTTTGGTTGTTCTTGTCTAATTTTGGCATACTATATTCACTTCCTAAGTAAAAAGTGAAATCCACTACTAGGAAGATGTGGTGTAACACAAAATTATCAGGACAGGTAAGATGAGAGTCCAAGGTCAACTCCACTATAAAGAAGTCCAAGAGGGCAGACAGAATTTGGGTTTGAAAGGCTGTGGAATGACCAGCAATTGTAAATCATGTCATTTTTTCCTACAGGGAAACTTGAAATGAAAAAAAATTCTGACAAAACAGGGTTCATTAAATCTGATTTCACAAAAAGCAACCAAGTGACTCCAAAGGGTATAGTTAAAAAAACCAAAAAACCAACTTTGTTATAACACTTTAATTTCTTGGGGAAAAGGTAGTATTTGATGAGTAAGAGGGTAGCCAAGAAACTTTACAATAAAAAGGGGGGGAATGCTTTTAATCTAAAAAAAAAATTCATGTTCTTTGAACTTTTTTTTTTGTTTCTTGAGACAGTGGACTCACTATGAGCCTAGGCTGGCTTCAAACTCACAATCTAGGTTCCTAAGTGCTAAGATCACAGAAGTGTGCCAAGAACGTCCAACTGCTGAACTTCTACTTACTGAAGAAAAAGTCAGAATTTTAAGAGTAAGAAACTTTATATAGTTGGTTAAGTCCAATTGTTTCAATGGTCCTTTTTAGATTTAAATGTAACTTTATAAAAGATGTTGAGTTTTAACTGCAAAGGTTTTATATGCAAAAAGACTACGATGCCCCATTATGCCAGTGTTTCTGGGGAGATCACACACACACACACACACACACACACACGCACACACACACACACCAGACACGCACGCACACAAGCACACACACGTACACATACATACACGCACACACAGACACATACACATGCAATAATTTTTAATGCATGCTCTGTAAACTCAGGAAAGAGTGTGATTAAACTGTTCTAGGCTCTGGCAATAACCCTGAAGAAAACAATGATTACCTCAGCACACTTGTCACACATCAGTGGCATACTAGTATGACAGATACACTGATTAGAAAACTCTGCACGGGATAGTTCTGATTCACTTGTTTGCCTTAAGGAGAAATGGCTGATATTTCAAAAACAGAAGTAACAAGTGAGATGTCCTGAATGGTATTTAATTAAGAATGTATAAATTACCTTTTATGTACAAGTCTGTGACTTTTATACTCTATTAACAGGCTCTTATTTAAATATGCTAACTCAGAGAGCCTTTTAACAAAGATCCTGTAAGTATAAAACGAATGTTTTTAAAGTATCAAAAACATACTGAAGAACTACTCTATTCTAAGAAGCAAATATCAATTTAATTTAGTTTCTGAGACAGCTCATTCAATTATCTATGTTTAAGTTTTTTCCCAACTATTTTTATTGCTTTCTATGTTCAAAGGGTCCACAACATGCTTATGATAAGCAGGTGGGGAAATGTCAGCTACACTAATAAATTTACCAGAAATGAGCATTTTTTTAAGCTGCTGATTGCCAGTTAGCTGGTTTCTTAATTAAAACTAATTGGTGAATTTAAGAAAAAGAGACTCAATATATCAATTTTGGTATTCTGCACTTTCATTGAAGAGACCATAAATATATACCTCTTGCCACATTGTAAGTGAAACTTTATATTAAGAGAGTGTAAGGCATAGATGCACATTTTACTTTTGAGTGTATTTTTGAGAAATTATGTTAACAATTAATTATGATGTCTATAATAAGGATTCATATTAAAGAAGTTTTTTATATAAAGTTCTTAATCAAAAGGTCAATAATAGCTCAGTTAATGACATGTATGCATGTGAAAGTACAATACAATAAAGTATAACAGTACATTACTTTCAAATACATCAAAAAAATAAGATGGCAAGAATGGCAAACAGATGAGTATCTGACAAGCAAACAAAAATATTAATAGTGGCCAGGTGAGGCAGCTCAGCCGCCAGTGACTCAGGAAGTAGAGATGGGGAGATCAGCCTAGCAAAAAGTTAGTAACAACACCATCTCAGCAACACCAAAAAAGCTGGGCGTGGCTGGGTGCTGGTGGCTCACGCCTGTAATCCTAGCTGTTCAGGAGGCAAAGATGAGGAGGACTGTGGTTCAAAGTCAGCCTGGGGAAGTAGTCCGTGATGAGACCCTATCTTGAAAAGACTCATCACAAAAAATGGCTGGTGGAGTAGCTCAAGGTGTACGCCCTGAGTTCAAACCCCAGTACCGCAAAAAAAAAAAAAAAAAACCAAAAACAAAAGCTGGGCATGATGGTGTATGCCTGTTGTACAAGCTACATGAGAGCCATACGATGGAAGACCAAGGTCCAGGCCAATCTGGGCATAAATTCAAGACCACACCTGAAAAATAACTAAAGCAAATAAAGGCTGGGGGCATGACTGAAGTGGTAGAGCGCACCTCTCTAACAAGCGTTAGGTTCCGAGTTCAAACCCAGCAGAGTTGAAAAAAAAATAATAGTGAATGGAGGCAATGCATTTATGGGTGTTCATGATACAACATTTCAACTTTCATATGTTTGAACATCTTCATAAAATACTGGAAGGAAAAATTACGAATACAAACCAATGTACTCCCTCTTTCCTCCCATCACCTGCTAAAAACTAAGTACTGCTCCACACTGTACTTCATTTATATGTAATAAAAAAGATACATTTTCTAAAGAGTACCTAGTTGTTCTTCATTTAAACCTTTCTTTCAAACTCTGCATGGAGGCACATGGCTATAATCCCAGCACTCGGGAGGCAGAGGCAGAAGGACTGCTAATTGAGGACAGCCTGGGCTACATATAGAGATCCTGTCTCAGGAAACAAACAACCTTTTGAATGCTGGGGATCTGCCTCAGTGATGGAGCACCTGCCTAGTATGTGACAGGACCTGGCATGGATCCCCAGCACCAAAAACCAAACCCAACCAAACCAAAACAAAATCCAACAAAAAACTACCTTTTGTTCTAGGAATACTATGTTATTTACACTTTACTAGAACCTTAATCTGAAAAGATATATTTGAAAGTGTTTATTATATTGTTCTTGGTAATGCTATGTGAGTATTTTAATAAGATTCATATGAAATTTACTCTAAAAAAAGGAGAGTAACATAGGTGATGTATCCTTTCTCCAGAATATTTGGGACAAGTGCTTTGAATTTCAGATTATTTTTGGATTTTGGAACATTTGCATATACATGAGATATTTTGAGGATGATACCTAAGTCTAAAGATAAAAATTCATTTATTTATTGTTTTGGTGGGACTGGAGTTTGAACTCAGGGATTTGTGCTTGCAAAGCATGTGCTCTACCACTTGAGCCACATCTCTAGTCCATTTTGCTTTGATTATTTTGGAGGTGGGGTCTTGCTAACTGTTTGCCTGGGTTGGTCTTGAACCAAGATCCTCCCATTCTCAGCCTATCAAGTATCTAGGATTACAGATGTGAGCTGCTGGTGCCCAACCTCATGTTTTATATATTCTTTATTCACATATGCTCAAAGTAATTTTATGTGATATTTTAGAGTACCTGCATTTGACTTCAACTGTAAGGTCATCATGGTCAGGTGTGGAATTTTCTACTTATGACATCATGTCAATTTCAAAAACTTTCATATTATGGAGCATTCTGAATTTTCAGATTAGATGTTCAATGTAACCGTAAGGCCCAGAGTAAGAAGCTATACCACATAACTTCCAGCAAAAGTTTTGAAAGTCACAATATTTGAAACACCACCGAGCCAACTGATTGCTACAAACCAGGTATGATTATCCTGTTTGGTGTTTGGTTTAGACCTTACCAATCACATCTTACCTACTGTGTTAGGATGTGATGATTCCAATTCTATTGACATTACATAATAGAGGACAGGTAACAACTACAAAATATACTGCAAAATACTGTAGTGAGGAACTGTAACTCAGCCTACCCTAAAATTATATTTTAGGGGAGAGGAGCATAGCTCACTGATTAAAGCACTTTCTTGGCATGTGTAAGGCCCTGGGTTCAGTTCCCAGAACTAAACATTTTTTAAAATATTCTGTCTTAATGAAGTCCTAATTTATTTGACTTAGTCATACAAGTTGAGCTTTCCTAGTTCGAAAAATCTGAAATCCAAAATGCTCCAAAATCTGAAACTTTGAACACCAACATATCACGAGTGGAAAATTCCACCACTGACTTCATGTGATTCTGCATAAGGAATACCAATCTTGCACATGGATATAAAGCTTATCTGTTATCCATTTAACATAATGAGGAAAACCTCTTGAGGGTGGAAATGACAAGAAGGTAGGGCCTACAGAATCACAGTTAGTGGTAAGTTGGAGCCCAAATGAAACATTCTTGAAGCAAATTCTGCTTCTAAACTTTTCAGTTATGTGAGACAATAAATCCTCTTTTATTACTTAAGCCAGTTTAAGTTGGATTTTATGTTACCTGCAATAAAAATATACTAAATTAATACTCCTAAGTATACCTAAATATTCTAAAAAATATGTCTTAGCAAATTAATACAATAACATAAACATATAATCTAGGTAATATTTAAAACAGTGATTCCTGAAGATGATTATAGAGTAGTGTCATTGAGAGTTGTATAATCATACATACTTAGAAAGTCCACTCCTTATCTCCTGAATTAATTCTAAATGTCTTGGATGGGGGCTCAAAAAATGAGTATGCTTTGAAAGTTACACAAGAGGCAATCTTGACTACGACTGAAATATACTGGTTTCAACCAACTTTGAAAATTAGTAATTTTAAATACTCATTCAAAATTCTCTTATATGCCATTAACATATATAAAAATATTGTTATTAAATTCCTAATAGATAATCTTATCCTCAAGTATTATTCTCAAGTATTTCAAGTATTATCCCAGTTTAATTTCATTATAGGGTTTATTTTACTTTTACATATAACAAAGAGATAAATATTTCAACTACCGTCACCATGGTAAATGACCAAAACTCATAAACTTATTTACCAACAGTCTTCACATTTCCAGAGTGAATATATTTAAAAACAAAAATAGAGGAAAACTGTCAAGGGCTCTTAATTTCATTTCTTTCAATTCTGCTATCAGTTTCACTTCACATTATTTCCATGTTAGTTTCAGCTGGTCAGTTCCCTGTCTTCAGAGGTTAGCTCAATTTTGAACTCTAATCCCTTTCTTGGTTAACCCAGCTCTCAAACAGAAAATATTACTTTAAAGTTTGGTAATGTGTGATGAGGAACTAAATAAAATATGTAGGACCTGAGAAGATTCCACACATATGACCTCTATGAGTAAAAACTAAGAACTGTTTTAAAGAATAAAGAAACAACAAAGACTTGCAGAGTAGCAAAATAATTCTTTAAACACCCGAAATCATCAATATCTGAAGATATGACAATAAATGAGAAATGTTCCATTTTCTAACCCATTTATTTAGGTGATGATTGACATGGTTAAAAAAAAGTGATGTTCCCTAATATAACACACCAACGTGTATAGAGGAATAAGGTGCAATGATTCTGGTATTCAACTACATGAACTGAACTGTTTGTTAATGACCTTTAACTATATACATTCACCTATTTTAGCTCCTAATCATAGGAAGCTGCGATCAGTGGAAGGCTAAGGAAGAGACAGAGTGTGTCTTGGCTGTGTCATATCACATATTCTATTAGTTTATTGAAAAATCAACCAACACGATGCTTCGGTCCACAGGAAAATATAGAATGAATATGTATTTATGCAGTGTGTGCAAGGTCACAGTAGAAATAGAGGTACATTTACCTACATCCAATTGTCTCTAAGTCACCATTTAAAAAGTTGAACAATTAAATAAGATGTTTAAGAGAAAATGAGGGAAATAGAACTAAGATTATAAACAACATGTTTTTACATGTTATAGGGCACTAAAATCAAGATGAACATGCAGTTAAGTTATTCTGAACAACTGTTTTGGAAAAGTGGGGTTTAGTACTAAAATGTATTGGGGAGGTAAGAAAAAGAAAAGACAGGAATCTCAGACTTGCTTAAATGGACAAACTTAGGTTTATTTTTTAAGAAAATTATAATGGGCATGCCTAAAAGGCCATTCTTGTTAATTTCTTTATCTGTTTTTAATGTTGGTTATAACTTACCCTAACTTGCCACAGAGGACACTGTTTAAGACAGGATTATAGCTGATTTTAAAAGCTGTGTTTCAAGCTATAGTTTTTTTTTTGTTTTTAAATACGCTACATGATCAGATAATGTGCCTATAAGTTTTTGAGAATTTAACCAGTTAGCAACTAGTTAATGTATTTGATGCAATAGCTGAGGTAGCAGAAAGGACCCTAGACCAGGAGGTAAATATAAAAGGATCTAGTATTTTATTTACACATGGCTAAATTTCCCCACCTTATTAGTTTTCAATTTTCAAATCTATAAAAGAGCTGAGATAATAGTACAATGACACCCACATGCGTTTCAGCTGTATTCAATATTTTGCAACATTAGCTTTTGTTCTTTCCCTATACGTGTATATATCTGTGTATACACAGATGCTTTCCTGAACCACTTGAATATAAACTGCAGATATATATATATGCATATATATATATTATTTTACTACCATATACTTCAGCATACATCTTCTAGGAGTAAGGAACTATTCTATATAACCAAATGCCATTATATCTAAATTAACAGTAAATCATTGAATATATCACTGAATATTCAAATTTCCCCAAAAGGACTCAAAATGTTGTGCTACTGCCTAAAATCAAATCATGGTTACATCTGGCTACTCATATCTTTTTACTCTCTTAATTTACAATGGTACCTCTGCATTTTTTATTTTTCATGACACTACTAACTTTTTTTTTCATTACTGGGCTTGAATTCAGGTCTCTACTACCTGAGCACCTCCAATCCTTTTCCGTAAAGGAATATTTAAGTTCTCCTCCATTCCTGGAGATACTGTAATGCCAGGGTGCTGTACAGAATTGATGGAACCAAGCTCCTATATAACTTCCCTGCTCCAAATTCATTTAGTATATTGTCATAGCATAGAGGACATATCAGATAGTAAACTGATAAGAATAGATACTACACTTGATCTTAGCCAAAAGGATGAGAAGTGATCACTCTGTTATTTTTATCATTTGTCTCTTTGAAAAAATATTCTACAGAACAGGCAATGACTCTAAATTCTCAGAAAAGCATAAGGTTAGTCATACACACACACAACCTCTGAGAGAGAGAGAGAGAGAGAGAGAGAGAGAGAGAGAGAGAGAGAGAGAGATTTGCTATTCATATAAAAGGAACGCATCAAACAAACCACTCATTAAGCTTTATCTTGCTAACTGAAACAATGCTCACACAGCTGTAAAATTCTGTAGCTGAAGAAAATGTGATTTACCTTCTGAATAGTGGGATTGTTACATTCATGGGGGTTATCCCAGGGGAAGATCCATCCCTATTACTTATTTATTCGTTTTGGATACTACAGAAATAAAGTCTAAGTAGGCCAACAGATGCTTTTGTTCAGTGTACAGCAGCATCTGTGTCTACCCTGAGAGGAAAAATAGATGATGATATGGCCCATTTACTAATGATAAACACTGTTATACTAGGCTAAGTTAAGGTTCTAACAAGCAAGTTGGGCAGTGGTGTGGAGATTCATTCCAAATGGCTTTTTTGGAACCATGTGAATATCATTTCATCATTTTGTCATTCTATTACCTAACATTGTTATTTCTCTACATCATCTTCTTTCAGCTTGATCTATTATGATCTAGTCTTCTTATTACTTCCTTACTCCAGATTCTTATCACCACTTCTCTCTTTGTTTTTTTAAGAGACAGGGTCTTGCTATGTAGTCCAGGCTGGCCTTAAACTGAAGATTCTCCTGCCTCAGGTCTCCCAAGTGCTGGGATTATAGGCATGCACCACCACTTCCAGCTCTTACCACTTCTTTCTTTTAGTAAGGCTTTCTTCAGATTTGAAAAAAAAATTCCCTTTATTTGTTATTGCCCCTTAATTGTATTTGTCCTTATAAGAGGCTTGAACTAGAAACAGCTGAGCCCCACCAGGATTAGAGGATTAAATGTATTCAATGGTTACCTAATTATCCAGACTATAGGACTAGCCAGAAAAAACAAGAGGTAGAAGCTAGGTTCCAGTACTAGCCTCACATTCTTTGAATCATTACACACTAATACAATATAAACCATGCTGATGAGACAGAACATAGCAGAACATAGCATGTATCGAAACTGTCATTCCAAGAAGGCTTTACTTATACATATTACTTATGCATGTTCTCCTGGGCCCTCTGTAAATTTGGGATGTTCTTTTAATTTTCTTATTTGAATATTCCTTACTTTCAAGGGAGTTTTTCTTGTTTATATCTTTGAATATATCTTTCTCCTATTATTGTGGGACCCCCTAATTACCTTTAGTATTACATTACCTGCCATCACATCTATTCGCTAACAGTTGTTTTATACCCTTACTCTCTGCATTCATTGTGATTATTATTCAAGCTTTCCTCCATGCCAATATTTCACTTTTCCCAATTACATCATTTTTTTACTGAATAGACTAATCTTTTATGATTTCTGCAATGATTTCTTTCCAAATCTTCCTCTACATATCATATTATCTTTTTTTTTTTTAAATTTTTGGTGGTACTGGGTTTTTAACTAGGGGCTCATGCTTGCTAGGCAGGTGCTCTATCACTTGATCCACTCCTCCAGCCCTTTTTTGTGTTGGGTATTTTTGAGATTGGGTTTCTTTTTTTTTTTTTTTTTTCTTTTATTATTCATATGTGCATACAAGGCTTGGTTCATTTCTCCCCCCTGCCCCCACCCCCTCCCTTACCACCCACTCCGCCCCCTCCCTCTCCCCCACACCCCCTCAATACCCAGCAGAAACTATTTTGCCTAATTTTGTTGTAGAGAGAGTATAAGCAATAATAGGAAGGAACGAGGGTTTTTGCTGGTTGAGATAAGGATAGCTATACAGGGCATTGACTCACATTGATTTCCTGTGCATGGGTGTTACCTTCTAGGTTAATTCTTTTTGATCTACCCTTTTCTCTAGTTCCTGGTCCCCTTTTCCTATTGGCCTCAGTTGCTTTTAATGTATCTGCTTTAGTTTCTCTGCGTTGAGGGCAACAAATGCCAGCTAATTTTTTAGGTGTCTTACCTATCCTCACCCCTTCCTTGTGTGCTTTCGCTTTTATCATGTGCTCAAAGTGAGATTGGGTTTCTTGAAGTCAAGTAACCCAATCTCAAGAAACCAGGGGTGACTTCGAACCTTGATCTCCTGATTTCTGTGTCCTGGGTCTCTGAGCCTGGCTTCATGTTTTTGTTTGTGGTATTGGAGCCTGAACTCCAGAACTCAGGGTTTCAACCACACCCCCAATCCTTTTGCTTTTAGTTTGATTTTCTAGGTAGGTTCTCCAGCTTTTGATCAGGATGGCCATAAGCTACAATCCTCCTACCTTTGCCTCCTGAGTTGCTGGAATTACAGCTGTGTGCCATCCCACCTGGCCCTCATTTTATCTTTAAAAGATCCCTAATTTTATTGAATTTATGTTAAGTTGTTTAACAGTGTGCAACCACAGAAATTCCTTTCTTATCCTTTCGTCAAAAATCTTTTAAAATTTTTTATTTATGTTTTTTGGTGGTACTAGGGTTTGAACTCAGGGCCTCATGCTTGCTAGGCAGGCATTCAACTACTTGAGACACTCTCCCAGCCCTACTTAAAAAACAAAACCTTTTGTTTTGCAAATGGCATTTCTCTCTGCAATATTGATATAAACCAAGCTCATGGCTAGGTGACTCTCCACACATTCCAAATGCTCTAATAATTTGGCTGACAACTAACTAATTTTGTTTAATACAGTTGAGATCTATTTCCTTTGCTATTTTTCCACCTAAAATGTTTTGCAGGTATTTCTTTACTCTTCCTAAAAGATGTGGACTATTTCAGAGTAGGGGTGTACTATAGTTTAACCATTTTTCTATTGATGGGTATCCCAATTTTTAAAAATACTGTAACTGGGTTTAATCTTCAGAAGCAAAACAAATGAACCACCCTCCCAAAAAACCTCCCCAAAATATTGTTATTAAAAGTAATTTAGACCTAGGCATCTCTTAAATTACATAAAGAACACACGCAAAAAAACCCCCTAAAAACAGAAATAAAAATAAGAATTAATTAAGCCAGGTGCCAGTGGCTCACACCTGTAATCCTAGCTACTCAGGAGGCAGAGATCAAGAGGATTGCAGTTCAAAGCCAGCTCTGGGAAACAGTTTGTGAGACCCTATATTGAAAAACCCCTTCACAAAAATGGGCTAGTGGAGTGGCTGAAGGTACAGACCCTGAGCTCAAACCTCATTACTGAAAAAAAAAAAAAAAAAAGAATTATTAAACAGGTAAAAAAGCTTAGAGTTGGGAATGGTGGTCCATGCCTGTAATGCCAAGTGCTTGGGAGGCTAAGGCAAAAGATCTTGAGTAGAGGCTACACAGCAAGACCCTGTCTTAAAAAAGAAAAAGAAAAGGAAAAAGAAGAGAAAGGTGCCTTATCATTCAAATTTGCAAGTATTACTGGACAATGGTTCTTAGAAATATCACTAGTTTGTCCTTTCTGTTTCTCTTCAAGTGTCTAACATACTGCCCAATTTTCAGCTGACACTTATAATTAGCTATTAAATTTTTACATATTACATTTAGAATATGAAATAATTACTTGATATACCTTGACATTTTAATCCTCACAATTAAAATTGAAAAACATCACTTACAAGTACATATCACACCCTTAAAGGAAATAACAGAAACAATTAGTAATCTCCCTACAGTCTTTTCATAGAGATTTCAAAATAAATCTAAGGTTATACATAGGATGTGGGTTTTTCTCTGGGAGTAGTATTACAGAAGGTTTGTGGTATTAGAAGGGTCATGACACAATGCAGGTTGCTTAGTCTCAAATGCAAGTGTAAAGCTTGTATTTTAAAAGTATTTTATATTACACTCAGAGGTAAAAAATTAACAAATTTTTGGTACACAAAGATATAGCCAAGCTCTTTTTTGCAAACCAAGCTATAGGCTATTTAAGCTATTTAAAAAGCAAACTCTTTACTGTTTTACAGGTTAAAATAATACTTTTTTTCAAGGCTGTGTTATGAAACTAGGTTCAACGGTCACAGAGGCCACCATATTTACTTGCAGCATCAGCATAATTTCTAAGCTCTAATTTGTTATTTTCAGTTCATATATTAAAGCAAAATATCTTAAGCAAATTGTAACTACATCTGAAATTGCTATATTAGAAGAAAACCCAAGGATTTAAGTAAATCCATGACAGTTGACAGGTAATCAGCCTGATTAATCAACATAACCATACTGAAACATCAACAGCAACCACTAAGCTTTAGTAAGTTATTACTGATTTGTACTCAGCACCAAGAAAAATTAATCAGAACAGTAAATGTGGTAAGTGGTAGCCTCTTCATGACTTCAAGGTGACTCATTTGAAACATCTAAAAACAAATCATACTCATACCATCTACATAAGTTTTCAAAACAGTTTCCTGTAACTTAAAGTCATTGAAACAAAGGTATGAACATTATTTTTAGTAACTAGAAAAATTTTAAGCACATATAAACATCTTGAATAAAACAGTGTCTTATGAAAAGTACAGGAGGGAGAAATCAGATTTTTATCTAGCAGTTTTCAATGCTAACTGACTTGAGAAACACATGTGCACACAGAGTATTTTTAATAATGCTTCTTACATGACCAGTGAAACACATACACGGAAAGATCAGCATTTACACAAGGTCCAAAAGCTGGCAAATGTTCCTTATAAGTTGTCGCTTAATTGGAAATTTATCAAAAATTTTTTTACCAGTATTTAAAATTCTATATAATTCTGTGAGTTCCTGAAAACCATGAAATATTATAGTTGACAGTATAGAAGGGTTTTAGATTTATAGAAAAATTGAGAAGATAGTTTCCATATATCCCAGCATTCCATTTTATTACAATCTTCATTAGAATGCTGTTTGTTAAAATTAACTAACCAATACTGATACATTTTTACTAATTAAAATTTATAGTTTATTCAGATTTCCTTTTTGTTGGTTGTTTTTAAACTTGTCTTTCTCTCTGTTCCAGAATTCTATCCAAGACACTATATTACATGTAGTGTTATGTTCCTTAGGTTCTTTTTAGCTGTGTCAGTTCTCAGGCTTTGCTTACTTTTTATGACCTCGACAGCTTTCAGATGTACTATTCAGGTATTTTGCAGGATTTAAAATACCTGGTAAGACTCAGGTTATGGGTTGTTGGTTCCATTTATAGGAGAATGGCATTAGAAATCAAAATATGGATGCTAGGTGTACATAAACTAATTTTGTAACACCAAGATGACCACTATACTAAGGTATTTAAAATTCCAGGCTTCCTGCATTGATTCTTAATTGAGACCTACTGAGAGTTGGCCTTGGGGCAACTGCATGATGCACTTCATCTCAGATATAGCAATACTCTAAAGATCAGGTGTTTAATCCCTTTATATTTAACTGCATATTGAAGTTGGATACCAAATCCATCTCTGAGTACTTTAGGGAAAAGGTTTTTTTGGACAGATTTCACAATCTCTAATGATATAGCAAGCTGAGTAAAATAGTCTATATGTCTAACTTCCTTTGTTGAGAATCAGTGTTAAGACTAGACACAATTATAAAATAGCTATTTCTGAACTTTAAAAATGTTTAGGAACTATTTTAAAGTTCAGCTATTTCTGAACTTTAAAAATGAAAAGGTCCTTAAAGAAAAATATATTTTTTTTAACATTTGAGAATCATTGTTAAGACTAGACACAATTATAAAATAGCTATTTTCTCTCTCTTTTTTTTTGTGGTACTGAGGTTTAAACGCAGGGTCTCATGCTTGCTAGGCAGGCGTTCTTACCACTTAACCATTCTGCCAGCTTAAAATAGTATTTTCTGAACTTTAAAAATGCTTAAAAGTGAAAAGGTCCTTAAAAATGTATTTTAATATGTAAATAAATTGCTCAAAATGGAAACCATAAACAACTATACTTTAGGCGAGAAAAAGAAGTTTGTTAGCTACAATTTGGCATAAAAATTATCACCCACTGTGAAACTATCAAATTAGCTCAGGAAACTGGAAAGTACAAACTGACTATAAAGTTTTATGGTAAATTCCATCATTTAGTAATCTCAGTATAGTAAATATTTCACATTTTAAAAATGTAATATTTTAAAAGTTAATAGAAAGGGTTTATCACTTCCTGTCCATCTCTGTCAAAACTGCTCACTGATCTGGGCACACTGATTTAAACCTAGCTCCTGCATTCCATGTCAGAACAGAAATGTGCGTGGGTGTTTTCTAAGCCAAGAGTGGTTGGGGTATTGCCCATCTGAGGCATCCCTAGAGGTTATCTGTTGGGCAAACTAACAAAAGTGGGTAAATGTTACTGGGTACCAGGAAGAAACCAAAAGTTGGATTTGAGTAGACCTACACTGTTTTAAATGAATAACTTTCCATTATTTGTAAAAAAGCAGTACAAAAGATGTTCTTAGCACAGAGAAGCTTTTAATATGGTTATGACAAACCATTATGATTATTTTTATAATAACCCAAATACAAACTCAATTCCAGGTTAAATATCAGGAGGTGTGGGTTCAATTTTTACTTATTTTCCTCTACTATCTGAGCAAAAAGGAACATTTCTGCTTTGTTTACCACCTGGAAAGTAGAGATGGTTCTATTTAGTACTAACTACTGGGTGTGGTGGCTCAAGGCTGTAATCCTCACTACTTGGGAGAATCGAGGTCCTAGGCCAGCCTGGGCAAAAGACATTCGTAAGACCCCATCTTGAATAATAGCTGGGCACAGTGGCATGCATCTGTCATGCCTGCTGTGGGGAAGAACAAACAGGAGGATCGCAGACCAGGCCTACCAAGGCATAAATCAAGATTCTAATAGAAAAATAACCAATAAAAAAAAGGGCTGGCTAGTGGCTCAAGTGGCAGTGTGCCTGTCTAGCAAGCACGAGGTCCTGAGCTCAACCTCTAGTACCATCAAAAAACAAGAAAGACAGAAAATTTCACTAATGGAAAGAGGAAAGTTGATTTTTAACTACAATTTCCAACAATCTAAAGACTATACAGTCTTATAAGTACTTTTCTGAACAAGATTCAATTAAATCTTTGTTTCTTTTTTGTAGTACTGGGGTTTGAACTCAGGACTTCTGCACTTGTTAGGAAGGTGCTCTACCACTTCAACCTTGCTTTTAGCCCTTTTTTTGTTTTAGTTATTTTTCAGATAAGGTCTCAACATTCTTCCTTGAGCCAGCATCAGATCAAGATTTTGATACCTGTGGACTCTGGCTTGTTGGTTGAGATGGGGTCTTGTTAATTTTTTGTGCAGGCTGGCCTCAAACTGCAGTCCTCCTAATCTCCACCTCCTGAGTAGCTGGAATTATAGAATGACCCACCACACCCAGTTCCCAATTAAATCTTTTTAATAGGTTAAATGTAATCTAAGTGATCACTCTTTTGCTCAAAACTCTCCAGTGACTTTCTATATTACTCAGACAAATTGGGCCAAAGTTCTGAGGCTCTATGTAACAGGCCTATTTACCTCTTAAACTTAGTCGTCTCCCCTTGTCTAACTCCACCCAGAGACTGCCCAGACATGTTCCTTACTCTATGTCCTCACTCTTAACAGGGAATTCTTCACCCAAAATCTGCATGCCTCACTGCTTCAAATCTTGGTTTAATGAATATTTCCTGACTTCTTTGTTAAAGCAGCAATAGTCTCTCACTTTCAACACCACCATCCTCCCTTTTCTATATTTTTTCAGTTTATTTATCACTTTCTAAATTATACACTATATGATTCATTTATTTTGTTCATCTAGTCTTTCTGCCATTAAACTAAATGAGGAAAAAGATCTTTGCATTTTGTTCACTAATTCAGATAAAGTGTTTCAAATAGTGACTGACACATAGTAGGCACACCATACATTTTGGCTCAACTGAAGCTAATACCCCATTTAAATGTATAACTTAATCTGTTTTTAAAATCTGGGCTTTTAAGTGAGAACATTTAAAGTCACATTGATATTTCAGGAAATAAATTATAAAATACTCATTCTTTCAGTAAATAAACATGTTTTGACTATCTCTAGTAATGCTGATATTAGAAATATGAAGCCAAAAAATGGTTCTCACGCTCAATGAGCTTCAGTTGCACACAGCAGACAGAAGAGCTGAAACAAATTAAAACAATTACAGTGGTGTGAGACAGTTTGATAAGAGAGGTTTATAAGAGGATGTCAGAAGAACAAACATACAAAATCAGATGGGCTGGCACTGATCTCAGCAGGTTAGACAAAATGATCACTGAAATGACAAGAAGACAAAGCAAGGGGAGAAAGGGACTGAGTGAAATGAGCTAAAAGATTTCAAAGACCCTTAATTGGGATGCAGTGGCTCAAGTATAGCATGTATATGCTGAGCAAAGATGGAAATAAAGTCAGAAAGGCAGACAAGAATCAGACCAAGAAAAGGCTCCTGAGGAGAGTCTGAAGTTTATTCTCATCTGGGAAGGAAGAGAAAGATTTCAAGTGATTAACAGTGAACTGGTAGTAAATTTCAGCAGTGCCAGCTATCACTCTTTTTATTATTGGTATCCTGGTAGGATTAAAGTTGTCAGTAATAGGCATATTTTTAAACATGATAAACACACAACAAATGAAAAGATAGGGTTTCACAGTGCAGAAATTAGAGTGCCGTAGTATATAAATTGTGTGTATGTATGTATATATGTAAAACAGGGTTCTTACTATGTTCCTCAGTCTGGTCTCAAACTAACCGACTCAAGGGATCATTCTGCCTCAGCCTTCCATGTAGTTGACACTACAGGTCTCCCTCGATAAACCAAAAATAATTCTTAATTTTAAAGACAAATATAATTTCTGGAAAGGGATCAATTCATTATCTAGGGTTGGTAAAGGCTTTCTTTAAGGAAGTTTAAAGACTTCCATCACTTTCCACTTTGGTTTTATTTTTTTAGAAGGTCTTAATGTTGAAAGTGACTTTTTTTCTTGCATTATTAAGAATTGAACCCATGGCTTTGCTCATGATAGGCAAATGCTCTACTTCTTGGCCCACACTCCCAGTTCTTTTGGTTATATTTTTGTTTCTGAGGTATGGTCTTGATAACTTTTGCCTAGGCTGGCCTCGAACTTACAATTCTCCTATCCCTGCCTCCCAAGTAGCTGAGATTACATGCATTTACCACCACACCCTGCTGAAAGTGACTTTATTTTATATAAGAGCATTTATGGTTGTTTTTCTAGTGAATAGGTAAGAAAAAAGAACACTTTACACGGCTTTCTCATTTAATTCCAAGAACTCTAAGGTAGATAACTTCAGGATTTTAGTTCTGAATCAGTCTGAAAATATTAAGTAACTTGTCAAAGACAACACAACTAACAAGTGGTTTGACTCCAAAATCTACATTTTAGCCAACAGAATCTTTAGCAATTTGAAAAAGACAAAAAGTTGTGACCACCAAGTCATTTGAGAGTCTTAAACTCTTGTTCTTACTAGTATTTTCTGAAGCTCTCTATTCTGATATCATATTTGTTTCCAGGTCACTTAAAGAAATTTGGTTAGCCTGAGGCATTTAATCAGAGAATTAGCTTGTAAAGTATATGTGAAGATACCAAGAAAAAAAAAAAACCCTCTTTCTGAAGATAGTAGTTGACACCTTTTCACAAGAAATTAAAGCCATTAACAGCAAAAGTGAATGTACGTGAATTTTCATTTAAAAACATTTCAAATGGAGTCAAGCTCAGTTATTCCTTCTGTGCAATCATAAATACATTTGGGCTGAGGCTGAATTCATTTTCTCTTTCCTCACCAGCAGAGACCTAATGATAAATGAATGTACACAAATTAATGCATGTGTGATAATTTCTGAATTTAAAAAACTTAAATACTCAAATTACAACACTTAAAATCATTTAGTAGGCTTGGTGCTGGTGCCTCATGCCTATAATTCTACCTACTTGGGATGCTGAGATTGGGAGGATCACAGTTCCAGGCTGGTCTAGAAAAATAGTTCATGAGATTCTACCTCAACCAACAGCTGGGCACAGTGGTGCACACCTGTCATCCCAAAATATGTGGGAGGCTAAGGGTATGGGAGACTAAGATTGGGAGGATTGCTGTTACAGGTCAGCAAAGGAAAAAAAAAAAAGAAAGAAAAGTGAACAAGACTTCAACAACAACAAAAGCTGGGCACAGTGGTGATGGTGCATTATCTGTCATTCCAGCTACAAGTGAAGCATACATAAGAAGATCATGGCCCAGCTTGCTAGAGCAAAAACACGAGACCTTATCTCAAAAAGAACAACCATAGCAAAATGGGCTGGAGGCATGGCTCAAGTGGTATAATGCTTGCCTTAGCAGGCACCAGGCCCTGAGTTCAAACCCCACTAGTGCCAAAAAAAAAAAAAAAGATAGAAATTTGGGGTTGGGCTTGGTGCATGCCAGTAATCTTGATACTCAGGAGGCAAAGACATGAAGACCACCTGGGCAACTCAGTGAGAAAAGGAATGGAGCTGTATAGCTCAGTGGCAGAGTCTATGAGCAAGGCCCTGGGTTTAATTCCCAGCACTGTAAAAGGAGACAGAAATTTGGTCAAATGAGTTTTATCCGAGAAAGTTAACAGAGGCTTGAATGAAGTGAGATGACTAATAATATAAAATACTGAAATGATATATATTGTATGCTAATTTCCTATATTTGATGGCACCTTAAGAGTTCAACACCTTAATTTTATAGGTGCATAATCTGTTCCCAAATTAGTATTACAGCAGAACAGTGACCAAAATCACCAGTAAGTGTTACTCTGTTTGAGAAGAAAGAAATGTAGGTAGTAGTAACTTTTAAAAACAGTTCCAGGAAAATGTTTAAAATCAGAAAGCTGTTACACTTAAAAATACTTAAGTTCATTATCAGACACTAAGATAAAATAGCTCTTTCAAAGATGAGGGGGCAGTATTATAAAGAGTACTAAGTAGATCAAAGATACAGTTATGTCAGAATAGTAACATGGGGGTAGAACATGAATTTTATTCAGACCTGAAAGTTTCAGGTTGACTGAAGAATCTTTGAAAACAAATTTAATAAACGTTAGTCTTGTAAGTATATGTGCTATGTTCTTGTATTTATAGAACATTACAGTATTTATAAAAATGGTATTACTTAATCTAACATATTTCCTTTATCTAAATGCTTACCAAAGTATAATTTTCATTATATTTTTAAAAAGCAAGGCTTAATTATATGAGTACCAGAATACATAGCAATATAATTTATTCAGTGAAAAATTTGAGAGAATTTGGTTTATGAGAAAAAGACTTATTCATAAGAGACTAACATTAATTGAGTTACTCTCAAGAGATTTGAAATATAAAAATCTTTGACTAAGATGAGTTCTCCCCCTAGTGGAACTTGAAAATGATCTAGCATATTTCCACAACTAATAATAATCTAATTTCTAATACTTTTATCACTGAAAAATGAGTTTTAAGTTTTAACAAAGTATCTATTCATGGATCTTTTTTTCTTCTTTTTTTGAGACAGTGTCTTGCTATATATCCCAGGCTGGCCTTGAACTTGTGATCCTCCTGCCTCTACCTCCTGAGTGCCTAGCCTATTTATGGATCTTAATTTGCATTAAATAAATGTTGACCCATTTAAGAGATGTTTACTGAAAATACCCTTACTAAATGAATTAGTAGCAAGTTAGCCAAAGAGCATGCAGTCCTAAGTCCTGAAAGAGAAATGAAATACCTCAGCAGAAAGTACAGAAAAATACAGCAAATTAGCAACACATAACAGCATCCAGAAGGGTTTTGTGGGGAAAGAATGTGAAAGTTGCAGAAACAGAATAATTTGAAGTACTAAGCAGAGTGTCTGTGCATAGGGTATGGAGAGGTAATTGTAAGAAATGAAGTTAGAAATATAAGTTTGGGTAACAATGAGAAGATAAGGAGTTTTGATGTCACTTGATAAGTAGGCAGTCAGCAGAAACTTTTATGTTTTAGAAAGACAACTCTGGTAACTGTAGAAGAGCTGAGGAAGGAAGCTGGATGGGAGGTTATTAAATAGTTCAGATAAGAGGTAAGCAGATGAACTAAGAGAATGGCAGGGGGAATAGAAATGCCATGAAATATTTAAGTTTTGTTTTGTTTTTTTTTCCTTTTTATGGTGATGGGGCCAAACCCAGAGCCCTGCCCATGCTAGGCAAATACTCTACACTGAGCTATGTCCTAAGTCTGAAAAGATTTTTAAATGAGGTGAATTATCTCTAATTTAGTTTTCGACTTACTCAAGACTTTCCTCTTTTGAAGGATTGAAGAGTTCAATAAGATACTTCAAACTGTATGAACTATGAAGAATTATCTGAAGAAGGCTAATCCATGTAAGTAGGGAAAATGCTGGAAGGAAAGTAAACTAGCATAAGCACTTCGTAAAATCTACAGAAGCTGAAAACTGGTATATATACTAGAAGGTAAGAAAAGTGGCAGCTAGGTTGAATAATTTCCTAAGAGATGATCCACTATTCAAGACTTAACACACAAAGAAGGGAAATATTTTGAATGGAATAGGAACATGTCTGATTTTAATCATGCTGAATTTAAAGTGCCGACACAAAGTCCAGGTGGAATTATTTAGTGTTCATTAAAACTATTGGCCTACTCATCAAATACATAATAAAGACAAAAACAACAAGAGATGAGTCACAGAGTAAAAGAAGGTATTTCTAAATATTTTCAGACCAGAGTCAGGTGCAAGTGGCTCACACCTCTAATCCTAGCTACCGAAGAGGCTGAAGTTGGGAGGATCGCAATCCAAGCAAAGAATTCGTGAGACCCCCATCTCAAATAACAGCTGGGTATGGTGATGCATGCCTGTTATCCCAAGACTGAGATCTGGAAGATTATGGTTCCAGGTCAGGCCAGGCAAAAAAGTTCGCACAATCTCATGTCAACAGAAAAATCTGGGCATAGTGACACATGCCTGTCATTCTACCAAATGCAGGAGGACCATGAACAGGCTGGCCTGGGCAAGAAAGCAAGACCTACTCAAAAATTACCAGAGTGAAAATGGCAGAGCACATGCCTTCAAGCACAAAACTCTGAGTTCAAACCCCAGTACTGACAACACCCCCAAAACTGGGGACTAAACTTGAATATATAAAGAATTACATATCCATAAGAAAAATACAATCAAATAGAAAAATATAAACAAAAGTTTCTAACAGACACTTTACAAAAACAGGAAATCCAAATACCCACCCCCCTTATTGGTGGAAATTAAAACGTGACAACATTAAGTGTTGGGGAGGATATGGAAGAATAAGAACTTTCATATGCTGCTGTTGGGAGTCGAAACTGTTACCAGCAGTTTGGAAAGTAAAGCTGAGGATTTACAAACCCTGCAGTTGAGCAACGCTACCCCTGGTATACAAGGTAGAGAAACATGTGCACCTATGGTCAATATAGTGTACAAGATTGCTCATAATTACAGTATTATTCACATAATCCCGACCTGGAAATTCCAAAAATGTCCAGTAGTAGTAGAAAAAATAAATACAGTGTGATGCATTTAAAAAATGAAATTCATACAAAAAACGAAGACTCAACAAAAATGTTGCACATTAAGAGACACAAAAGAACATATTCAATGACTTCATACAAAATTGAAAAACTGGGAAAACTGCGTGCATCAGAAATGCACCCATGAGGCAGAATTAGGAGCTAGGGTGTAGCCTGGTGGTATAGTGCTTCCTGAGCACGAGCAAGGCTCAGCACTGGAGGAAAAAAAGACAAACCACGAGAAACTGTAATGGAGAGATTATAAATATTAGGATAAGGAGCAGGGTGTGACTGGGCAAAGTTCTTGAAAATAAACCATATTCTTTATCTTGACCTTGGTAGTAGTCATATGTGGAATGTTTAAATCATAATACGGCTTTGTTTTACAAACGTCTCTGTTAATAATTTTTAAAAATGGTTTTAGGAGCTAGGTGCGAGTGGCTCATGCCTGTAAATCCTAGCTACTTGGGAGGGTGAGATAGGGAGGATCACGGTTTGAGGCCAGCCTGAGAAAAAAGTGCTTGAGACCCCATCTTAATCCACAGATCAGCATAGTGATGCATGCCTGTTATCCCAGCTACAGAAGAGACTGAGATTAGGAGGATCATGGTTCCAGATCAGTCATGGCTAAAAAAGTTTGTGACACCCTATCTCAACAGAAAAAAGCTAAGTGCGGTGGCGCATGCCTGTCATCCCAGCATCAGCGGGAAGCATAAAATAGAAAAATGATGGTCCAGCCTGGCCAAAAACCAAAGCTGAATCTCCAAAATAGTCAGAGCAAAAAGGGCTGAGATCTGAAATCTGCCTCAAGTGGTAAAGTGCCTGCCTCGCAAGCTCAAAGCTCTAAGTTCAAATGCTAGTAATAGGAAAAAAAGAGTTTAAAAAATTACTGGTTAGGGTAATTAATGACACTAATAACTGCATAGAGTATGGTGTAGATGCTGACTCTGGTGCATCCCCCTGTGCGTAAGCTACTCATGGATTTGTTTAATCTTCTGTAATGCCTCTTGCAGATTTACATAATTATTACCAACGTATTGTCATTCTAGCACCCAACACTTTCTGATCAAATGCATGTATTTTACCTTGCTGTGCTAGAAAAATTCAGTAACAAATCTGACTTTTTCAAGAAGTCCAGTCCTTGAATTATATAAATCTGATTCATTTTCACCTAGATTTATAATTATAACTTACAATTTGATAAGTAATCATTTATGCTCATTTTATGTTTCATTTGTGCAAAATGTCTGGATACTAATATATTAATGTTAACATATTAATTTCCCTCTACAACTGAATTTGAATATTGTATGTAATTGTATAAGCCTATGATCTCCAGTTTTGAAATCCTAAACACTTTGAAACCCAAAAGTTTTTCCTTAACTGTCATACAGATTCATTTGGAGGCAAAATCTGATTTGAACTGACATATGGCCACTTATAGTTCTGTGTGTTGTAGATACTTATATTTCACTGTTTGATTACAGATGCTGCTTCAGACCCTGCTGGAAAATACTAATTTTGTTTCTAAACAAAATATGCAGTAGCATATCAGATTCATTTTAACATGTGTTTCAACAAAGAGTGATTCAAATCTTGCATTTTTGTGATATATATATATATATATACACATATATATAAAAGTGCTGACTGAAGCTAGAATGCATATGATAGCATGTTTTAAATAACTGACTATAAATATATTATGCAATTGGTTCATTACTGAGGCTTTTCTAAATATATAGCCACTTCATGGGATATTATATTATTATTTTGCTAATAAGCAAAAGAACAAAAAGAATACCTTTCTATGAACTTAGAAAATCATACATACTTTTCTAAGTATGATTTTCACTGAGATCAAAAGATGAGGCTATCTAGGCCAGGGGCATAGCTCAAGTTGTACAGCACCTTCCTAGCAAGTACAAAGCCTTGAGTTGAAACTCCAGCACAGGAGAAGGGAAAAAGGAGAAAGGAGAAATGAAAAAGGAGAAAGTAGGGGGAGGAGAAAGAAGGGGGATAGGAAAGAAGGGGGATAAGGAAAGAAGGGGGAGAGGAAAGAGGAGGAGAGAAAGAATATAGAAGTTTCAAAATTTGCTGAATTTTAAATTGAAATATAAAAACAAAAGGAAATTTCAGGTGGGAAGAAAATTCTAGATATTGTAATGTGTTGAGATTTGGAGTGAAATATAATTAAAAATTATGAGCTAGGAGCAATGGCACATGCATGTATTCCCAGCCACTGGGGAGGCTTATGCATGAGGATCATTTGAGCCCAGGAGTTCCAGGTCACCCTGGGCAACACAGCAAGATCCTGTCTCAAAAAAAAAAAAAAAAAAAAAACCGAAAAGACAAACAAACAAAAAAACCAAACAAGCAACAGGCAGACAGGCAAACAGATCCAACTACGAAAGACGTAAGATTTAAAACATACTACTTTCCCAAATAGGAAAATTACTACCTTACCATTTGTACACTAAGAAGTAGGACAAAACACATTTGCTTTGAGACTGAGACTTGCTGTGTAGCTCAGATTGTCCTCAAATTTGTGATCCTCTCGCCTCAGCCTCCTGAGTGCTGGGATTATAGTACTCAGACCATGCCTGGCCTACACACACTTTTAAAACTCTAAAATTTCTTTTGAAAACAGCTTTGGCAACACAGAAATATGATAAATTGTTGCTCAAAAATGTACTTGAAACACAACTGACAAAAACAAAACCCAGATATTTTTGCAAAAATTTTGAACTTTAGGCAAATGAAAAACTTTTGTGCATCAAATGATGATATCAACAAAAAGAAAAGAATGGGAGAAAATATCTGCAAAGCATACATAAGGGATTGATATTGAGAATATATAAATGACTCCTACAATTTGACACCACCAACCACATTGATTCAACATTGGACAGAAGACTTGAATAAAAATTTCTCCAAAAATATAAATGAATGCTAAATAAGCACATAAAAAAGATTTTTAACATTAGGAATCATTAGGAAAATGCAAATCAAAATCAAATGTGATATCACTTCAAATACATTAGGATGGCAGATCATTTTTCAAAGCCCTAGAAAATTAGCCAATGTTGGTGAGGATGTAGAGAAAACAGAACCCTTGTGCACTGCTGGTAGGAATGTAAAATGGTGCAGGTGCTGTCGAAAATAGCATGGCAATTCCACAAAAATTAAGTATAATTACATGATCCAGCACTGTACTTCTAGGTGCTGTATAGACTCAAATAAGTGCAGGGATTCCAACAGATATTTATAGACCCAAGCTCACGGTATCATCATACACAACAACATATACACTGCTCAAAGATGGAAGCAGTGTGTGAACAGGTAAGAAAAATGTAGAATATACAGGCAACAGAGTATGGGTGCCCAGGGCTGGTGGGAGGAGGGATTGGGAAGTTAGTGTTTAATGGACACAGAGGTTCATTACAGAAGATGTAAAATTCTGGAATGGATGGTGGTGATGGCTGCCCAAAATGTGAATGTGCTTAATGCCATAGAACTGTCTACTTTAAAACAGTAAAATTTATGTTATGTATATTTTATGGCAATAAAGAATGCACTTGGAAATGAGTAAGCACTGAAAACAGAATCACCATCATGAGGATGAAGATATAAACAACTGTTCAGGTGCACAGGCAAGGGGAGCAATCACATTATATTTGGATAGTTCTTATTATTCTCACTTGGTACCTGGATTTCAAGCTCTGCAATGTGCTGCTGTAACTCAGCCACAGCAGCTATGCTATCTGCTTCCCGGAGTCTTACAGCCATCACCTCTTCTTTGTTCTAGAGTGCCAAACAAACAAAATAATAAACCAGTTGTCTTTGGATTGAGAGTTTTCAGATTTTAGAAACAAAACACAGTATATCAATTAGTATTTTCCAGCAGGGTCTGAAGCAGCATCTATAATCAAACAGTGAAATATAAGTATCTACAACACACAGAACTATAAGTGGCCATATGTCAGTTCAAATCAGATTTTGCCTCCAAATGAATCTGTATGACAGTTAAGGAAAAACTTTTGGGTTTCAAAGTGTTTAGGATTTCAAAACTGGAGATCATAGGCTTATACAATTACATACAATATTCAAATTCAGTTGTAGAGGGAAATTAATATGTTAACATTAATATATTAATATCCAGACATTCTGCACAAATGAAACATAAAATGAGCATAAATGATTACTTATCAAATTGTAAGTTATAATTATAAATCTAGGTGAAAATGAATCAGATTTATATAATTCAAGGACTGGACTTCTTGAAAAAGTCAGATTTGTTACTGAATTTTTCTAGCACAGCAAGGTAAAATACATGCATTTGATCAGAAAGTGTTGGGTGCTAGAATGACAATACGTTGGTAATAATTATGTAAATCTGCAAGAGGCATTACAAAAGATTAAACAAATCCATGAGTAGCTTACGCACAGGGGGATGCACCAGAGTTAGCATCTACACCATACTTTATACAGTTATTAGTGAGCAATTAAAAATTAATACAATTTGTATCACTTCTTAAAACCCTCTAATAGTAAATCTGTACCCACCACTTGGATAAATTCAGAGAAAACAATTATTTTCATCAGCGAATATTTACTTCCAAAGAACATTTTACTTTGCTAACAGATGCCAATTTGAGGAGAAATATTAAACCCAATAATGTTATCAAAATGTTTAAAGAAAACTTACATCAATAATGGAAAATGATGAAATTTAGCTCTATTAAAGATAAATCAGCACAGAAATTTAGTATCGTAAAAATTCAGATAAGAAATCAGATTAATATAACCTCATTTTATGTTTTATTTTTTAATTAGTCTAGTCATATTCTTCAAAAGTAACTATTTTTATGTTAGTACAAATTTTAGTATTGCCTACAGATTTCTGTCAGTGTAAATTATAATAGCCATGCATATTAATTAGGATGTAATTTCATCTCTGGATTTCAGTGACACTGATAAACCACTCAAGCTTCACTCTTGGTTTTTAATGACACCAGAACAAGATGATGGAATTACAGCTTTCTATGTGCCATTGAAAGTCTTCTTATGGAATAATAAGGCTGGAATGTATAAAGGGCATTATTCCTACTATCCACTAGGTGGATGACTGGTTTATCTTAAAATCTCATAATCTATCTTTAGTAATCCACTCTAATGCTCAATCTACACTCATGTCTTTATTTCTCACAGACATATACCTCCTTCTCTATCTGACTTCTCAAACCCTCTCTCTGTTGTTACTGCTAGAATTTAAATTTCTGGAAAAATGTATTTAACTTCAAATACTTTTGTTACTTTTGAATCAAATACATACACACAGACATACATGAAAGATAAATTGATTAAAAAATAATGGAAAATACACCAGTTCTTCTTAACTCACTGGTACACAAACATTTCATTTGTTTGTGTACTCTATCTAGAAAACATAGCTCAATACTGACTGCCCCTAACAAGGTACCCATCAAAGAAAGGAAAGGGAAGCCCCAACCTTTCCAAACTATCTTTTTGGCCTGGTCATTAAAAGTTTCAGTTTTAAAGGGATACTAGCCAAAAAACGTAACAAAGGAACACTAGTAAATGTTCATATAGGACATCAAGTTAACCAAGAATTTGTTTGAAAATGGGGTTTCTTTTCTGAAATTCACCATAGAAGCAAGACTGAAGTAAGGTGATCAAAAAACAAACATTAAAAAAAGCTCAGGAAGTGGGAAAGGAGAGTAACATTTTTTAAAAGAAAATTTTATCATGATTAAGAAAACTATAAAAGGCATTATTATACTGACAAAACCCATAAACTAGTGATTTAACATGTTTACCTTGCATTCAATCTCTGCTTGTTTACGCTTTGCTTCACTTAATTGAGTAAGCAATCCTTTGTTCTGTGCAGAAAGATAGTACACCTTCTCCTGTAGACTGATCACCTCTTGTTCTGCTCTTCGAAGATGGTTACTGTTGATCTGGTTCTAATAATCATAAATATATAAATATGTATACTACAGGTAAGAGGACTAATAATTTAAATTTTTGCCTACTCATTTTAGTTCTCAACATTATAGAAATATATTAGCTATAGGTCAATTTTACCTATAGACACTGAAAAAATAAGATACAAAACTGCCTTAAAAGTCTAATCCTCCAAAGGAACACATGTGGTCCATATTAGAAATTCTCATTACAACTCAATATACCATTTATACAAAAATATCTGTAAACTTTTAAGGATCTCTATAAAGAACTTAAAGACAGTCATTTCTGAAACAGGCAGTGGAATGATGAACTTAACTCTTTTCAGTTCTCAAAAGAAAGTAGGAACTGATTAAAAAGCACTAACACCACTTACTGGATTATACACTCCTTCATGTCATAAAATGCATCATGAGTATGTCTACATTTCCCCAATGCCTAGCATGACTTCTTTTCATGGAGCATGGACTTGTTTTGAACTCTGACTTTGCTATTTGGTAATCAAGCAAATAGTATTTCTAAGTCTCTCTTTCCTCACTTGACAAATGTATATAAAAATACTTTCTATTTCTCATTGGGTTGTTTTCAGAATTAAGTGAGACAATACATGTAACAGAGCCTAATACATAGTAAGGACTCAATAAATGTGAGCTATCATATTACAAATATGATAGAGCTTGAATTGACTGCAATTTTTCCCAATAAGGCTTATACTAGCTTGAACTCACTTAACCCCAAATAATTCTATCAGTGGTCTAAAAGAAATAGTAGGGACTTTTGTAACTCAAGACCAGTAAAATCTAGTTCCACATTTAGTAATTCTTCAGTCTTGGAAAAGTTATTTAATCCTACCAAATTTTAGCACATTGGTGAAAACGCAGATAGTATCACTTGCCTTCTGAGGCTGTGTTGAGAAGATTGTAAGAAAATTCTATGAAAGGAGTTTTACACAGTGAAATTTTATAGAAAATAAGTACTTTGTTGTTACTCATATTATTACCTACTCTGCCTCATTCTATGAAAATGGTCCTGCCTCCAGCATTTTTAAACAGACTGTAGCTTAGTTTATTATGCATAAATTTGCAGCATATCATGTTTTTACACCAGAGATTCAACACGATTCAGACATGATAAAGCTTAGAACTGACAAGAACATGCAATAGAATAAGGTAACTTAAATTGAGACAGCATATGCAAGTAGATCAAGTCCCCAGTTTAAAGGCCCCTTAAACTGGGACTTAAAAACATGTACTGATTTGGTCAGTACACGGTCAGAGCAGAATTTAGAAAAATGCCATTCAACTGCAGCTAAAATGTCAAGTTTCACTGTAGTTCAAATAAAAAGCAAATGCACACAATGTGTTAAAATGACAGAGCCAACTTTACATCATGCATATCCTAATGCTATTAATTATATTTGGGATAAGGAGACTAGGCTATTGGTGTTAGGGTTAATAAAATGAACTTTTCTTTCTAAATTCTATAAACTAAAAGGGGCTGCTAAGGAAAAAGTGGCACATTTCAAAATCTGCCTCCAGTTTTAATTTTAAAAAATCTGATAAAAGAAAAAGGAAACAAAAATCTGGATAATTTTATAGATTTAAGTTCCAAAAGTTCCTACTACTTCCAAGTTTATCTTTTATTTATCTTCCTGACTTTCAGAATACCTTCTTTCTAAAATCATCCCGCATGTTATACTATTCTTTCCCACTTTTACTAAATTAATTCTTTTTTTTATTGTTTATTCATTTACTCATATGTGTAATACATTGTTTGGGCATCCCTCTCTCCCTGCCCCTTAGCCCCTTCCCCCTCCCAAAATTCTACCTATAAAATTAAGTGAATTTGCCTGGCTCTGGTGGCTCACACTTATAATTCTAGCTTCTTGGGAAGCTGAGGTCTGGAGGATCATGGTTCAAGGCCAGTCTGGGCAAACAGTTTGAGAGACCCCATCTCCAAAATAAACACAACAAAATGGACTGGAACTGTAGCTCAAGCAGTAGAGCACCTGCTTTGCAAGCACAAAGACCTGAGTTAAAAAAAAATAAAATAAGTGAACTTCTTAGTACTGTATTACAAATGTTCTGCTTTTATATTGTCTTATCTACTACCATTTGAACAAATTACTATACTTCAGAGGGCCATCAAAATAACTGCAAAGAATTCCCACAGATAAAAATCTCCTTCACATCCCTAAATACAATACCATGAGATTCAAGATTACAGAACGCTCACACATAAAACCCAAGGCTTGACAATGACTGAGTCTAATACTTGAGAATTTTTTGCAATTATAAAAAGAGATATGAGTCTATAGTTCAGGAAGCACAACTATTCCTAAGCAGGATAAAGGCAAATAAATCCTTAGCAAGATACATTATACAAAAATGAAATCAATCCAATAAAAACCAGGAAAGGAGGAAAAAATGGGGGTGGGGGAGAAAAATGTAAAATACAAAACCAACAACTACGTTATATTTGCGACTTTTGATTTCTGGTTGAAGATGCAAAGAGTTCGAATATTGCTCTCACCCTTTTGAAGCTGAGAGAAAAAAAAAGCCTACTAAACTTTAACTTCAACCCAGAAGCCCCTTAGTAGAGATGGGATGGACTTTAAGACCTTTCTTATTTAGAGAAGATACAGCCACAGGCATAAAGAAAATTGCTAGAATGAATATCAAACAGGTAGAGGCCATGTGTTGGCTGATAGCCTAGAGTTCCCATGAGGCAGCAGATCTACATACAGAAATTCACATATTCTTGCACACATTTTTACCATGTACCCCAATAAGTACACACACACAAACAACTGGATAAAGAGCCCCAAGAGGCTGGGCATGGTGGCTCAAGTCTGTAATCCTAGCTACTTGGGAGGCAGAGACTGGGAGGATCATGGTTCAAGGCCAGCTTGGGTAAAAAAAGTTTGCATTTGATACAATACTCTTTAAATGACTTTAAGCCACTACCATTATACCACACTATTTATTTTTATTTTTCTCATTTTTTCACTGAGAAAACTGTATAATCATTGCCAGTCCAAATGCTGGCATTTGTGAACCACTGACTTAAAACAAAATCTATCCGAAATCACATTTACTAGTCTGTACAATTTAAAATACCAATTTCTTAAAAACCCTTCTCCTAAATCACCTAGTTAGAACTGTCACATCCTATTTTCTATAGCAATTTCCATCTAACTTTGTACTTACCAGGTTCTGAATCACATTAAATAATCTGTGCATGCTCGATTTCTCAAGTGAAAGTCCTGTAATGGCTGGGAAAGTGCCTTTTTCATCTCGAGTTCTCAAAACCGTGTTTGTTTAGTTTGATTTATTTGCCTGTTGTTAGATAAATCCTTAACACTAGCATAAAACTTATGCTTACATTTTTATTAGTTATATGACTAAAACTTCCCATTGTAAAAACCTAGGGTTTCACTCCTAATAATCTTACAGTATTTTTCTTTAGTGTTATTTTTAATTACACTAAAATACATAATAAAGTAACTGTGAACAATGTAAAATTCACTTGGTCATGTTTAAGATGGGATGACTGGTGTGTACACGGGAGTGCAGAGTGAGACATGAGTTAACTCTGCCCCCTACTGACGGAGTAATGTTTTAAAAACCAAGGAACACTGCAGAGTAGAGTTGACTCACATTAGTGGGTTCCACATCTGTGGATTCAACCAACCAAGGAACAACAAAAAATTTTTTTATTTTTAAAAACTGGCATCTGAGCCAGGTGTGTTGGTGCATGGCTAGAATACCAGTAACTTGGGGGACAAAGACAGGAAGATCCTTAGATAGAGGCCAGCTTGAGCAAAACGTAGCCAGGCCCTGTCTCAAAAACAAACACACACACATACACATACACAAACCAAAAACAAAAATAAAAAGGGTGAGGTGCATAGTTCAAGCCCTTCCCTAACATATGTGCAAGACCCCAGGTTTAATTCCCTATTATCACCACTACCACCACCACCAAAAAAAATTGTATTTCTACTGAACATACACAGACTTTTTTCTAGTCATTGTTCCCTAAACAATAAAGTAAAACAACTATTTACACAGCATTTGCACTATACTAGGCATTATACCTAAGGATGATTTAAACTATACAAGAGAATTCACAGAAATTATATGTAATATTCTCCAGTTGAGGATTGAGGATGTTGGTAACTGTAAGGATCCCGCAACCAATCTCCACAGATACTGGGCAACCATATACAGAATATGGTCCATGCAAATGTATCATGTATAAAACAAATGTGCTTCTACAAAGCAAAAGGGTTTTGTGAAAAGGTCTTTGCAGATCTTGGGCCAAATACATTAAGATAGAATGTATTACAGAAAAGAAGAATTTGAAGAAAAGGGCAATTTAGAATTGACTACTCAGATCATCACGTTACAGATCAGAAAGCATCATTTACATTATATTCTTCATTTATGATTCTCCACTACAGGTGATTTTGCCCCTCAGGGGACATATGGACACAAGGGAAGATAGTTTTGGTTATCGCAGCCTGGAGGGAGGGAGATACTATTGGCATTTGATGGACAGAGGCCAGGAAGCATGGTGCTAAACATCCTGCAGTGTGCAGGTTAGCTCCAAAAGCATGAATGTTCTCTCACAAGCTGTGCAGCAAAGCAACCTTAGGAGTTTTACCTAAGAACATCAAACAGAGTCTCATTTGCTTAAAGTTTGCTGAATGGGTCAAAGCAGGTATTAAATCTCTGAACTAGAACAATTTTTAGCCCTCTTAATTTGGGTTACAAAACTGTAATCTGTACAGTTTCATCACCTTTTACCTTTACTCTAGGGATGACACAACCTGTGCATAAAGTTTTTATTTCCTAGTGATACGTTCAAACCTGTGGGGCTTTCTCATCATACCTGTGTTTCCACTTCCATCATCCTTTGTTTCATTTCTTTTATTTCTGCTTGTGTTTCAGCCTCTTTAAGTCGAATGGTCATCAGTTCATCTTGCAACTCATTCACAGCATTTTTCTTAGGTGGCTCTTTCCATCTCCCAGAAGTGCGAGCTAAGTGGCGCTAAAGGATAAAAATTACAATGCAACAAAAGCTCTCAGTATCAGAATAAGAGATAACTTTACAGAGCATTATTTCAGGGCTGGTGCTATAATAAGCATTTTCCACACATTATTTTATTTGCTACTCAGAAAAATCTAAACTGTTAGAATACCCTGGGCTACAAAGCAAGACCTTGTCTCAAAAAAAAAAAATGTTAGCCACTATTATCTTCATTTTACAAGTAAGAAAATGGACACTGATTAGTTAAATTTGGAGAGTCATAGAGTCAGTAAGTGGTAGACCTGGGATATAAACTCACATATAGTTTAAATTTTTCTCTATAGCCACTGAGGAACAATTTTTGTAAAGGATACAGTTTTTACTCCATTTTTTTGAGACAGGGTCTTGCTATGTATATCGGCCCAGAAAGGTCTCAAACTCAAAATCCTCCTACCTCAGCCACTGGAGTGTTGAGATTACAGGTGTGAGTCAAGATGCCTGGCTACTTTTTTCTTTTTGTGGGACTGGGATTGGAACTCAGGGTTTTACTCTTGCAAAGCAGGCGGTTCTACCACTTGAGTCACATCTCCAGTCCATTTTGCTGTGGTTATTTTGGAGATGGGATCTCGTGAACTATTTGCCCCAGCTGGCCTTGAACCAAGATCCTCCCAATCTTAGCCTCCCAAGTATCTAGGATTATAAATGTGAGCCACTGGTGCCTGGCTTCTAGTTTGTTTGTTTGTTTTTTTAAATGAGATTTATTTTCAATGAAGACCCTTAAAGAGCAAAAATTGGGCCATTCAATAAGGAAGCAATATTTGAAGGGCAGTGTTTCTGAAAATATCTGTGCTAAAGGACCAGTTTTGTTTGCTTTTTTAATTCACGGTTTACTGGAGCCTGATACTTTTCAAAATGCATTAAAAAAAAAAGCCATAGCAATATCAAGGACTGATTCCAGTCTTTCCTAGATGCTTCCCCATTCAAACCAAGATCACTATTTTGAAACTATATGTATTTTTTTAGTTCCCTCTCTTTTGTCTCATAGATCGTAACATTTAGTCCCCTTGTCAACAACTTCCCTCATATGTGGATAAATTTGTGGGAATATAAATACTGAAATGTCATTTATTTAGTGAGGAAATCATTTTCAAAGGAACTTAAAATTTATAGATAAATTTATATGGGTATCACCCTTCTGATGTTTTACACCAACCAATATAAGAAAACCTTTGTATTACATAAGAGGAATATTCTTTCTTTTTTGTTTTTGTTTTTTGTTTAGGACAGGGTCTTGCAATATAATCTAGGCTCACCTCAAATTCGCTATGCAGCCCATCCTTCTCCAACTGCCAAGTGCTGGAAATACAGGTGTGCACCACCACACCTGGTATAAGATAAGTATTTCCTTATGGTTCTTCAGAAAACGTTTAAAAAAATGCACAATGGTGTAAGAGTAATAAAAATATGACCTGGTTACTGTTGTATCTTTTATTTCTTTATAAGAATCAAGAGAGATACAGCTTAAATGTACTATCTAGTTCTAAATTCTTTTTTTTTTGAGGGGGGTGGGTGGCGGACAATATTGGGATTTGAAGTCAGGACCTCAAACTTGTGAAGCAGGCAGAGTACCACTTGAGCCACAACTCCAGCCCTTTTTGCTTTAGTGATTTTTAAGTCTCATGTTTTTGCCAGAGGCAGGCCCTGAACCATGATCAGCCAGCTTACCTATGGCCTCCCAAGTAGGTGTGACCACAGGCATATGATAGAATCTCACTTTTTGCCCAGGCTGGCCTCAAACTGTGATCCTCCCTATTTCTGCCTCCTGAGTAGCTGGGATTTTAGGCATGAGCCACTATGCTTGGCATAAATGCTCCTAATTTTGATATTAAGCAAGATTTTTCTCACTTTAAGCTCATTTCCTATTGTTGGTCATCAGCTACTTCAAATTTGCACAGACTGGATATTTGGGTTTACTCGCTTTAAAAAGTACATAAACTAAATTGATATACCTGCCAGTGTTCTTCTAAATCCTTGACTTGCTGTCTAAGTTCTTTCAAACCCATAATGGCTTCTGCTTCTCTCAGTTTCACAGCAATGAGCTCCTCTTGAAGTCTTGCGATGTTATTCTCATCAGGAAAGGCATTGTTTCTCTAAAGAGAGAAAATTTAAAGTGAGATATAAGAATATTAAGGAATAAAATAAAATATGACACACACAACACTATTTTATGCCATACATTATCTGTATTTAATTTTATACAGTTTTCTTGAAATATAATTCACAAATCATAAAACTCTCCTTTCAAAGTGCAAATCAGTGATTTTTAGAGTACCGATGGGCTGTTTATCAGTCACCATGATCTAATTTCAGAATATTTTTATCAGTTGAAAAAGAAATCCCATGCCCACTGGCTGTTGCTTTTCATTCTCCATTCCTCCACTCCCTGACAACCACTTATTTATTTCCTGTGTCTATGGATTTTACTGCTCTGAACATTTCATATATAAATGGAATCATATAGTATGTGGCTTTTTTTGATGAGCTTATTTCACTTATTAGCCCAATGTTTTCAAGGTTCACTCCTTTTTAATGCCAAACAATATTCTACCAAATGTACATTTAGAATATTTCTACTAAAATATACACTTTATCCATTCTTCAGTTAATGGAAATCTGGGTTGTTTCCACTTTTGGCTATTATGAATAGTGTTTCTATGAACACTTGTGCAAAAATTTTTGTGTGGATTTACATTTTCAGTATTCTTAACGACATATCAAAGAACAGAACTGCTGGCTCAGATGGTCATTATTTTGCATTAACTTAAGAAATTGTCAACCTCTCCCAAAGCAGCTGTAACTGTTTTACATTCCCACAAGCTATGTATGAGGTTAATTATATTTCATTGGAGGATACAGAAAGTCTAACTCTACTTTGTTAATAAAATATCAATCAGTTAGACAGCAACAGGATTAAAAATGCTTTTCCAACATGTCAATAAGCATACTTATAAGTAAAGCACAAATGTCATTACATCTTAAAGACTTAAAGAACAATCTGAAAATCTGTTTTCATTGTATTTTCTTATGTCATCTTGGAAAGGAGTGTCAAATCTTTGTGTTATCAGTCACTATTAATATCAACAGCCAGGAAATTAATACGAAGATTATCTAAATATTTGTTTCATGGATACAAAATTTAAATTCATCTCTTACCACACTAAAAAGATGACTTGGGGGTAGCCCAGCATCAAATTGCTCTAGAGAGTTACCAAGGGACCCAAAATTAGGAAATCTTCCTAGGTAAACTAAACTAATACTGGGATTTCAAGGCCTTGTTCTATAAAATTTTCTGTCTCTAAAATATTTCATGGTGGGCACAAAGATTTCAGTCCAAACTATTATGGAATAGTTATTCTCACAAATTACAACATTTTCTTATGATGGACTTTGAATATGTTCTCAGCTAAAAATTAGAAAATTATTTCATATGTATGAAAAAGATTGCTAGAACCAGGAAAAAACAAAGAAGATGCTGCAAAAAGAAATTAACCATAATGCAACTTTCCAATCCCTTCCTATTCTAAAATGTGAACATTAACACAGTCACTTTAGAAATCCATTTGTTTTTGTTTTTTTGTTTTTTTTTTGAGACAGGGTCTTGTAATGTTGCCTGGGCTGGCCCTGAACTCCTGGGCCTAAGCCACACTTCTTTTTTTTTTAATTCGTATGTACATACAACATTTGGGTCATTTCTCCCCCCCCTTCCCCCTGCCCTCTCCCTTAACTATTCCACCCCCTCCATCTTCCCCCTTACTTCCTCGCTTCCAGGCAGAAACTATTTTGCCCTTATCTCTACTTTTGTTGAAGAGAGTATAAGCAATAATAGGAAGGACCAAGGGTTTTTGCTAGTTGAGATAAGGATAGCTATATAGGAAGTTGACTCGCACTGCTTTCCTGTACATGTGTGTCACCTTCTAAATTAATTCTTCTCAAACTAACTAAGCCACACTTCTGCCTCAGCCTCCCAAGTGCCTGGGACTACAGGTGCATGCCAGTGCCCATCCCCCCACCCCACAAAAAATCCCTTTTTGAACTGGACCCAAGTATAGTTCTTTCTACCAAATATTCAAAGCCTTTCTATCAGACTTAGATTCTTAGCTAAGTCATGGAGCTTAGACTACTCCTAAATTAGAGATGAAATATTCTACTAAGTATTTCTTTCAGCATTCTTGCTTGCTTTTTCACAACAAATCAGAGAGTAAAATTTCCAAATATACAAATAGCAAGTAGAATTCTAGCAAAATTATCCACTACTGATTCTAGTTACATTTGTTCTATTTCACTAATAAATAATTAAGAACAAATGAGGTTATTATGAGCCTTCATGATTCAATATTATCAAGGGGTAAAAAGGAACAAACAGAAGTCATCAACAATTCTGTAGATGAAAAATAAAGCTCCAGAGTTGTGATCCAAAAACACAGATGCTCAAATCAGAGAGTTATATGAAACCTGAAAAAATTTTTTATTTTCATTACTCATCTAGTAAGCCTTGACATTTTTTTAAACATCCTTGAAAAGTAGTAAGTTAGCTTCTATAAAGAAGTACAACTCAGGCTAAAGGAAATTTTCTATAGATCCTGAAGTGACTTTGAATATTTCTAACAATTATACTCAGATGAAATTTTCCCTGGAATGTCTATGTATTGGTCCTATTGTATCTCTTCCATATAAAAATATTACAATATTTGAGTATAATTAAATCCTGTTTAAATTTCTCTTTTTTAGCATTTAATTATTCTTTCTTTAAAATTATCCTGATTGTTTTTTTCTTGTAAGCAATCTCTAAATTCCATTTTTATCCTGGATTTGTATGGAATCGTAATATTTTTATTTGCTCTTGTAATAAGTAATATATAAGGTTTCTACCATGAAAAAACAGGAAGCCCAATTTAATCACTGAATAAGTACGTAACAAACATCTTTACATGTCCCTCCAGTTCACTTGGGTAGCTTCTTACCTTCTCTATATCCAGGACTTTATCTTGCATCTCCTTTAGTGCACACTGAGACTCAGCTTCACTCAGTCGAGCTTGAACCAACTCCTTCTCTAGCTGTAGCACAAAATCCTCATTGTAGTTGGAACTGCATTTGTGCTAAAAGGTTATAGACATATACTGAAATTTCATGGGACCATGAACATGTGAACACATACACATAAAAATAATACAGTTACATAATTCAGGTATTAAGGGCAACTAAATAGTAAAAGCTCCATCTACTCAATATTTTCAGCTTATTTCTTCCAATTAACTTCTCAATGAATAAGTTGTTTCTTTCTTTCTTTTTTTTTTTGTTAAAAGCCCACTTCTATTACCTTTATAGATGACCCCATTACTGGATTTGGTAACTAGCTATTATACACATCAAATCCAATTCATAAGACAACTATCTCCTTTTATCTGTCCATCTATCCAAACATCAAGAATCTGTTCTGACTCTATAGATTTGCCCTGTACAGAAGGGCAGTCATTAACCACATGTGGTTACTGAGAACTTGAAATGTGGCTAATCAAAATTGACATAGGTTGTTAAGTATAAAATACAAATTGGATTTCATATGAAATAAAGGCTCAGTGGTAGAACAACTGCTTAGAATACAGAACGCCTTGGGTTCAATCCCCAGCACCACCACCAAAATAAATAAACAAATGGTAAGAAAACCTCAATGACTTTTATGTTGACTTAATCTTAAGATGTTTTAAATATATGGAGGAAATGAAAAAAAATTTTTTACCCAGTTTTACCTGGTACTAGAAATTTTTAATTGCACACATGGCTCATATTATACTGTACTGGACAGCCCTGATATACAGACTACAGAAGGTACAAATTTACTGAAAACTCACTTTTAATGTACTGGGAATAAAAACAGGGCACTAAGGTGAACCATCTTAAATTCCCACAAAACAAAACTATATTTGCTTTACAAGTGTAGATTTTCTTAAAAGGTATACATGGAAATGAGTCCTGTGAGCAGAGAAAAGGCAGATACTGATCAGAAAAATTAGTCACAGAAGCATGCAATCTCGTTTCCTTTCTACACTGTAATGTGAACACCAATGTAGCCACTTACATCTTTTTAAAACCAGCATCATACAAAAGGTTAAATACAAAAGCAAAAAGATAAGCCTAGTGTGGTAGTACACACCTATAATCTCAGTACTCAGAAGTCTGAGGCAGGAGGACTGTGAGTCCAAGGTCAGTGTGAGCTACAAAGTGAGATTCTCTCTAAAAAAATCAAACAAAGCAAGCACAAAAAGAGGATGGATTCAGTGGTTCATGCCACATCATCATCTATTTGGAAGGCAGAGATTGGGAGGATTGCATTTTTGAGGCCAGACTCAGCAAAAAGTTAGTTAGACCCCACCACATTCAACAAGCCAGGTGTGCTGGCTCACACCTATAAATCCCAGGTACATGAGAGGCATAGGTAGGTGGATCACAGTCCAAGGCTAGCCCAGGCAAAAATACGAAACCTTACTTGAAAAATAACTTAAGAGCTGGGTGTCCATGGTTCATGCCTATAATTCTAGCTACTCAAGATGCAGAGATCAGGAGGATTGTGGTTTGAGGCCAGCCCAGGCAAATAGTTCATGAAACCCTATCTCAAAAACACTCAACACTAAAAAGGGCTGGCAGAATGGCTCAAATGGTAGAGGACCTGCTTTGCAAGGATGAGGTCCTCAGTTCAAACCCTAGTACTGCCAAAAATAGCAGTAAATTATAATAACTAAAGAAAAAAGGAGCTGGAGGCATAGCTCAAGTGTTAGAGCACCTGCCTAACCAGCAGTTGGTCCTGAACTCAAACTCAGGTACCACCAAAAACAAAATAAAAAAGAAGATATCTAATTCTGCAATATTAAAAAACTTTTAAAAATAGTCTATCACTTTACATTTAACTCAGGTAATAAAGAAAAAGAGGCAACTCAACATTTCAAAATAGTCAAAGAGAACAACAATCTTGTACTGAATTGGTCTGAGTAAAGAATGGTTCTCTTTACTCTTTAATACATTAGAAACAGAATGGATGTCAAACCAAAACTATTATTCATTATTCATTATTATTAATGAAGTGCTTGATTAATTTACCTCAAAAGATGTCCAAATGGAGGCTTTTTAACTACACACTACTTCTTGTGACTCTGACACTTTTTATACAATACTTCAATACAGGAAGTGCATGTGTAACAAGTATATTACCTTAGCAAACACTTACCTTACAGAGTAGGGAAAAACACTCTTTTGGAATGACCTCATCCAAACCAGAGATACCATCATTCGTTTAATAAGATCAGAGCTATTTTATGGGCACTACCAGAATAGTTTGCTCTTAATCTAAATCCCTAGTAACTTTAGTTAAGATGTGTCTGTCAATGTCCTGTATTACAAGACCCCCTAAGAAAATATCAAACTCAAGTTATCACTCTGGGTACACATACCTTATGCTTTTCGTATACTAAAACACATTATCTTAGCCACTGAATTAAAATCATTCTAAACGTATTATGTACTTTTTTTTTGCTACTGACAGGATGAGTTTAACAAACATAATTCTTAATTCTCAGATTAATGTACTGCAAATTACATAGGGTCTGAGGAATATGCATTATTTTTGGTGGCACAATAAATAATACATGAATCTTTATCATAGGTTTTTACTTGTCTATCTTTCCCTCTATAACTTTCAATCCTAGTTTTGCCTTGGTTCTCTAGTCTTGGTGTTTTGGTTTTTTTTCTTATTGTAAAAATGTTTTTATTAGTATATATTCATTATACAGGGGAGAGTCATAGTGACAATTCCAGCTGGGTCTATATTGTACATTTGTTGGATCATCCCCATCAATTTCTCCCCCCCCCCAGTCCCTCTCACCCCACTTAAAGCAAATGCAAGAGAGTTCTTTGTTCTATTCCATGTAAGTATATGAAGACCATTATACATTATTTAGGCCACCTCCGTTCTCCCCCCACCCTGCTACCACTCCAAAACTCACTTTTCAGAAAGAAAATTGAACTCACGAAGTTCTATATATAATGTTAGCCCTCCATGAAGCTTCCATATACTCGCATTTAAAATCGCCTCTCTACAAGGTATTCCCTTTAATCCCCAGCTATTTTATGATCAGTAACTCTATGAAAGAGACCACACTGGATATATAATACCCAGAATTACATTCTCAGCAATTCTAGTTATTTAATTTTTAATTGTACAAATAATGGATTTCATTATGACACTTGCACATCTAACTACAATGTACTTTGATCCTATTCCCTCCCTGTCCTCTTCCCCCACCTCCTTTGGGTCTCTCTACCCCAGGTAGTTCTCTGTTTAGGCCCATGTCTTTTTGTTTGTGTTTATGGTTCTAGATTTCACATATATGAGAAGACAAGTGATATCTGTCTGAATCTGGCTCATTTTGCTCTACCGTTTGAGCCACATCTCCAGTCCATTTTGCTTTGTTTATTTTGGAGATGGGGCCTCATGAAATCTGCCCCGGTTGGCTTTAAACTGTGATTCTCCTGATCTCAGCTTTGCAAGTAGCAAGGATTTCAGGCGTAAGTCACCAACAGGCAACTCTTCTTTATGGCTGAATAAACTGTATGTATATATCATATTGTTCATTGTGTAATTATACCACATTTTCTTTATCTACTCATTTGTTGATGGGTTCCTAACCTGATTCCAGATCTTGGCTATTGCAAAGTGTTGCAATAAACATGGGTGTGCAGGTATCTCTACTGTATTCTAACTTATGTTCCTTCAGGTATATGTGCAGTAGTATAACAGGATCATATGACAGTTTTCAGATTTTAAGGAACCTCCATACTAATTTCCATAGTGGATGCACTAATTTACATTCCCCACCCCGGATCCCTTGGGTATCTGTTGCTGTTTTTTTTTTTAAAGGATTTTATTAGCATATAATAGTTGTACAGGGGAATACACTGTGATATTTACATATATGCTTATAATTTATCTTAGTTAGATTTACCCGCTCCATCATTCTACCTCTTTCCCCCTCTGCCCCTTCTTTTCTTCAGGACCATTTTGGTCTATGTGTGCAGGCTGACAAACAGTACCTCTATCGGTCAGATGCCTATATAGACTACAGATAAAATCACCACAGAGTAACCTACAAAGAGTAAAAATACTATAAAATAGTACAATAGTAAAAAAGCAAAGGTGAAGGTAGAGACCAAAAGAGAGAGGGATAGAAATCATAGAATGATAGAATCCTTGGAATTTAGTGTGGAGGGAGAGGCAGAGGGAAAGAGAGAGAAACAGAATAGTGACCACTAACTCTCAAATCCCTATTTCCAGTCTGGATCTTTCTACTAAGCTTACATGCTTATTTACATCTTCTGCTCAACAAAATGTGCTTGCCTTCATGTTTACCTCACACTCAACATGTCGAAACTGTTGTTTCCATCTTTCCCTCTTTATATATCTACTATCCTGCTGAGGCCACCACCACCCAACAATGGACCAAGTCAAAACCTCCCTTCTATTCAACTGTACCATCAATCATAAAACTTAGCTATCTTGTGAATCTGTCTGCTCCTCTCCATTTTCATTGTCACTATGCTAATTCAGAGCCTCCATCTCTTTCTTTGGACTGTTGCAGTGGTTTCACATATATCCTCTCTTATTGCAATACTTATAATAACACTTATTTATACTTTTAATATTATAATATTTTACTTTATCTCTCAAATTAAACTGTAATGACAAGAAGGTCCACCACCTGGACTAGGTAGGTATTTTCTGACTCCATTGTTTTATGTCTAAGAAAGTTTTGATTCCCTGCTCATTAAAACAAACATGTCAATAGAAATTAAAATTAGGATTTTAAATTTAAAGCCTCAGGAGGCTGAGGCAGGAGAATCATGAGTTTAAGGCCAGTCTAGCTAGATGTGAAACCCTGTCTCAAAATCAAAAGAGTAGGGGAATGGAACAAGAGCAAGGAAGAACTGTGTGAAAACAAGATGGCCAGCTACTTAGAATACTTAGGACTGTTAAATTTCTAGGAAGACTGCACTTGGGATGGGGGGGACACAGTTACATTAAATTACTGGCTAACTTCTGACTTACTGTCACTAAAATCTCTAGGTCTTGTGTTACATAAAGCATTGCTAAGATATCTTTGATTTTTAAACTTAAGAGCAAGCTTATCAATTTCTGTGTACTAATCTTTTATCTTCCTGTTCTGAATAGACTTTAAATATTTTTGGAATCTTTATTCATCATCCAACATTATCAGCTCCATTTTTGAAATATTTCATGGATAAAATTCTTAAATATATATTGTATATGAATATTTAAATATGAACTAGATAATGCACAGGTTTAAGAGATAAAAACCTTTGACACTTCTTCACATGAACCTACAGTCTCTTAATTTAGTAAATCACCTATACAACCACCATATTTACTACTTAAATTTTTTCTTTTTTTTTTGCTGAAGGCATGGTTCAAGTGACAGAGTACTTGCCTAGCAAGTGAAAATCCTGAGTTCAAACCCCAGAATCTGTATCTTTATCTATAGCTATATCTACCTACCTATCTATCTATACACACATACATATGTTTTGCAATACCGAGGTATGTAATCAGAGCCTACTTGAGCCAGGCCCTCAGCCATTTTTGTCTTTTAGGTTTTTTTTCAAATATGATCTTATACCTTTTGTCCATGACTGGCCTCATACTGTGATCATTCTACCTATGCCTCCCTCACAGCTGGGATTACAGACATGAACCACCATGTCTGGTTTGTTGAGATGAGGCCTCAATAACTTTTTGCCTGAACTGGTCTTGAAACATAATCCTCAAAAACTCCACCTCTCAAGTAGATAGGATTATAAAAATGAGCTCCCAAGCCTAGCACTACTTTCATTTTAATTTCTCTACCTTGACTAGAAATACATTCATGAGAGTGCCTATCAAATAAGTTCTAAAACGGCAATGGCATAGTTTTTATTTATTGTAGAAATAATGTTACTTTATTGCAATATACACAGCTTATTAGTTTTTAGTGAGTCAATCATCTAATCACTCATAAGACAGAGAATTTTTAATGAAGCAGCAGCAAATTCACTGGACTTTTCTAACCTATATTAATTACTTTCTGTAAGAAATGTATTGGTCCACTGTAAAGTCTACAGTATCTCTTATTTTCTAAAAATAATTTAAAGACAGTATTTCTATGATTATTCTAAAAGTCATTTTATTATCTAGAATATGAAACTTGAACTTGGAAACTTAACTGAGGATGGGTTATGACCTTGCACTTACTCTGCGCATCACAGCTTTATGTCTGATGCACAGTTTTAGTTTCAGAGATCTTCCTCTTAGTAGAAAAAAATGGAAACAAGACCAAAGTAGAGATCTGTTTTCTTCATGTTGTACTGTAGCACCACTATGTAGAACTATGTGGCCTTCCGAAAGCACAAAGATTCTTTTTTTACATTTAGCAATTTATAAATGACTCAGTACATTCTGGTCATTTTTGCTTGCCCAGTTAACTTTTTTTTTTAATTGTAAACCAATATTCTATCCTTTGATACACATCTACATATAGGTCTCAATAATTTTTAAAAAATGCAAAAAACTGAATTCATGATTCTAACATATTGAAACTGTGGCTTATGCTAAATGCAAGCATGATACCTATCATTCCTCTAAACAAATCACATTGCACTGATACCTCATTTCAGTTTAATTTTCAACAATTTCTATTTTTTCTGTTTTGATATTTTTGGCATTTCATATAAAGGCAAAACAAAATATTTGAGTTCTAGTCTCATTATACTATTATTTTATCACTCATTTTTCTTAGCCACCTTCAATAAACAACAGAAAAAACATGTTTATGGGTCTTTCAATTACCCATTTTTTTCTTTTAGTCTTATAACTTTTGCACCCAGACAATGATGTTGTTTCTTAATTTTACTAAGTAAAAATAATGTCCAACTTTGTAGTCATTCTGTTTGCCTTCCAGACCTGTTTAGAATTCTAGGTTTATCACAACTTTTTCTACCTATTCCTATTATAATATAGTTCCTACTTGAGAACAGAAAACAGAAATAGTTTTAAAAAGATTTTTTAAAAATATACGGTTGGCTTTTCATTTCAGGTTTCATAATCTTGGTTAATGTCACTCTAACCTAAATTTGGCAATGGAAAATTATTTCAAAATTGAAAAATATACCTGAAGCTAGCTAAAAACCTAGTAGCTGTATAGAACCCTAGTTTAGTTAACATAATTTTTAAGGGATTAACTTTTTTACTCTTGACAATGTCTGTCCTCTTGAAAAACGGTAAACACACACCTTAACCCATACGTCAATGCTGTGATGTGGGAAGTCTAAGTTATGGCATTCCGTAAGATATGTATTGCCACATTATTAAGATTTTAAGTGAGATGATTATATGCTAAATGTTGGGTAATTTTTTGTTTGCACAATGATCAAAGAATAGTAGAAGTCAGAGTTATCTACTGTGAAGCAGATTTCTAAAACTTAAAAAGCAGGTCTGACATATATTGCTTATTTTATATAACTTAGAACATATTGTAAGAAATGAAAATAACACCTATTTCTAACAAAAGTGCATAAATACAAATAAACAAACAAACAAGGAGTCTTTTGGCCACAGTAAGACCCCTAAGTATTATAGAACATAAAATGGAATAATTTAAGAGTTCAATTAAAGTAGAAAACAAAATTATTTAAAACGAGAGCACAGATAATGTGCTTAAGAAAAAAAAAAAAACTCGGCTTGCAGGGAAGGGAAGAGAAAGGTGACAAAGGTGCTAGCAGGCTCCTTACCCACTGTTGTTGGTGCTGGAGCTTCCTGATGGTGCTTTCAGCTTGCTCCAGCTTAGCACTGGCCTCATTACTCTGCTGTTTGATCGTGGCCAGCTCCCGTTTTATGAGGTAGTTTTCCTCAGCCTCCTGGGCTCTTGTCACTTGTCCCTTAGGACATATTTTTTGTGTGTAAAGCAATTTAAGATAGATTCAAGAAAGACTGCCTTTGTGAGGTTTAGTTATTTATTTTGACATGTTAAAAAATCACCTCAGAAAACAGAACAGCCCTGCTAGCAGCATGTTATTGCTCTAGCAAATTTGGGGAAATAAATGAAAAATTCATCTGACAATCTTAAGAACAATTCTTCTTTCAGTCAGTAGGAATTCACCATGCAATATTACTGAGTTGTACATGCAGGACTAATGTTTTCAATGAATAATGGTTAATTTCACAGAATCCACTAATTGTCATTTTAAGATAAATACTTTAAAAATAAGGTTAGCTTTAAAACGTGCAAAAAGTGACTATTTGAATGAACCAAGTTAACACAATTATCAAAAATTAAGTTTACACCCACATACCACCCAAAATTATTTCTAGGAAAATGCATGTAAAATTGCATGCATTAAAATATGAATTTCTAAGTTTAGGATTTTCCTTAGAAGTTAGAGAAAATGCTTAAAAAATATATACCTGTATCAATCTATCTGCCAAGGAAGCACTTTCCTATAAAAGGAAAAGATTCAGATAGAAATATAAGAGAAAGGAAATAAAAGTGATAAAATTAGGAATAAGAAGAAACAAATATACCCAAATTCTACCTACGTTTCATTGATAATTGAAATGGACATTTAAACTTTAAAGTGATTTTTACCGAATGGTATTTATTCTTAAATCTTAAAAAACATATCAAAATAAGGAGAGAATGCAGAAAACCATGTGCTTCTACAACAGACCAAGTGTGCTTCCAGAAAAGGCCAGACAGGTGTTTTTCCATTAGCTGGGACAAGTAAATATCTTCTTGTGAAAGTATACCTTTATATCTTTATTTTTAAATGTAACCATATTATCAACCCATTTACATGAAAGGGAGAAGAAATTTGAGTATACAATTCCACTTACAAAGTGTGACAGCAATTTGTGAAACAGCAACATCCAAAGAAACAAAGCAAGGAAAATATGACAAATGAAATTAATGCATTCAACTTAATAAGCTCTAATAAAAACTGGGTAAAGTTTTTGGTTACAGAATTCAATCGATACTTAAGTATTTATAAAAGTCTAAGTGGTAAGTAATATACCCAGGTCATCTAAGCCAGCAAAAAAAAACCCCAAAAAACTTAGTTTTTTAGAAGCAAAATTGAAACATGACACTTTCCTACAGCTTCTTTTTCATTTTGAAGGTTCAATGAAACAAGAATGCTGTGTCTACAAAAACATATCACTCCAAAGATCAAAAAACCACCTAAGGCTAAAGGCCTGGTTCAAGGCCAGCTACCAAAGCCCTGAGTTCAATCCCCAGTACCACCAAAAACCAAAAAACACTAGAAACTGTATATTTTACTACAAACCTTATTCCCTGTGGGAAAGGGGAAGTATATAACTGAAGGGACTTAAAAACAATTAAGCTCAACATTCCTGAGGAGTCACCAAAAAGTAGAAGTATCCTCCAAGGAACACAGTGAGACATGTACAGAAACTGTATCTGACTTAATATAAGGTATCTACAATTATTACACAATAAAAGCAGACATGTAATAAATATCCTGTCCTTATGGACTGTTATTTAATATGATATCATCAATACTTTTAAAACAAAAGATAAACACTGCAAGCTATCCCCTTTCCAGTTATTTTTTCTTCATTATTTATCCATAAATTTTCAGGGAAGAATTTAAAGATACTTGACAATATCACAAGTGATACATTTAAAACTACTTACTTTCAAACTTTAGCTTAAAAAAAAAGACAAAAGGTTTGTGAATTCAGATATTTTTCTTTTAATTAAGCAAAATTCTTAAACTAGGCTTTTATCACTCAATTCACTCTTATAGCATCAAATACAACTACAGAAATATTGTACCAAAGGCACAATATGAAAAATATGCAAAATTTCCAAATTTTCCAGTTATTATACATGAAACGGAGAGGAAAAGGTAATAAGTAGACATCAAAAATAATTCTAACAACAAAACGTGTATGCACAATTCCCTAGTGCTGAAAACAACCTGAGAGTGAATCTGTATATCAGTGACTTTGACTAAAAGCAATCCTAGGCCTTAAAAGAATCACTGTCACATTAAAAATGTGGTTAGAAAGACAGGGTAACTTTTGAAACTCAACTCTAAAATGTGCTACTGAAATGGATTTCCAACTAGATTTCAAAAACAACATATTTTTTAGAGGTTATATATAAAGAAAACAAAACATATGTTACTCTTAAAATAACCTCAGTCAAAACTTTAATATGAAAGTCCGTGGGCTAGTACCAATTTTTATTAATAACTAGTTATTTGGTTAAACACAGTAAACTAGACAAGCTAAGCAGTCAGTATCACAACATATGTTCAACATATGTTCCATATGTTGTAGGAGACATATGTGCTAGGTTTTTTTGAGAATTTTAAACACAAATAAACATTCATTAAATAGCAACTTTCACTAATCATTTACTTACTTTTTCTAATGTTTCAATGCGCTGTTTTAAAAGTCTATTTTCTGTACGTAATCTCTGCCAAAAAAAAAAAAAGGTTATGCTTGCAAGTATTTTTGAGAGGAAAACAGATTCCTAAATCACATTCCTGCAAATGTGCTACCTTTTATAAATTAGAAGACTCAAAGAAATTGTTACATTATTATATGTCAAACTGCTAAAGGTTTAGAATTAGAAATTCATAGCAAAGGAAAATGATCACATTTATAATTCTAGCTCTGACTAAAGTTAAAGTATAAACCATTGTGCATAAATAACCCTCCTTTTCTATATTTGTGGCTTATAGTATTTTCTTGAATGTTTTAACATCCTCAGTAGATAGGAAATATTTTAATTTGCCTATTTCCTTAGAGCCTATATATATATTAGTATTCAAATACTGGTTCAATGAATGAACTTCAAATAGTGTATGTTCATAGGATAAATATCACTAGATCAGTCTCCATTTATATTATAGATACCAAGATGCAAAATCTTTACATTCTGAAAACATAAAAGAATTTATAATGATTAAGAAAATTAAAAGCTCCAACTGAGGCAGGCTAGAAGTAGGCAAAGTCTGAACTCATGTAGGCTGCCCAGGGACACCCAGACCACACTTACCTGGTAGGGAACCACCCATGCTCCTTCCCAGGAAATCACCTGTTTCCTCCTTTCCCACAGATTAGCAAAAGTTTTAAAAACATCTAACAAGAGAAGCTCTCTCTCTGCCAGCAGACTCTACCTGTGCCACCATGCTCCCTTTGTATTTTCCTTTCCTAACTTTAAATAAAGTCCATTTACACTCACATGTCCTGCCATGGATTCTTCCCAGTGGGATGAAGATTTTGGAAGTCTTCTTATCAGACTGTACTGGCACCATTAACACAATTACTATCATTTTCTCATAGTTTAAAATGTAAAACTAGATTTAAAAAACCCCAAACATAACTTTATCTAATTGTTCAATGCCTGACTCCCCCAATAACCATTAAGTATTAAATTCAAGTCACTCTACATTTAAAAAACTCATCTTTTTGCATACTCTACCAACATTTCTTATTAATCTCCTAAACTATTCCTTCATTTCAGAATCTCCTATATGTTGTTCCTTCAATTTCCATTCCTCAAACTTTACATCCCCCTCTTACCTTTTTGTGTCAATTTGCTCCAGAATTCAACTTAGCCTTCTTCCAACCCTGCCTTCCTCTAAATTTCTCCTAAAAAAGGTCTTCCTCATAAAATTCTTCCATCAATTCAATCTATTATTTTGCCAGTGAAGACTTAAATAAAGCTTATTTAACACATAAAAATCTCGGTTTGGGGAAATAAAGGACTATGAATTTTCACATCTTATTAAGTGAGTCACAAATTGGAATGAGTCTTAGCTATTACAAAGATACTTTGCAAGTTTCTTTGTTCTATTCACTAAAAATATTTAGATGATTTGAAATGGGCATTATGTGTGATCTCATAATATAAAACAACAGCTTAAGCAAAAGAATTCTCATTTCTTTGCTGTTCTTTCCACATCTATACAAATCAGCCATTATTAAATATTGTTAGTGTGGAAAAATAAACCCAAATCAGTATTCTTACAATTTGCTCACATTTTACCAACAAAAGCTAACATATATATTTATCCAAAAAGATTTAGGAAATTAAATTCCAAGCAGACAACTGAGAGAATAGTTAAGTTACAATAGAAATAATGCTAAAAGTAATTAAAATTAAAAACATTCATCTGCATTTCTCTCCTCCCCCTTCAAATTCTCTGCAATCTGTTTTACTATAAATAAAAATTGAAGTCGATTCCCTGCCTTCCCCCTAAAAAAAAACAAGTATCTTCATTTGGTTTTAAATAAATCACTGCATAGTCATTTGTGTGATAATCTGCTTCCTGATGAGCTGATAAGAGACTCTTTGATTAACAAAGATAATTTCTGGGTTACCTTTTTTTTTGGCAGTACTGGTGTTTGAACTCAGGGCCTCAAGCTTGCTAGGCAGCTGCTCTATCACTTGAGCCACTCACCAAAATTACCTTTTCATTTCAAGTATAACTGTCTGTTTTCTTTTGGACTAGTATGCATGGTACTTTGGCAATTTTGGCTTTACAACCTTTTCTCGTATCTGGTGGAGGTAATTTCCCCAATTCTTGTTTTGTTTATCCTTCCCACATACTTATAAGCTAAAGTAGTTAAGTGACTGGGTTTAGAAGTTGGGCAGATTTCAGTTCAAATTCTCATTCTGCAACTGATACTTGTGCATGATAGTCAATGTCTTAGAATCTCTATTTTCTCATCTAGAAAATTAAAGAAAACCTATAAGCATATTGCAAAACCTAAATGAGATAGCACAGCATCTAATATATACCAACTACTCAGTTATTGATGAGCATTTCTCACAAGGTTCTCAATGTAAAACAATAGCATTATTTTACTTTTCTCTAGTTTTTTCTTTTTTAAAAGAATTTTTCTTAGTTTTCTTCTTTTTAAACTGCTTTGGAATTTTGTAAGGAAGTAGAATTAACTGGATTTGTTAATATGTACTTTGTTGGAAAAAAATCACATTGTACATGAAGTTATTTTTGTTTCTATCTTTTTTAAAAATTTAAAATCTTCCTTGCATTTCTAGAATAGTGTTTTCTAAACTTTAAAGTAAAAATTAAAAGGGGAAATACACCAAAAGGAAATAACAATTATCAACCTGTATGCACCCAACGTCAACGCACCCAATTTCATCAAACATACCCTGAAGGGCTTAAAAGCACATATAAACTCCAATACAGCGATAGTGGGAGACTTTACTATCCCTATCACCAATAGATAGGTCATCCAAACAAAAAATCAATAAAGAAATCCTAGAACTAAATCAAACTATAGATCAAATGGACCTAGCTGATGTCTACACAATATTTCAACCAGCTTCTGCACAATATACAATCTTCTCAGCAGCCCATGGAACGTTCTCCAAAATTGATCATATCATAGGGCACAAAGCAAGTCTCAGCAAATATAAGAAAACAGAAATAATCCCATGCATCCTATCTGATCACAATGCATTAAAACTAGAAATCAACAATAAAAACAGCAATAAAAACCATGCAAACAGTTGGAAGCTGAACAACACATTGCCAAATGACAAATGGTTCATTGATGAAATAAAAAAAGCATATTAGAAGGTCCCTGGAAGTTAATGAAAATGAAAACACGACCTACCAGAACCTATGAGACACAGCAAAGGCAGTCCTGAGAGGAAAGTTTATAGCCATACAAACTTATGTGCATATATTAAAAGGACAGAAAGATCTCAAATCCATGACCTAATGCTACATCTCAAACTCCTAGAAAAACAAGAACAAGCAAATGCCAAAACAAGCAGGAGAGAAAAAATAAAAATAAGAGCTGAAATCAATGAAATAAAAAAAACAACAAAAAAAGCTATACAAAGGATCAATGAAACAAAAAATTATCTCTTTGAAAAAATAAACACAATTGACAGTCCCCTGTCAAACCTGACTAAAATGAGGAGAGAAAAAAAAACAAATTAGTAAAATCAGAAATGCAAAAGAGGAGATAACAAGAAACACCACGGAAATCCAGGAGATCATCAGAGTCACTTTGAGAACCTATATTCTAATAAATTTGAAAATCTAGAAGAAATGGACAGACTTCTAGATACTTACAACCATCCAAAATTGAAGCAAGAGGACATTAATCACCTGCATAGATCTATAATACAAAAAGAAACTGAAGCAGCAATCAAGAGTCTCCCAAAGAAAAAAAGTCCAGGACCTGATGGAATCTCTGCTGAATTCTATCAGATCTTTAAAGAAGAACTAATACCAACCCTCCTTAAACTTATCCATGAAGTAGAAAGGGAAGGAACACTGCCTAACTCATTCTATGACAACAGTATTACACTCATCCCAAAACCAGACAAAGACACCTCCAAAAAGGAGAACTACAGGCCAGTCTCCTTAATGAACATCAATGCAAAAATACTCAATAAAATTAACGGCAAACCGAACTCAAACCGAATTCAACAACACATCAGAAAGCTCATCCACCATGATCAAGTCAGCTTCATCCCAGGGATGCAGGGGTGGTTCAACATACACGAATCTATAAATGTAATACAGCACATTAACAGAAGCAAAGACAAAAACCACTTGATCTTCTCAATAGATGCAGAAAAAGCCTTCGACAAGATCCAACACCACGTCATGATAAAAGCTCTAAGAAAACTAGGAATAGAAGGAATGTACCTGAACATTGTAAAGGCTATATATGACAAACCTACAGCCAACATCACACTTAACAGTGAAAAACTGAAACCATTTCCCCTAAAATCAGGAACGAGACAAGGGTGCCCCACTATCCCCACTCCTATTCAGCATAGTCCTGGAATGCCTAGCCAGAGCAATTAGCAAGAAGAAGAAATAAAAGGAATACAAATAGGTAAAGAAACTGTTAAAATATCCCTATTTGCAGACAATATGATCCGATACCTTAAAGACCCAAAAAACTCTACCGAAAACTCCTAGACACCATCAACATCTACAGTAAGGTGGCAGGATACAAAATCAACTTACAAAAATCATTATCTTTTCTATACACCAACAACAAACACACTGAGAAGGAATGTATGAAAACAATTCCATTTACAATAGCCTCAAAAAAAATCAAATACCTGGGAGTAAACTTAACAACGGATGTGAACGATCTCTACAAGAGGAACTACAAAACCCTGAAGAAAGAGATTGAGGAAGACTACAGAAGGTGGAAAGATCTCCCATGTTCATGGATCGGTAGAATCAACAAAGCAAAAATGGCTATACTACCAAAAGCAATCTACATGTTCAACACAATTCCCATCAAAATCCCAATGACATTCATCACAGAGATTGAAAAATCTACCCTAAAATTCATTCGGAAACACAAGAGACTGCAAATAGCCAAGGCAATACTCAGCAAAAAGAACAATGCTGGAGGTATCACAATACCTGATTTCAAACTATGTGACAAAGCAATAGCAATAAAAACAACATGGTACGGGCACAAAAACAGACATGAAGACCAGTGAAACAGAATAGAGGACCCAGATATTAATCTACACATCTATACCTACCTCATTTTTGACAAAGATGCCAAAAAATATACGGTGGAGAAAAGACAGCCTCTGCAACAAATGTTGCTGGGAAAAGTGATTACCCATCTGTAAAAAACTGAAACTAGATCCATGTTTATCACCCTGTACTAGTATCAACTCAAAATGGATCAAGGACCTAAATATCAGACCTGAAACTCTGAAGTTGGTATAGGAAAGAGCAGGAAACACTCTGGAAGTAACAGGTATAGGCAAGGACTTCCTCAATAGAACACCAGCAGCCCAGCAACTAAGAGAAAAGATGGACAAATGGGACTTCATAAAATTAAAAAGGTTCTGCACAACAAAAGAAATGGTCTCTAAACTGAAGAGCCCACCCACAGGGTGGGAGAAAGTATTTGCCAGCTATACATCAGACCAAGGATTGATAACCAGAATATACAGGGAACTTAAGAAACTAAACTCTCCTAAAGTCAATGAACCAATTAAGAAATGGGCAAATGAACTAAACAGAACTTTCTCAAAAGAAGAAATTCAAATGGCCAGAAAACACATGAAAAAATGCTCACCATCTCTGGCCATAAAGAAAATGCAAATCAAAACCACACTGAGATTCCACCTCACCCCTGTCAGAATAGCCATCATCAAAAACACCACCAACATGTGTTGGTGAGGATGCGGGGAAAAAGGAACCGTTTTGCACTGCTGGTGGGAATGCAAGCTGGTGCAACCACTCTGGAAAAAAATTTGGAGGCTTCTTAAAAATCTAAACATAGATCTGCCATATGATCCAGCAATACCACTCCTGGGGATATACCCAAAGAAATACAACACAGGTTACTCCAGAGGCACCTGCATACCCATGTTTATTGCAGCTGTTCAGAATAGACAAGTTATGGAAACAACCAAGATGCCCCACTACTGATGAATGGATTAAGAAAATGTGGTATTTATACACAATGGAATTTTACTCAGCCATGAAGAAAAATGAAATCTTATCATTTGCAGGTAAATGGAATGAACTGGAGAACATCATTCTGAGCAAGGTTAGCCAGGCTCAGAATACCAAAAATCGTATGTTCTCCCTCATATATGGACTTTAGATCTAGGGCAAATGCAGCAATGTGGTTGGAAATGGATCACATGACAGGGGGAGAGCACATAAGGGAGATATGGGAATAGGTAAGAAAGCCAAAAAACATGATAGCATTTGAGGTCCTCACTGCAGAGGAACTAATACAAAAACCTTAAAGTGACAGAGGTCAATATGTGAAGGGGATTTGGAACTAGAGAAAAGGTCAGATAGAGATGAATCACCTTAGAATGTAACATATTTATACATGGAAGCAATGCTAGGAATCTCCCTGTATGGCTATTCTTATGTTTCTTATCTCAACTAGCAAAAATCCTTTGTCTTTCTTATTATTGTTTATACTCTCTCTTCAACAAAATTAGAGGTAAGGGCAGAACAGATTCTGCCTGAAAGCGAGTAGGGGCAGAGGGGAGAGGGAGGGGGCAAGGAGGTAGGGGGGAGAAATGGCCCAAACAATGTATGCACATATGAATAAGTGAGAAAAAAAATTGAAAATTAAAAATAAATAAAAATTAGTCAGTGAAAGTTCACTAGCTATAGCTATATAAAAATGTGTACCCTGTAATTTAAAAAAATTAAAGGCCTTTTTGGCTTACCAAATTAGAAAAGACAAACTGAGACTGAGTGAGAGCAAGAATGAATGCTGTCAAAGTAGTAGTGAAATGGAAACTTACTGCTAAGAAAATAGCCTGAATAACAATAACAGGACATGAATGTGAGAGGGGGACAGTGGGAGGGATCGATGGAAAAGCTGAGGAGGAAAAGAAGGGGTACTAAGGGGGGAAGAGGATGGAAATATACTATAAGTATAAAAGACAGAAAATGAAACCAAACAAAAACTAAAAAGGGAGGAGGAGGAGGGTTGATAAAAATACAATGAAGAGAGTGAACTTGTTCAAAGTATACCATACACGTGTATAGAAATACCACAATGCACCCCCTCATTTTACATAATGTATACTAATTCAAAATATAATAAAACTATTAAAAATAAATAAAATTTGACTATCATTAAAAAAATATTTCCGGGCCAGGCATCAGTGGCTCATGTCAGGAGACATGTTATATATATGATATATATGTTTTCTTCTTTTATACCAGGCATGGATGTATTATTTTCTGGCTTTCTGCAAATCTGAGGTATTTCATAGTTCTATTTCTTGCTTGTCTATGAGACGAAATCTGGCTATGTAGCCCAGGCTGGCCTGGAACTCATTCTGTAGTTCAGACTGTTCTCAAACTCATGATCCTTCTGTCTCAGTCTCCCAAGGGCTAGGATTACAGGCAAATGCCACCATACCTCACCATAATTTTTGAAATGGTAAAAAAATGATCAAATTTCTGACTAAATACTTGTCACAATTTCTAACACCTCCCATTTTGAAGATCTCTCTGATCCAAAGCGTAAATTTAAATATGGAAATTAGATTATTAGTTTATATGTGTGAGGGAATAAAGGTTCCTTTTTAAAAGATTTGTGAGTTACCCTAATATAAACTAGAATTTTAATATTTTAACTTCTTCCCCTTAGGTTGGAAGATAATGATAAAAATGTTTCTAATAACAAAACACTCACAAAATAGTTGGGTGTAGTGGCATACAGCTGCAATCCCAGCACTTGGAAGGCTGAAGCAGGAGGATTACAAATTTGAGGCTAGCCTGGGCTACAGAGTGAGACTGTATCTCAAACTGAGACAGAGAGGGAGAGGAGGGATGAGGGTGAGAGAGGAGTAGAGGAGGAGAGGAAGACAGAATATAGATCAAAAATAAAAAAGAATGATGTGAAAACAGGACTGTAAAAAAGGAAGAGATTATGTGTATAGTCAGCGTATTTTATCTACCTAATATGGTCCCCTAACTTTTCAAACTCTTTATTTCCCAGATTTTTATGCCATCTATCTGACATTCAAAAGTATTCTGTGAGGCATATGATCTGTAAATCCACACCTCCCCCGCCTCCAATCTAAGGCAGGCATGGTGGCTCACACCTGTAGTCCCAGCTACTTGGGACACACAGGACCACAGTTTCAGGCCAACCCAGGCAAAAAGTTAGTAAGACACTATCTCAACCAATAAACTGGGTATGGTGACCCACATCTGATCCCAGCTATGGCAAACTATTGGTAGGAGGATTGTGTAGGACAAAAAACACAAGTCCCTATCTGAAAAATTACTAAAGCAAAAAAGGGCTAGAGGTATGGCTCAAGTAGTAGAAAGCCTGCCTAGCAAGTGGGAGGCCCTGAATTCAAATCCTGGTACCACACACACACACACACACACACACACCCTAAAAATACAGGATAAGTCTGCAATGGATCTTTTTTTCTAAAATGCCTTTCTATACTCACATGACTTAATTTTATAAGAAATATCTTCAAGAGCAAGGATTGTTCATAAAAGTGTGACTATTTTTTCCCCAAAAAACATAGCATGGTGAAATGAACAGGATGGCTTCCCTCTCATTTATCAGGATGATGTGCTTTTTACTTTGAATAGGCTTAAGTGCAGAGTATGATTTAAAGTTACTCATGGTACCTAAAAAAAAGCATATGGCAGAGCAGTAGTTGGGTAACAATAAAAAGAGAGGTATGGGGAGGAGGAGAACATCCACTTTCTCCATGAAAACTGTAGAAGTATGGATTTTTAATTGATAGGAAATAGGTAATAACAATGTGAATAAAGCATCTCAAAATGGAGGACGGAGTAGATGAGAGTTCACAAAGGAAAACAGAGGAGACTGTCTCCCAGAAGGCAAAAAAGAGCACTTGTTTAACAAAATCTATTCCCCTGGAAAAGAGACCTGTGAGGTAGAATGAAGTATTATTTCATAGCAAGGCTCAATTAACACATGGCTAATTATTTGTATTTAGGTGTTCATGTGATATCTTGCAGGGACCAAGTGAAAAATTAGACACACCCAAACATAAAGTTAAAAAGGGAGTCAGGGAGTCACTAAAAAGTTGTTTCTGTAATGGCCTTTTGGGACTTGGAGAAACAAGGTGATTAAAGACTGGACCAGTCATCAATCTTATCCTGAAGCATTAAAAGAAAACCCTGTTAACTTTTCCAAAATGCCAGCAATGATAGCACCAAAGGTCTTCCATTTAAGAATTCCTTGGCTAAGGGGAATTACAAATAAGAATTATAAAAAGAATTTTGGGGTACATATAGTGTACTTATTTGTCCTTTGAATTAAAAATCTACCTGCTTCCCTGGAGAGAAGTAATTCAAAACTAGAACCCTTGCTTTGAGAAAGCCCCTGCTACTATAAGGCAGGCATAATGAGCTGCACTGTAATGATCTGTTTTATTTACTCTGCCTCGGATTACTCTGCTGTTAGTCTTGGCAACAGATTACTTTCTCTACCACTTTTACAATTATGCTTAAGTGGAATGTAATTATCTTCCCCATGGAGCTATTTTCTCCTGAGGAGCCACCATGTCCAGGAATAGGGAAGACCTTCTCTTTTCCCATGCTAAATGAAAGCCACTTCAGTCTCTTATTCTGCATTTAAAAATGTCTGTTTTTTGACTATAATTTAAGTGGACTGCACTAAATATAAACTTCATTGCAAAACTGACTGCAGATGATAACAATACATTAACATAACCTGTAACTGACTTTAACTTATCATCAGCACTTAAAAAAATACTTGAAATGCTTACTTTTATCTCAACTTGCTCTTCCATCTCTTTAGTTTTTATTGTAGTGTATTCCTTCTCGAGTCTAAGGAGAAAAGAAAAAAGAGTTAAAGGTATGTTTCCATTCAAAAGTAGCTATTAAATTATAAAATTTTTAACTATATATTAACATAAAATACAATTTTAGTTTCCCTAGGAGTATAACTTGAGATACTTTATAAGAGAAAAACCATCTGAATATTTATGTAGATTCTTACAAAATAAAAACAACTTTTACAAAGGACAAAAGTAAGAGTCATACAAGAGTAAAGTTCAGAAGGTGAAACATATAAAGGTGAGATATATAAAGCACCAAACACAGCATTGAGTTTACAGGTTCTATTCAGCCCTAAACTTATGCGGGAAAAAAGCCATCCTTTCCCTTGAAATTAAAACATGCCTGCAATGTTCACTTCCCTCTTCTAAAAAAAAAAAATTCCTGGTACTAACACTGATTTTAAAAGTTAATGAGCACAGAGACCAAGATGTTGGATAGCTGATAGACCCTGGAACTCTGGGCTTTCACAAGACTGAAAGAAAAAGCAAGGGCCAGGAAACCTGACTTTGTCACCAAGTGAGATACTACCAATACATAGGAAAACCAATGGACAATGAATAACCTTCAAATTAGCATTTTATAGCACAAAACAGCCTCAGAAGCCCAGGCACTGTGGCTGCCAACTGTCCCACTACACCAGATTGGTTTCTCCCCCCTACTCCCACCACCTTTTGCTTTTTTGTCTTTTTCTTTTTTCCTCTTGCTCTCTGAAGAGCAAAAAGCTCAATGCAGAGAATCTCAGAACAAGTTCTGAAAGTGTCTAGGTTGACCCACTAAGATTCATGTTCTCGAGAACTCTTGACTGCTGACCACAGATACTACAACCCATTCAGGTGAGTGGGCCACACCATCTGTCTGGAGAAAACCACATATTCCAGTGCAGCATGCAGATACAGATGTTGATTACACCCCTCCTGGGTAAAGTTGTTTGCAAAACAGAGGAAATTCTCAGTCTTGCCTGGTGGGGAAGGGACAGCTCAGGCTGGGACAACCCTCTTTTATAAAGTGCTAGGCTGATCCAGCAAGCATGGGGGAAGAGTTGAGCAAACTGGGGAGAACAAAAAGGCATTCTAGCACCTTGGATAAACTCATAGGGAGCTGAAACTAACAGCCTTCACAGCTCAACTACAGCTTCCAGGCCTGTCCAGCAAGCAGCATGGTCTGCCCTCTGGTTATACATCAGATACTTGTGGACCACTTCAGAGAACCTGCTTATTCAAACAAGCTGACCTTGACTGCCCAACCCCCCCACCCCACTCCCAGGAGGAGCCTGGGATTAAACATACCAAGTGGAACCTTCCCAACCCTGTCTGGTAGAGAGGGGCATCACTGATTGCCACCCAGACCAGCTTATCAAACCCAAGGAGGGGCAGAGACCCCGAGAAAGCCCCTATCAGAAGGGACAGCACCCAAATTAGAATTGGAAGAAAGCGCCCAGTGGGCTCAGTGAACTCAGAAGAAAGCCACTCCTCTCCATAACAAGAAAGAAATTTGGAATATATATATATATATATATATGTATATGTGTATATATGTATATATATATATGTATATATATATGTATATCCTTTTTCCAGTCTGTTGAAATTTTAATTTGTTCAGCCCTCTTGTTTCACTTTCTTTTTTCTCCTCCTGATTTTTCTGTCTTTTTTTCTTCCTTCCCTCTCCTTACCTTCTTCACTTCCCCCTCCTTTTCCCATCACTGTTCCACTGTCCCTATCTCCTCCACACTAACCACTCAACAAGTATTCTACTTTTGTCAACTTTATATATTTATACATTGTTCCCTTCTTTCCTATCCCTCTGCAATTCCCGACAACAGCATCTTCCTCCACAATGACTGAAATACACCTTTACACACATTTGGGACTTATTATCCTGTAGCCCACACACCTCATACCTTTTCTTCCCATCACCCCATCCCCCACATTGACTCCTCTTCTATCCCATCATTTTTATTACCTAAGTATTAATCGCTGTGTAAACAACTGTTATTTTCACAATACACAGTGCTTATAAATAATACTGACAAAGGTTTTATATATTATATACATAACTGGTTTGGCACTGAATCTGTGAATTTGTTATTGCTAAGTTATACCTCCGAATCACTGAACAGAACTGTTACAACAACCCAGCTAACAACTAAGTTAGCCAGAGCATAGAAGTTAAATCAAGGGAAAGACACCAGGTGATTAAAATCCCCCAACCAACTAATCAACAACACATGAGCAAATCTCAAAATTGAAACATGGGAAATAAAAGAAGCAGGGGAAGATAACTCCTCAAAAGGTTAACAATCATATAAGAGGATTTGATGGACAGTGAAGGGGATGAATCCTCACTTGCAGAGGTCAGAAAAATGATAAGAATGTTTAATGAACTTAAAGAGGACATACAAAAAATAATTCCATGAATCCCAAGAGAATATGGATAAAAGGCTTGAGAAGACACAGAAACTAAATGAACTTAGAGGAATTAATATGCATTGGAATGAAATCAAGGAAATCAGAAAAAAACATAAATGAAATAAAGAAGGCAGTACAAGATGTGGAAGATGAGCTTAACAAAGATACAGACAGTCTTCAGAAAAAAGAAACAGAAACCTTGGAAACAAAATGTTCCTTAAGTCAAATTAAAAATATATTTGAAAGCTACTCCAGCACACTAGAATAGAAGAAAGAGTTTCAGTGCTCAAAGACAAAATAGATATTAAAGAAAAACAGGACACTTAGAGAAAAGACTGAAGAGTTACGAAAGGAATATGTAAGAACTCTGGGACTACATCAAAAGACCAAACCTGTGAATCATAGAAGAAGTGCAGCCAAAGGTACAGGAAACAGAAAACTTCCCAAATCATGGAAAGATGTTGACATCTAGATACAGGAAGTTTCCAGTGCACCAAACAGGTAAGACCAAAATAGAACCTCTCAATGCATATTGTAATTAAAACAGCACAGAGAACAAGGAAAGAATATTGAAGGCTGTAAGAAAAAATCAAATAACATATAAAGGTAAACCCATCAAAATAACAGTATTTACAACAGAAACCTTAAAAGCAAGAAGGGCATGGAGTGAGTATTTTGAGCACTAGAAGAAAATAATTTCAATCCAAGAATACTCCACCCAGCAAAGTTATCATTCAAAATTGAAGAAATAAAAACCTTCCATTATAAATAGAAATTAAAACAATAGATGACCAATCAGCACCCCAAAAGATACTGCACACAGAAGAATGAAAATGAATGTAGACATGAAAGGATGAGAATTATTAAATTATTAAATCTCAAGAAAAGAGCAGACAAGAAATTACAGAGTAGCATAGAATTAATTGCACACACAAATAAAGCCTTGCACAATAGAAACAACCAAATGACAGGAATTATCACATAACAATCAATATTAACACCAAATGTTAATAGCCTCAAGTTCCCCATCAAAAGTCATTGATTGGCAAAATGGATTAAAAAGGAAGATCCTTGTTCTTTATAAGAAATTCACTTTACAAACAGACCCAAACATTGACTTACGGGAAAAGGGTGGAAGATTTACCAAGCAAATGGCTCCTGAAAACAGGCAGAGTAGCTATACTTATATCAGATAAAGTACACTTCAAAACTAAATTAATCAGAAGCAACAAAGAAGGTCACTTCATACTAATAAAAGGAGCAATACATCAAGAGGAAACAACTGTTAACTTATATGCACCCAATGTTGGTGTACCCAAATTCATTAAAATATACTACCGTAGTAAAAAGCACACACAGACCCCAAGTGATGCTGGGAGACTTTAATACTCCACAATCACCAATAGATAGGTCATAGAGACTCCCCTCCCCCCCAAAAAAATCAACAAGGAAACTCTAGAATTGAATGAAACAATAAATAAAAGCACAAACTACCAAAACCTATGGGACACAGCAAAGGCCATGCTATGGGAAGGTTTATAACCATGAATGCATACATTAAAAACACAGATCGCAAACAAATGTCCAAATGCTGCATCTCAAACTCTCAGAAATACAAGAACCAGCTAAACCTAAAACTAGCGTAAGGAGAGAAATAATAAAAACTAAGTGCTGAAATCAATGAAATAGTCCAAAAAAAAAAAAAAACCATGAAAAGAATCAATGAAACAAGAAGTTGATTCTTTGAAAAGAGAAATGATTGATAAACTCCTAACAAATCTTACTAAAATGAGGGAAAAGACTCAAATTAATAAAATTAGAAACGCAAAGGGGGAGATCACAACAAACATAACTGAAATCCAGGGAATCAGGGATAACTCTGAAAACACACAGTCAAGTAAATGGGAAAAATCTAGAAGAAATGGATAAATTTCTAGACATATATGACCAACCAAAATAGAGCCAAGAGGATATAAATCACCAAGAGGTCTATAAGAATCAATGAAATTGAAGCAGCCGGCAATAAAGAGCCTCCCTCAAAAAAGAAATGTCCAGGACCTGAGGGATTCACTGCTGAATTATCAGACCTTTAAAGAAGAACTAATACTAATACTCATGTTCCCATGAAATTGAAAGAGAAGGACACTGTCAAAATCACTCTATGAAGTCAATATTATACTCATCCTAAAACTGGACAAGAACACAACAAAAAAGGAGAATTATAGGCTAATCTCTTTAACAAACTTAGATGCAAAAATTTATAATAAAGTACCGGCAAACCGAATTCAACAAAATATCAAACACACACACACACACACACACACACACACACACACACACACACACACACACACACACACACACACACCCCATTATCAAGTTGGTTTAATCACAGGGATGCAAGCATGGTTCAACATACACACATCATTAAATAAAATTCAGCATATGAACAGAAGCAAAGACAAAAACCTCATGATCATCTCATAGATACAGAAAAGGCCTTCCACAAAATTCAACATCCTTCCATGATAAAACCTCTGATGAAACTAGAAATACAAGGAATATACCTCAACATAATAAAGGCTATATATGACAAACCTACAGGCAACATCTTACTAAATGGGAAAAAACTCTATTTCCTTGAAAGTCAGGAACAACATAAGGGTGTCCACTCTAAGTCTACTCATACTCAATACAGTCCTGGAATTCCTAGCCAGACCATTAAGACAGGAAGCAGAAATAAAAGCAATTGAGTCAAACCACCCCTCCCACACAGAATAGGAGAAAATCGTGTTTGCAGCTATAAATCTGATAAGACATGAATAACCAGAATAGACAGGAAACTCAAAAAACTAAAAACTCCCCCAAAAGCAATCACCTAATGAAGAAATGAGCAACTGAACAGAGCTTTTTCAAGGGAGGAAGTCCAAATGACCAAAAATAAAGAAAAAAAAAAAACCACACATGACAAAATGCTCAACATCCTTGGCCATGAAGGAAATGCAAATCAAAACCACATTAAGATTCCGTCTCCAATCTGCATAAATAAAGCCTGAAGTAGCAGAAGGCTGACAGGAGGTGGCAAGTGAGCCGCAGTCCCAGATAGACATTCACAAAGCTGTCTCCAGACTCTTTTCTTTCTTTCTTTTTGTCCTTTGAAGAGACAACAACAGAACTAGGACTGGATATTGAAGGACTAAATGAAACTGTATTGCATTTAAATTTGGGATTTATTTATTTGGATGTGTTTTGGGGTTTTTTTTATTTGTTTGTTTTGTTTTTTCCCCTTTGATGAGACAATGGCAGAACTTTTTTCCAGACACCAACACCAGGACTGGAAGATGAAGGAAAACACCAAAATAATTAAGACTAAAACTTTATTACATTTGAACTTGGGGATTTTCTTTCTTTCTTTTTTTTTTTTTCACTGTTTTACTATCCTCTCTCTGTCCCTCTAATGCATGTATATAGCTCACCAATGATTACTACACTACCTCTCCCTGTTTATTTCATTGGCTCTACTTTTCTCTGTGTGTGTGTGTTTGTTATTTTGGTTTTTTCCCCCTTTTTTCTTTACCTTTGCTTTCCCTCTTCTCTCACCCTTCCACTCTAGAAATCACCATTGTTATTATTACAACCTAGACAATACGGAATTACACACAGTTCAGGGACAGTAATGATAGCAAGGGCAATGATGGGAAGATGGAAAAAAGAGGGAAACCACTTTCCCCCCCAATAATAAATCAATACAGGAACCAGAGGGAAATGAAGAAAACAGATACTCAGATCCAGACTCCAACAAAACGAAGATAAACTAAGCCAAAGAACCCAATGAAGCCCAAAAAAAAACTCTGAAAGAAGAAATCCTGCATGTACTCAAAGAGAATTTTATAGAGATGATACATGATATGGTCAACCAAATATACAGGAGACACTCAAAATTACAAGACAACAAAAGTAGAGAATTTGAGAAAGCACAAGAAGAAATAAAATAAACTATAGAAGCACTGTATAAACACCAAAGTGAAACAAAGAACAAAATTAATAAAGAGATAAATGAACTCAGGAAGAAAATGGACAATATCAAAGAGGAAATGACTCAGGATATAGAAAACCTCAGAAAAAAGAACAAAACAGAAATGCAAAACAAAATGGAAGGCTAATCCAGCAGAATAGAACAAGCACAAGACAGAATCTCAGAACTCGAAGGTGAAACGGTAATTACAGGAAAAAACGAAGAACTACTAGTTAAACAACTCAAGACCTGTGAAAAGAAAATGCAAGAACTTAATGACTCCATCAAAACACCAAACCTGAGAATCATGGGCACTGAAGAAGGAGAAGAGGTGCAAGCAAAAGGAATGAGTAATATATTCAACAAAATAATAACAGAAAATTTCCCGAATATAGAGAAATCTATGCCCATACAGCTGCAGGAAGCTGCCAGAACACCAAACAGACCAGACCAAAAAAGAACTACCCCACAGCATTATTATCATTAAAACAACAAGTACAGAGATGAGCAAAAGAATATTGAAGGCTGTAAGAGAGAACAAACAAATAACATACAAAGGTAAACCCATCAAAATCACAGCAGACTTCTCCACAGAAACATTAAAAGCAAGAAGAGCTTGGGGTGAGGTCTTCTGGGCACTGAATGAAAATAACTCCAACTCCAGGATACTCTACCCAGCAAAATTATCATTCAAAATAGATGGAGAAATAAAAGTCTTCCATGATAAGCAGTAAATAAAACAATATGTGACCACAAAGCCACCACGACAAAAGATTCTTCAAAGGATTCTGCACACAGAAAGTGAAACCTAACATAACCATTAAAGGGCAGGCAGCACCAAACCACAGGAAAAGAAAAAGCAAAAAAGTAGAGAGTAACATCGATTTAGCTACACACAATCAAACCCTCAAAAAACTAAGACAACTAAATGACAGGGATCACTACATACCTGTCAATACTAACACTTAATGTTAACGGACTTAATTCTCCCATCAAAAGGCACCATTTGACAAACTGGATTAAAAAGGAAGATCCAACAATTTGTTGCTTACAGGAGACTCATCTCATCGATAGAAATAAGCACAGGATTAGGATGAAAGGCTGGAAGAACTTTTACCAAGCCAATGGCCCCCGAAAACAGGCAGGAGTAGCAATACTAATCCCTGACAAAGTAGACTTCAAACCTACATTGATCAAACGAGATAAAGAAGGACATTCCACGCTAATAAAAGGGGAAATAGACCAAAAGGCAGTAACAATTATCAACCTATATGCATCCAATGTCAACGCACCCAATTTCATCAAACATACGCTGAAGGACCTAAAAGCACACATTAACTGCAATACAGTGGACGTGGGAGACTTTAACACCCCACTATCATCAATAGATAGGTCATGCAAACAAAAAAATCAATAAATAAATCCAAGATCTAAAACATACCATAGATCAAATGGACCTAGTTGATGTCTACAGAACATTTCATCCAACTTCTACATAATACACATTCTTCTCATTAGCCCACAGAACCTTCTTCAAAATAGATCATATCCTAGGGCACAAGGCAAGCCTCAGCAAACATAAGAAAACAGAAATTATACTGTGCATTCTATCTGATCACAATGCAATAAAACTAGAACTCAACAACAAAAATAAAGACAAAAAACATGCAAACAGCTGGAAACTGAGTAACTCATTGCTTAATGAACAATGGGTCATTGACGAAATAAAAGAGGAAGTTAAAAAGTTCCTGGAAGTCAATGAAAATGAAAATGCAACCTACTGGAACATATGGGACACAGCAAAGGCAGTCCTGAGAGGAAAGGTTATAGCCATGGGAGCATATATTAAAAAGAATGAAAGATATCAAATCAATGACCTAATGATACATCTCAAACTCCTAGAAAAACAAGAATAAGCAAATCCCAAAACAAACAGAAGGAGAGAAATAATAAAAATAAGAGCTGAAAACAATGAAATAGAAACCAAAAAAACCATACAAAGAATTAATAAAACAAAAAGTTGGTTCTTTGAAAAAATAAACAAGATCGATAGCCCCTGGCAAACCTGACTAAAATGAGAGAAAAAAACCAAATAAGCAGAATCAGGAATTCAAAAGGGGAGATAACAACAAATACCATGGAAGTTCCAGAAATCATCAGAGACTACTTTGAGAACCAATATTCAAATAAATTTGAAAATCCTAAAGAAATGGACAGATTTCTAGATATTTATGATCATCCAAAACTGAACAAAGAGGACATTAAACACCTGAATAGATCTATAAGACAAAATGAAATTGAAGCAACAAAGTCTCCCAAAAAAGAAAAGTCCAGGACCGGATAGATTCTCTGCTGAATTCTATCAGATCTTTAAAGAAGAACTAATACCAACCCTCCTTAAACCGTTCCACAAAATAGAAAGGAAGGAAAAATGCCTAACACATTTTATGAAGCCACTATTACACTTATCCCAAAACCATGCAAAGATACCTCCCAAAAGGAGAACTACAGCCAATCTCCTTAATGAACATTGATGCAAAAATCCTCAACAAAATAATGGCAAACCAAATTCAACAACACATCAAAAAGATCATTTGCCACGACCAAGTAGGCTTCATCCCAGAAAAGCAAGAATGGTTCAACATACGAAAATCAATAAATATAAAATCTATATATGACAAACCTACAGTGAGCATTATACTTAACGGTGAAAAAATGAAACCATTCCCTCTAAAATCAGGAACTAGACAAGGAAGCCCACTATCTCCACTCCTATTCAACACAATCCTGGAATTCCTAGCCACAGCAATTAGGCAAGAAGAAGGAATAAAAGGAATATAAATAGGTAAAAAAACTGTCAAAATATCCCTATTTGCAGACAATATGATCCTATAACTTAAAGACCCAAAAAACTCTACTCAAAAGCTCCTAGACAACATCAACAGCTACAGCAAGGTAGCATGATATAAAATCAACATAGAAAAATCAACAGCATTTCTATACACTAATAATGAACAAACTGAGAAAGAATATATGAAAACAATACCATTTACAATAGCCTCAAAAAAAATCAAATACCTAGGTGTAAACTTAACAAAGGATGTGAATGACCTCTACAAGGAAAACTATAAACTCTTGAAGAAAGAGATTGAGGAAGACTATAGAAAGTGGAGAGATCTTCCATGATCATGGATTGGTAGAATCAACATTGTAAAAATGTCTATACTCCCAAAAGCAATCTACATGTTTAATGCAATTCCCATCAAAATCCCAATGACATTCATCAAAGAGACTGAAAAATCTACCATTAAATTTATATGGAAACACAACAGGCCACAAATATCCAAGGCAATACTCAGTCAAAGGAACAATGCTGGAGGTATCACGATACCCGACTTCAAACTGTATTACAAAGCAATAACAATAAAAACAGCATGGTACTGGCACAAAAACAGACATGAAGACAAGTGGAACAGAATAGAGGATCCAGATATGAAGCCACACAACTATAACCAACTTATCTTTGACAAAGGTGCTAAAAATATACGATGCAGAAAAGACAGCCTCTTCACAAAAACTGCTGCGAAAACTGGTTAGCAGTCTGCAAAAAACTGAAACTAGATCCATCGTTATCACCCTATACCAATATTAACTCAAAATGGGTCAAAGATCTTAATATCAGACCACAAACTCTACAGCTGGTACAGGAAAGAATAGGAAATACTTTGGAACTAATAGATATAGGCAAGAACTTTCTCAATGGAACTCCAGCAGCTCAGCAACTAAGAGATAGCAGAGATACATGGGACTTCATAAAACAAAAAAGCTTCTGCTCAACATAAGAAATGGTCTCTAAACTGAAGAGAACACCCACAGAGTGGGAGAAAATATTTGCCAGCTACACATCAGACAAAGGACTGATAACTAGAATATATAAGGAACACAAAAAGTAAATTCTCCCAAAATTAAAGAACCAATAAAGAAATGGGCAAATGAACTAAACAGAACTTTCTTAAAAGAAGAAATTCAAATGGCCAAAAAACACATGAAAAAATGCTCACCATCTTTAGCAACAAAGGAAATGCAAATTAAAACCACACTAAGATTCTACCTCACCACTGTTAGAATGGCCATCATCAGCAACACCACTAAGAACAGATACTGGCAAGGATGAGGGGAAAAAGGAACCTTCTTACACTGCTGGTGGGAATGCAAACTAGTACAACCACTCTGGAAAAAAATCTGGAGGCCTCTTAAAAATCTAAACATTGATCTATCATTTGATCCAGCAATACCACTCTTGGGGATATAACCAAAAAAATGTCACACAGGTTATTCCAGAGGCACTTGCACACCCATGTTTATTGCAGCACTATTCACAATAGCCAAGTTATGGAAACAGCCAAGATATCCTACTACTGACGAATGGATTAAGAAAATGTGGTATTTATACACAATGGAATTTTATGCAGCCATGAAGAAGAATAAAATGTTATCATTCGCAGGTAAATAGATGGAATTGGAGAACATCATTCTGAGTGAGGTTAGTCTGGCCCAAAAGACCAAAAATCGTATGTTCTCCCTCATATGCGGACATTAGTTCAAGGGCAAACACAACAAGGGGATTGGACTTTGAGCACATGATAAAAGCGAGAGCACACAAGGGAGGGGTGAGTATAGGTAAGACACCCAAAAAACTAGATAGCATTTGTTGCCCTCAATGCAGAGAAACTAATGCAGATACTTTAAAGCAACTGAGGCCAATAGGAGAAGGGGACCAGGAATGAGAGAAAAGGTTAGATCAAGAAGAATTAACTTAGAAGGTAACACACATGCACAGGAAATCAATGCGAGTCAACTCCCTGTATAGCTATCCTTATCTCAACCAGCAAAAACCCTTGGTCCTTCCTATTATTGCTTATACTCTCTCTACAACAAAATTAGAAATAAGGGCAAAATAGTTTCTGCCTGGTAGTGAGGAGGTAGGGATGAAGAGGATGGGGGGCAGCGGGAAGCGGGGAGAAATGACTCAACATTGTATGAACATATAAATAAAAGAAAAAAAAAGATTCCATCTCAAATGGCATTTAAAAATGATGATGTAGAGATCCAAAATGGCGACTGGGACAGAGCCACAGACCGCGTGAGCTCCGTGAATCAGGGACATTGCTGAGACACAGGAGGTATACATGGCTGAGGTAAAGCACCAGAGAGAGCTGAAAGTTCGGCACTCTAAACCCCTAGATCGTGGAAGGCTCCTCCATGCCACAATATAATAAAAGAACAGCCGGCGTGCCAAGTCCCTGCCCCATAGGCCTGCAGAGCCTCTGCTCCGCTCCGCTGGGCTCTCTGCCCCTCAGGCCAGGCCAGCCCAGTCCCAGCCCCGCACTGGATCCGTGTCCTGCCAGGATCCCTACCCCTAGGGGCTGGGCACTATCTCTGCTTGAGACAGCCGCATCCCCAGCCCTGCAGGGATCCCCACCCCTGAGACCGAGCCGGGCCCCAACTCTACAGGCTTGGTAGATAACCACTCCACCAGGCTCCCACTCAGGCCACCACAGGAGGGCTACAAACCTGCCTAAGAGACACAGAAAGACAGGACTGGATGCTAAAGGAATAACATCAGAACAACTAAGACTGCAATTCTACTGTTCCAGAACTGATGATTTTTTTTTCCCCTTCTTTAAGGGTTTGGCTGTCTGGTTTGCCGTTTGATCACCCACCATCTTTCTCATTTTTTCATTTTTTTTTCCTCTCCTCTCTCTTTCTTTATCTTTCCTTTTCTTTCTCTTTTCTATCCTTCTCTCTTGGTTTTGTTAGTATTAATATTGTAACCCAGCTAAATTACACATAGTCCAGGGACAGAAATGGTAACTAGTGGAAATATGGGAAGAAGAAAAAGGGATAGAAACCATTCTTCCCCAAAAAATAAAGTAGTAAAGGATTTAGAGCAAAATGAAGAAAATAGCTACCCAGATCCAGACTTCAACAAAACAAAGATAAAGTATCCCAAGGAACCCAATGAAGCCCATAAGAACTTTCTGAAAGAAGAAATCCTACAAGTAGTTAATGAGAATTTCATAGAGATGTTACTAGACATGGTCAACCAAAACATACAGGAGGCAATCAAGAAATTCCAAGACAACAAAAATAAAGAATATGAGAAAACACAGAAACAAAAAAATGAAATCATAGGAGCCCTAAATAAACACAAAACTGAAACACAAATCACCATAAACAGAGAGAAAAATGAGTTAGGGGCAAAAATTGACAGTATTAAAGAGGAAGCAATCTATGATAGGGAAAACCTCAGAAAAAAGAATGAAATAGAAATACAAACAAAATGGAAGGCCATTCCAGCAGAATAGAACAAACAGAACACAGATTCTCAGAACTTGAAAATGAAATGGTAATTAAAGGAAAAACTGAAGAACTATTAGTTAAACAACTCAAGACCTGTGAAAAGAAAATGCAAGAACGTAATGACTCCATTAAAAAGACCAAACCTGAGAATCATGAACATTGAAGAAGGAGAAGAGGTGCAAGCAAAGGGAATGCATAATATATTCAACAAAATAATAACAGAGAATTTCCCAAATATAGAGAAAATTATGCACATTCAGGTACAGGAAGCCTCCAGAACACCAAACAGACGTGACCAAAATAGAACTACTCCATGACATATTATCATTAAAACAACAAGTACAGAGACTAGAGAAAGAATATTGAAGGCTGTAAGAGAGAACAAATAACATACAAATGTAACCCATCCAAATTACAGCAGACTTCTCAACAGAAACATTAAAAGTAAGGAGAACAGGGAGTGAGGTCTTCCAGACACTGAATGAAAATAACTTCAATCCTAGGAAACTCTATCCACCAAAACTATCATTCAAAATAGATGGAACAATAAAAGTCTTCCATGATAAAACAAACTAAAACAATATATGACCACCAACCACCACTGCAAAAGATTCTCCAAGGAATTCTGCACACAGAAAATGAAAGCAAGCAAAACCATGAAAGGGCAGGCAATACCAAACCACAAGAGAAGAAAAGGCAAGAAAGTAGAGAGTAACACTGATTCAGTGACACATAATCAAACCCTTAATCAACAAGACAGCTACATGATAGGGATCACCACGTACCTATCAATACTAACACTGAATGTTAATGGCCTTAATTCTCCCATCAAAAGACATTGACTGGCAAAATGGATTAAAAAGGAAGATCCAACAATCTGCTGCCTACAGGAGACCCACCTCATCAACAGAAATAAGCACTGGCTGAGTGTGAAAGGCTGGAAGATTTACCAAGCCAATGGTCCCCGAAAACAGGCAGGGGCAGCAATACTTATCTCGGACAAAGTAGACTTCAAATTAACATTGATCAAATGAGATATAGAGGACACTCTATACTAATAAAAGGGGAAATACACCAAAAGGAAGTAACAATTATCAACCTATATGCACCCAATGTCAATGCACCCAATTTCATCAAACATACTCTGAAGGAGTATGGTAGTGGGAGAACTTAATACCCCCTATCACCAACAGATAGGTCATCCAAACAAAAAATCAATAACGAAATACAACTAAATCACACCATAGATCAAATGGACCTAGCTGATGTCTACAGAATATTTCATCCAACTTCTGAACAATATACATTCTTCTCAGCAGCCCATGGAACGTTCTCCAAAATTGATCATATCTTAGGGCACAAAGCAAGCCTCAGCAAATATAAGAAAACAGAAATAATCCCATGTATTCTGTCTGACCACAATGCATTAAAACTAGAAATCATCAACAAAAACAGCAGTAAAAACCATGCAAACACTTGGAAGCTGAATAACACATTGTCAAATGACAAATGGCTCATTGATGAAATAAAAGAAGAAATTAAAAGTTTCCTGGATATTAATGAAAATGAAAACATGACTTACGAGAACCTATGGGACACAACAAAGGCAGTCATGACAGGAAAGTTTATATCCATGAGTGCATATATTAAAAGGACAGAAAGATCTCAAATAAATGATTTAATACTACAGCTCAAACTCCTAGAAAAACAAGAACAAGCAAATCCCAAAACAAGCAGAAGGAAAGAAATAAGATAGGGGCTGAAATCAATGAAATAGAAACAAACAAAAAAAAACCATACAAAGAATCAATGAAACAAAAAGCTGGTTCTTTCAAAAAATAAGTAAGATTGACAGACCCCTGGCAAACTTGACTAAAATGAGAGAAAAAACACAAATCAGTAAAATCAGAAATGCAAAAGGGGAAATAATAACAAACACCATGGAAATCCAGGAAATCATCAGAACTACTTTGATAAATTTGAAAATTTTAAAGAAATGGACAGATTTCTAGACACATATGATCATCCAAAACTGAACCAAGAGGATATTAATCACCTGAATAGATCTATAACACAAAATGAAATTGAAGCAGCAATTAAGAGTCTCCCCAAAAAAGAAAAGTCCAGGACCTGATGGATTCTCTGCTGAATTCTATCAGATGTTTAAAGAAGAACTAATACCAACCCTCCTTAAACTGTTCCACGAAATAGAAACAGAAGGAACACTACCTAATTCATTTTATGAAGCCAATATTACTCTAATTCCAAAACCAAACAAAGATACCTCCAAAAAGGAGAATTACAGGCTAATTTCCTTAATGAGTATCAATGCAAAAGTCCTTAATAAAATAATGGCAAACCAAATTCAACAACACATCAGAAAGATCATCCACCATGGTCAAGTCAGCTTCATCCCAGGGATACAAGGGTGGTTCAACATACACGAATCTATAAATGTAATACAGCACATTAACAGAAGCAAAGACAAAAACCACTTGATCTTCTCAATAGATGCAGAAAAAGCCTTCGACAAGATCCAACACCACTTCATGATAAAAGCTCTAAGAAAACTAGGAACAGAAGGAAAGTACCTCAACATTGTAAAGGCTACATATGACAAACCTATAGCCAACATTCATACTTAACGGTGAAAAACTGAAACCATTTCCCCTAAAATCAGGAATAAGACAAGAGTGCCCACTATCTACACTTCTATTCAACATAGTCCTGGAATTCCTAGCTAGAGCAATTAGGCAAGAAGAAATAAAAGGAATACAAATAGGCAAAGAAACTGTCAAAATATCCCTATTTGCAGACGACATGTTCCTATACCTTAAAGACCCAAAAAACTCTACCCAAAAACTCTTAGAAACCATGAACTGCTGCAGTAAGGTGGCAGGATACAAAATCAACTTACAAAAATCATTAGCTTTTCTATACACAAACAACAAACAAATTGAGAAGGAATATATGGAAACAATTCCATTTACAATAGCCTCAAAAAAAATCAAATACCTAGAAGTAAATTTAACAACGGATGTCAATGACCTCTACGAGAAGAATTACAAACCCCTGAAGAAAGAGCTAGAGGAAGATACAGAAGATGGAAAGATCTTCAATCCATGCTCATGGATTGGTAGACTCAATATAGTAAATATGGCTATACTACAGAAAGCAATCTACATGTTTAATGCAATTCCCATCAAAATCCCAATGACTTTCATCACAGAGATTGAAAAATCTACCCTAAAATTCATTTGGACACACAAGAGACTGCCGAATAGCCAAGGCAATACTCAGAAAAAAGAGCAATGCTGGAGGTATCACAATACCTGATTTCAAACTATGTGACAAAGCAATAGCAATAAAAACAGCATGGTACCCGCACAAAAACAGACATGAAGACCAGTGGAACAGAATAGAGGACTCAGATATGAATCCACACAACTATACCCACCTCACTTTTGACAAAGATCCCAAAAATATACGGTGGAGAAAAAGACAGCCTCTTCAACAAATGTTGCTGGGAAAAGTAGTTACCTGTCTGCAAGAAACTGAAAACTAGATCCATGTCCATCACCGTATACTAGTTATCAACTCAAAATGGATCAAGGACCTAAATATCAGACCTGAAACTCTGAAGTTGGTATAGGAAAGAGCAGGAAACACTCTGGAAGTAACAGGTATAGGCAAGGACTTCCTCAATAGAACACCAGCAGCCCAGCAACTAAGAGAAAGGATGGACAAATGGGACTTCATAAAATTAAAAAGGTTCTGCACAACAAAAGAAATGGTCTCTAAACTGAAGAGACTACCCACAAGGTGGGAGAAAGTATTTGCCAGCTATACATTAGACAAGGGACTGATAATCAGAATATACAGGGAACTTAAGAAACTAAACACTCCTAAAGTCAATGAACCAATTAAGAAATGGGCAAATGAACTAAACAGAACTTTCTCAAAAGAAGAAATTCAAATGGCCAGAAAACACATGAAAAAATGCTCACCATCTCTGGCCATAAAGGAAATGCAAATCAAAACCTCGCTAAGATTCCACCTCACCCCTGTCAGAATAGCCATCATCAAAAACACCACCAACATGTGTTGGTGAGGATGCGGGGAAAAAGGAACCGTTTTGCACTGCTGGTGGGAATGCAAGCTGGTGCAACCACTCTGGAAAAAAATTTGGAGGCTTCTTAAAAACCTAAACATAGACCTGCCATATGATCCAGCAATACCACTCCTGGGGATATACCCAAAGGAATGCAACACAGGTTACTCCAGAGGCACCTGCACACCCATGTTTATTGCAGCTATTCAGAATAGCCAAGTTATGGAAACAACCAAGATGCCCCACTATTGATGAATGGATCAAGAAAATGTGGTACTTGTACACAATGGAAGTTTACTCAGCCATGAAGAAAAATGAAATCTTATCATGTGCAGGTAAATGTATGGAACTGGAGAACATCATTCTGAGCGAGGTCAGCCAGGCTCAGAAGACCAAAAATCGTATGTTCTTCTTCTTATACGGACTTTAGATCTAGGGCAAATGCAGCCATGTGGTTGGACTTGGATCACATGACAGGGGGAGAGCACATAAGGGATATATAGTTATAGGTAGAAAACCCAAAACGTGAAAGCATTTGATGTCCCCACTCCAGAAGAACTAATAGAGAAACCTGAAAGTGACAGAGGTTAACATGAGAAGGGGATCAGTTAGAGATGAATCAACATGGGTCGTAACACATGTGTACACGAAAGCAATGCTAGGAATATTTCTGTATAGCTATCCTTAACTCAAGTAGCAAAAATGCTTTATCTTCCTTATTATCCTTGTTTCTTTTCTTCAACAAAATTAGTGATAAGGACAGAACAGGATCTGCCTACAAGTGAGGCGGGGGGGGGGAGAGGGTTGGGGAGGGGGGCAGGGGGGGAGAAATGACCCAAACAATGTATGCAACATGTGAATAAATGAATAATTAAAAAATTAAATTAAATTAAATTAAAAAAACAGATTCCATCTCACTCCTGTAAGAATGGCTATCAACAACAACACAAACAACAAATGTTGGCGAGGGTATGGGGAAAAAGGAACCTTCATACAATGCTAGTGGGAATGTAAATTAGTACAACTACTACGGAAAACAGTATGAAGGATCCTCAAAAAACTAAAAATAGAACTGCCATATGATCCAGCAATAACATTCCTAGGGATATACCCAAAGGAATGTAAGTTTGCATTCCTTTACAATGAAGAAAGTTTGATTATCTTAACAACAAAGACGTCTGTACACCCATGTTTATTCACAACAGGCAAGCTATGGAAACAGTCAAGATACCCCACACTGATAAATGGATTACGAAAATGTTGTATTTATACATAATGGATTTTTATTTGGCCATAATGGAGAACTAAGTGAAGTTAGCCAGATTTAGAAAGCCAGAGGCCACATGTTTCTCTCATACATGGAATATAGACCCATACAAATACAATCAATTTAATATATACATACAAATATGTACAGAGAATGTATCAAAAAACTGGTAGAGTAGACCAAAGGAGGAGAAAAAGGAAAGAAAGATAGTAAACAATAATGAAATACATCACATCTGTGTAGGAATAAGATACAAGGAACCATGCTGAATACTGTTAAGCAACACAGGGTATCAGGAAACAGGCATGGAAGTACAGTGGGGTGGGGGGTTATAGTGACTTAAGCATAATGCATATATAGGCAGCCCACTGACCAAAAAACAGACACCTCAAGAATGTAGAATGAAATATGGGTCATGCTAATGGGGAGGGCACTAACAAGAGGGGGAAGTTAAAAGAAGGAAGAAAAGGAAGTGAATATGGGTGATGTACTTTGTATACAAGAACGAATACAGAATTTTTGAACCTGTTGAAATCACCATAAGAAGAGGACTAAGATACAAAGAAGAAAAACAGAAGAAATTAAACAATTTGGGATACAATATACATTGAAATATGATAATGGAACTCTCGATATAGATATCTCAAACAAAGAAAAATGTCTTTTGTTTTTTTCACAAAAAATGGAGGATAGGAATGTAAATCAGGTCCTGTCTGCAGGTTGGATATAAGGAAAAGATGTGAGAGGATGAATATGGTGGAAATATAATGTACTTGTGTATAAAAACGGAAAAATGAGTCCTGCTGAAACTCTTCTAAGAATTAAGACTGGGAGGAGAGGGAAGGAGAATGATGGAGGGGTGTGTTTAACTAAGATACAGCGTATGTACTTTTATAAATGTCACAATGTACCCCAGGACAACAGTAAGTTTTTCTGAAAAGTTAATGAGGCTGGAGGCATGGCTCAAGCAGTAGTGTAACCGCCTTGCAAGCACCAAGCCCTGAGTTCAAACCCCAGTATCACCACCACACCTCAGAAAAGAAGGAAAAAGACCATCTCTTTCTTACAGAAGAAATCCAATTAAAATGTAGAAGGAATAAGGCAAATATAAAACTCACCATTAGAATGCCACAAAAATAACTGCCACAGACAAAAACACCAATGGATGATACATTAATGGGTAAAGTTTACACATAGTCTCAAATTACATTTCCCAAAATAAGTAAATACTAAAGGAAAACAGTACATTTATAGTGCAGCATCTTGGCAGGTAGCACTTGAGCTAACTGATCAAAGTTAAAGTCACACTAATACATATTGACTGTACATGTCCTGGAAAGGGCAGATCACCTCTGCAGACTCTTTCCCAATAAAGAAAGCACCAAACACACCTAAATTAAAGTTCCTTCTACAAAATAACTGTCCCACTCTTTGCAGAAGTGTTAAGGTTATAAGTAGCATGATGGCATGAAAAGAGACCAGGACAGTGGCACACACCAGTTATCCCAGTATTAGGAAGGTGGAGAATTGGTTGAGCCAGGAGTTTGAGACCAGCTTGAGCAACAAAGTGAGATCCCATCTCAAGAAAAGATTGAGGAATTGCCACTAATGGAGAATAAAACGTGACAAATGCAATGTTGTGTTTCTAATGCTACTGTAAATCTGAAATTACCTTTAAAAATTATAGACCCCAAATTAGTCCAACCAAATTATTTTTTTATCTTGCTTTCAAACAAGTTTACCGCAAATATTAACCAGACCAGGCCTCAAATAACTTCAAGCTGATTTCAAATATCAAATTCTTTCTCAAAGGACAAAAACCTATTCCTTACTATATGCATCATGTCAATTAGATCACAGCAACTTTAAAAAAAAAACATTTTTATCAGTATGTGATATTTAAACAGAGGATTTCGTTGAGACATTTCCAAATATACATATATTATACCTCAGTTTGGTTCATACCCTGCAATATTCTCATGCTTGCCCCACTCCCCCTTCTCAAAAAAACTTTCAACAGGTTTCAATATTCCATATTCATACATGTATAGAAAGTACATCAACCACATTCACCTCCTTTATGCTCCCCCTCCTCCTAGTGCCCTCCCTTTAACACGACCTGTTTTATATTCCTGTCTTTCATTTACAACAACTACTTAGTACAAGTTTGTTACACCTATCCTTAGGCTTGGAAACCTGCCTGAGGTTATACACTAGTCGTATCACTAGCCTCTCATTAAGGTATATCTTACCCAAAAGAGTTTATGAAAGTGTCAAATAACTACAACACATTTTGAACATTGACTGTAGTATTGAAAATAAGCACATAATGTTTGAAAATGACTACTTTGAAGTAGGCATTATTATGTATTATGTGAAAATGTCATACTTACTCACAACCTAAAACAAAGAAGTAATAGTTTAATTCTTGATCTTCAATTTGATCACCAAGCATTTTCAATTTAACTTCCTAATAATGTTCTAAAATCCATTATCACTTCATGTCCACTGTTCTTTCATTTTGTTTTTCTGGCAGTACTGGAGTTTGAACTCAGAGCCTACACCTTGAGCCACTCCATCAGCTCTTTTTTTCTGAGTTTTTTCAAGATAGGGTGTCTTGAATTATTTGCCTGGGCTGGCTTCAAATCATGATCCTCCTGATTGCTGCCTCCTGAGTAGCTAGGATTACAGGTGTATGCCACTGGCACCCGGCTTTCCACTCTTTTTAATGGAGTTAATTTTACAAGATTTAGATTTACAAATACATTGTGAAGATAGTTTCCATACACCTCACATCCCAGTTTCCCCTAATGTTACAATAATATGGCACATGTTAAAATTAATAAACCAACATTAATACATTACTGTTAACTAAAGTCCACATTTTATAGAGATTTCCTTAGTTTTTGCTCAGTGCTCTTTTTCTATTCCACACCATGTAACATTTACTTGTCCTGTCTCCTTAGGCTTCTCTTAGCTATGACAGTTTCTCTGACTTTTCTTGTTTTTGATGACCTTGATCGTTTTGAGGAGTACTGGTCAGATATTTTGTAGAATGTCTCTCAAATGGGATTTGTCTCTTGTTTTTCTCAGAATTATACTGGAGTTAAGGGTCTTTGGAAGGAAGACTACAGCGTGCCATTTCTCATAGCATATTTAAGAGTACAAACTCTTAAAAGGAAATCACTATTGATACTGACCTTGATCACTGGCTGAGGTAATGCTTGTTAAGTTTTGCCACTGTGAAGTTACTTTGTTTCCCCTTCAATGAAACTCACAGTTGTACTCCCCACTGCCAGTTTTATAACTCAGTCTTTTCTGCAGACTATTACCAGAGCAGTCTTTTTAAAATGTTGATTTGGATTGTGCCACTCCTATCATTATAATGTTTCAGTGGCTACCCATTGCCCTCAAATTAAATTTCAAAGGCTTATAAAAAATAATCAAAGTTCTCAGCAGCAGCAGGAAGGATAAGACGAGCCTATAACATTTTGTTCACCTAAAGGAAGGAAATTTTCAAAGAAACATGGCAACATGACCAAAGGACACAGCAACCAGCATGAAGAGGTTCCACTGGCCAAATCAGGAACAATTTGATAGTAATGGACTATAACAAATTGAATAAGAATCTATGAGCTCACATTCGTAAGAATGAATGAATAAATAATGCATGGAAGTAAGGAGAGAAGAAAAGGAGAAGGGAAGGAAGTAAAAGAGAAAGTTCTTCCTTACAGTAGAATGCCAATTAAAAAGGATTAGGGAGTAAGAAAATTATAAATGAATATAGAGCTGGTGAGAGAAATTTGTTAATGAAAGAGGATATTATATAATCTTAAAGTCCCCTGTCACAAATTACTTATTAACTACAAAAGGAAAAATAACTTTATAGTAGTGAAACCTGGCAGATATCACTCTAATCAAATGGCCACAGCTAACATCACCAATTTTGAAAGAAACCAAAATCAAGATTCTATCATACAGTGAACCGAGAAGACAAAAATCATTAGTATACCTGCCAAAAGTGCACAACTGAAATCTAATCATGAGGAAACCTCTAAAAACTCAAACTTCAGAATTTCTACAAAATAACTGGCCTGTACAGTCTTCAAATCAAGTCAAGAAACACTAAGAGTGGTAGAGCACCTGTTTTGTAAGTGTGAAGCCCTGAGTTCAAAACCCAGTCCTACCAAAAAAAAAAGGAACACAAAGAAATGTTTGAGGAACTGGTTCAGATTAAAGGAGAATAAACTGATATAACAACTGTATCAAATACTTGATCCTGAAGTATTACCCTGAACCATGGGGTGGAGGCAGTGGTGAGTAGGAGTGGGGGAGGTGGCTATAAAGAATATTTGGACAAGTGATAAAACTTAAACAGGCTTGTGGGTTATAATAATAATATTGTATCTATGATTTTCTTATTTTTATTGACTACTGAGTTTATTTTAAAAACAATTAATTCTTAGGAAGCACACATTAGTATTTAAGGATGAGGGAAGAATATTTCAATTAACTCTCAAATGGATCACCCCCTCCATAGATGTGAATTTTACACACACACACACACATACAACTTACATATGAGAGAGGATAATAAAACAAATGGGACATAATGTAAAAAAGTGGCCAGTGTCCTCTACTTATCCTTCCTAGACAGTAAAGAGTGAAATTATAAAAACCAGCTAATGTCCTTTTTCTAGAAATTCTCTAACGGTTCCCCTCAGACTTAGAATAAAGTCTGGTCCACGAGGCAGCCAACAATGTCCAAAAACCTTTTTTATTTTTGGCAGTACTAGGGTTTGAACTCAGGGCCTTGTGCTTGCTAGACAGGTGCTCTACCTCTTGAGTCATGCCTCCAGCCTGCTAACAAAACTTTTGACAAGGATGAAAATGTGCTATACCTGTGCTGTCCTTTACAGTAGCCACTAGCTACTAATAAGCACTTTAAAAACAAGTGACTAACAAGGGCATGAAATGTGGCTAATATGACTAACAAGATGAATCTTTAATTACATTTAATTTAAGTAGCCTGTGTGGGTAGTGGCTGTTCTAGTGGACAAGTATAGCTTTACAAATCCCTAGCTCCCCACCACACTTCAGACTTCACTGCTCATCATGCTCCTTCTTGCCTATGCTTATACTGGTTACACTGGCTTTCTTGCTGTTCCTCAAACACACCAGTCACATCCTAGCTTCAATCTTAACACTTAAAACATACACGTACCCTAGACAGTCACATGGCTACTTCTCTCACTATCGTCAGGTTTCTACTCAAATGGTACCGTATCAGCCAGTATACTCTATCTCTAAGTGCCCACCATTCTACATGCTTCATTCTGCTCTGACTCCTACATGGCATTTTCACCAACAGGCATAGCACCATGTATTTGTTCTGTGTTAGTCTTCTGCATTTCTGTAAGTTTCACATCAGCAGGGATTTTTCTGTTGTAGTCACCACTTAACTCCAGCAATTAGAAATAAAGGTCTTCAAAATTATACTCAAATGTCAGAAACAACCGAAACTTCTTCCTCTGCCATTATCTCGCTGCCCCACCATGTTGGTGGTCTTCTATTTTTCTGTTCATATATCTGCCTGCTAAAACAATGTTTCCAAATATACATTTTCTATTATTTGTTTATTGGTGGGACTGGGATTTGAACTCACGGATTCTCATTTGCAAAGCAGGATGCTTGAGCCACACATCCAGTCTATTTTTCTCTGATAATTTTGGAGATGAGGTCTTATGAACTATTTTCCTGGGCTGCCCTCCAACCTCAATCCTCCCCAATCTTAGCCTCCAAAGTAGCTAGACTTAGGTGTGAGCCACCAACACCCAGCTTCATATATATGCACTTGAAGGGCTTCTAAGTTTTTTTTTTTTGTCTGAAGCATATTCAGTCACAAAAAATATAATATAATTTATATGTGCTTTAAAATTTTTTCACTGAAACTGAAAAATGAGAATGATCTCATTTAATTTATGGGCAACCTCTACTGTATGGCTCAACTGACAAATGCAGTCACTGCTGTTAAACTAATGAGTTAAATATTTACTTAGTCATAAAAGTATGCCTTAATTTTCAAAATCAAATTAATATGTGCTAATACTTGTCCTATGATCACCATTCCACTGCTGAATTACAATTGTAAGAAAGGTAAGGCAGCCTTGCCCAAGCATTTTGTCAGCCACATGAAATAAGAAGCCGTCCCATTCAGTTTTTTATTTTTCAATTCTTATTTATAGCGTGGGCTCACTTGGAACTCGCCATATAGCATAGGCTGGCCTCAAATTCAAGATCCTCCCACCTTAGTGTTCCAAGTGCTGGGATTAGAGCTATGAATTACCACACTCACTCCTTGATTTTTCTCACTTTGCTCACACAGGGGATACTCCCTCAGGAACAGGCATTCTGAAATTGTTCCTTTTGTTTGGTACCCCAGAGATTTTTATAACCCAAAGTTATGTGCCACAGTTAAAACTTGGAGTGGGTGACAGGTTGGCCTTCCGTTCAGGGAAGGTGAAAAGGAGAACCAAGACAGTGCTACCATAGGAATGTTATCAAACAATGTATGTTAGGAAAGAATATAAATGGAAAATTGAAAAATCTAGTTACCTCAACATCTTCCTGACTACCAGTAGACTGTGTATACCAGTTTAAAGACATATGGGTTAGGCATATCTTATATATTATACTGATAACTTATAGTAGTGGCATCTACCAGACTAATTACAAGCTATTTGCCTCCTTTTTCTGCCACCCTCCAATCCATAGAAAGTTTGAACTTTTGTAAGAAATATACACAAGTATTTTTTATATGTTCCAAAAGTGATATTTAGTAGAAAGACTTATCTTTCAATACTGACAAAGGATTACTATCCAGAACATAAACAGCTGCTAACCCTTAAGAGGTAGTCAGTACAGTTTAGTCACTGTAACAAAAAAGCTCAAAAAAACCTGAAGAAAAATGAGCCCAATAAACATATGCAAGATGCTTACTCTTCCTAACAATCAGGGAAATGCAAATTAGTCCAAAATGAGGTATTTTACACATAACGGTTTGGCAAAAATTAAGAATAGCCAGGTGCTGATGATGAAGTAGAACACAAGAAGTCTTATTAATACCACTTTGACAAAATTTTTGAATATTGAACATGTCTTATTCTGCAACCTAGTAATCTTATTCTTAAACACATATCATAGAAAAATTCTTGCACAAAAATCTATAGCATTTTAATAGCATAATAACAAATGAACAAATAAACCTGGAATGTCTCAAATGACCATCAAAAACTGGGTACACTGTGGCAGATACATTCAATGAGATAGGGTCTCACAATATAGCCTGGCCACTAATCTAAGAGACAGTGCAAATGAATGTGAGGCAATCAGTGGCAAAAGATATTTTTAATACAATAGGGAAACATGAACTTAAACTGAGTATTAGCCAATATTACAGAATTGCTGCTGAGTGGTGGTAGAATACGTACGGTAAGGGAGGCAAATGCCTTTATTTCATAGCAATGAAAACTTAAGTACTAGGGAGTTAAGTATCATGATTTCTACAAACTACTTTGTAATTCCTAAGAAAGAAACTAAATATGGCAAAATATTAACATTTGTTAAGGCTAGATGATAAGCATAGGGACCTTTACAATTCTAATTCATTTTTCTGTATGTCTGAGAGATTTCCCAACTGAAAAAGGCAGACAAAATAAGATCTGAAGCTAATGAGTTAAAATATTCTTTCCTTTACAGTTAAGTTTCATGAAAGGAGAATGGAATGCTATGTTGAGGAAGGTTTTGTTCTGTTACTTGTAAGTCACAACTCAAAATTACCTCCTTAGATTAAGGAAAATAAAATGAGGAGTTGAAGATGAAAGGATTCATTAATGGGAACCAATAAAGAAATGGGCATGTGAACTAAACAGAACTTTCTCAAAAGAAGAAATTCAAATGGCCAAAATACACATGAAAAAATGCTCACCATCTGTAGCAATAAAGGAAATGCAAATTAAAACCACACTAAGATTCCACCTCACCCCTGTTAGAATAGCCATCATCAGCAACACCACCAACAGGTGTTGGCGAGGATGCGGGGAAAAAGGAACCCTCTTACACTGTTGGTGGGAATGTAGACTAGTACAACCACTCTGGAAAAAAATTTGGAGGTTACTTAAAAAGCTGGACATCGATCTACCATTTGATCCAGCAATACCACTCTTGGGGATATACCCAAAAGACTGTTACTCCAGAGGCACCTGCACATCCATGTTTATTGCGGCACTATTCACAATAGCCAAGTTATGGAAACAGCCAAGATGCCCCAGCACTGACAAATGGATTAAGAAAATGTGGTATCTATACACAATGGAATTTTATGCAGCCATGAAGAAGAACGAAATGTTATCATTCGCTGGTAAATGGATGGAATTGGAGAACATCATTCTGAGTGAGGTTAGCCTGGCTCAAAAAACCAAAAATCGTATGTTCTCCCTCATATGTGGACATTAGATCAAGGGCAAACACAACAAGGGGATTGGACTATGAGCACATGATAAAAGCGAGAGCACACAAGGGAGGGGTGAGGATAGGTAAGACACCTAAAAAACTAGCTAGCATTTGTTGCCCTTAACGCAGAGAAACTAAAGCAGATACCTTAAAGCAACTGAGGCCAATAGGAAAAGGGGAACAGGTACTAGAGAAAAGGTTAGATCAAAAAGAATTAACCTAGAAGGTAACACCCACGCACAGGAAATCAATGTGAGTCAATGCCCTGTATAGCTATCCTTATCTCAACCAGCAAAAACCCTTGGTCCTTCCTATTATTGCTTATACTCTCTCTACAACAAAATTAGAGATAAGGGCAAAATAGTTTCTGCTGGGTATTGGGGGGGGAGCGGGAGGGGGTGGAGTGGGTGGTAAGGGAGGGGGTGGGGGCAGGGGGGAGAAATGAACCAAGCCTTGTATGCACATATGAATAATAAAAGAAAAATGAAACAAACAAACAAACAAACAAATAAAATAAATAAATAAATTTTAAAAAGAAAAAAAAAAAAAAAAAGAAAGGATTCATTAATGGAACAAGGACCTGAAAGAGATAAGAATGAATGACATCTGCATTCTAAGTTAGCATTGTAAAGGAAGAAAATCCTTTACTCTGAAAAAGAAAGAAAATAAATATGACTAAATTTATGATGTAGATGAGAGGAAGTTTGAAAATGATGACTGATGAATTAACAATAAAGTAATTTGCTGAGAGGTATGGCCAAAAGGGGACAGGAGCTTGTGAAGAATGGTATAGTTTGAAATAAGTACTGTGGGGAATGGGAGAATTAATCAAAACTAATATAAATATGCAAGGAAGAGCACTGTAAATATAGCTTACTGTCAACAGTCTCATGAACTATGTAGTAACTCTTGGCTTATATGAGTACAAGATACAAAATAGCAGAGGAGGTATACTTATTGAGATCAGAGGTTACTGGACATCAAATAGAGATCTTAATAAAGCAAACCAGGGATAGCATGAGAAATGAAGTGAAAGAACTAGTTGGTTAGAAGGATAACTGAAATTTTAGACATATATTGTACAGGTGAAGAGATCTAACAAAGAGAATCAGCTGCCAGGAAGGAACCTTATTTGCAAGGTTTCTTTGCCCCTCCCCCCACTTTTTTTTTTTTTTTGAGATAGGGCAGCCTGAGATTCCTGGGTTCAAGTGATCCTCTTCTTGTCTTAGACTCCCAAGTAACTGGGACTACAGATGTGTGCCACTACATCCAGCTGGAACCTTCCTCTCTATCAGACTTTTAAAGTAAAATAATCCTTTTCTGTAGTGTGATTTAAATGTGTTTTCTCCAAGGGGTAAAAATTAAAATGAATTCTTAAGTTTTTATCTGTTACAAAACTCAGCAGACTTTTGGCCTATGTCTCAATATAATGGTAGTTATTAGAAATGTCACAGATAATTTAAAATAAGAGTAGATGTTTGCCAGGTATGGCAGCACACACCTGTAATCCCAGCACTGGGGAAGCAAAGGCAGATGCTCTAGAATTTGATGCCACCCTAAGCTACACTGTGAGTTCCAGGCCAGCCTGGCCTATATATCAAAAAACTTTGTCTCAAAACAAAACAAGTTTAAACTCATGATTGACTTTGGTCAATTAAGAGCCAATTTTAATAACATAATTTTGATTCATAGCCTAATACACTTTCTATAGCAGCAACATCCATGGGAGTATGTTGTACATGCTAATGTAATTTCATGTTGCAGCAGATATCAATGACTGCTACAACACAGCACTGCTTTCACTTTAAAGAATTTTATATCACTGAAAGTACAGTGTTATGAATATTAACTATGATCTCAGTCTAAGAATTATTTAAGCACTAGAAGCTAACAGAGCAATGGCTATCATTTTAAATTAACATACTTTAACCTTATTTTAAAACAAAAGACTGGATCCAAGGCTGCTTATCTTGAACTTTTGTGAAATATACATCAAAAAAGCTTTATTAGAAAGTCACACAATAAGGGCTGGGAATGAAGCTCAGTGGTAGAGCACTTGCCTAGTACACACAAGGCCCTGGGTTTGATCTCCAGTACTGGGGGAAAAAAAGTAATGCAATAAATAAAATTTTAAATTCTCAATATATCATGTCTTTCTTGCTGGTTATGCTAATCGTGAACTTAAATGACACTTTGGGATCAAACTGAGAGGATTAAAAATGTCAATGACTAAGACCAAACTATTAAATTTGTTTTTAAAATAATAACACAACTGGGTGCCAGTGGCTCATACCTATAATCCTAGCTACTTGGGAGGTACAGATCAGGAGGATCGCAGTTCCATATCAGCCATGCAAAAAGTGAGACCCTATCTCAAAAATACCCAACCAAAACAGGGATGGTGGAGTAGCTGAAGCTATAGAGCACACCTGCCTAGCAAGTGTGAGGTCCTGAGTTCAAACCCTAGTACTGCCAAAAAGATAAAATAAAAACATTTGGCTAGGGGTGTAGCTCAGTGATAAAGCATGCACACACTCCTGGGTCCTAACTCCAGTCAATATGAAAAGAAAAAGTGGAATTTTTAAAGGCATGTGCAGCAGTCATATACACCACTATTAAAAATAGTATGATGTGTACCACTGACTTTGTTATACTGAAACTAATTCCACCAAACAAAACAAAGCTGTTCTGTAACCTAAGGAAAAAAACATACTCATCACTAGAATGTTCTGCCACTTCCACTGCATTTCCTGGGGGTTGCTATGTTTCCACAAACCCCATAACGAAAAAGGAAACTATAAATATACTTACTTTTTCATTTTTTTTGAGTTGTATTTGACTTGGTAAGCTGCTTGGATTAATTTGTCTGGACCACCATCAAACTGATGTGGAATGACCCTCTGAAAGTGCTAAGATACAATAAAAGGAAAAGAGAATCATTTAGTGCCATTTATTAACTAGTTAATAGTAAATCTAAAGACATATAAGAAATCATGAATTGACTTACCTGTAACATCCCTTCCATGTCAAGTTGCATTAATTCTGCCTGGTTCGTTTGAAGAAGTGCTAATCCTACTCGAAACACTATTTCTAAACCCTGATGAAACAAGTAAAACCGAATTTATTTTACTCTTCCATCGACAAAAAACTAATCATTCACAATAACGTATTATTATTATTAGTAGTAGTAGTAGTAGTAGTAGCAGCATTATTGTAAGGTGAACATTTACGGATCTAAACAAGTAATTTTTGTAAAGAGCCACACAACAAATATTTTAGGTTTGATGAGCCATATGGTCTCCTCATAACTATTCAGGTCTGCCATTACAATTGTAAAGCAGACATATAAACAACAGGTGAACAAATGGGCAGGACTGTGTTCCAAGAAAACTTTATTTATAAAAACAGGACAGATTTACGTGAACTGTAGTTTGCCAACTTCAATCCAAACTAATTTAGATAGATAATACAAACTGATCTTCCCAAGAATAGTTAATAACAGTTAACACTGGGTTTCAGGAATAGACAAAGGATCACTGGCACATGTCACTGACAAAAGTACAGCATGGCAATGTGTTCACAGAGTAGAAGAAATTCAAGTACACAAACTACACTTCTTACTATTTGGGGAACAGATGCACAGCAACAGTGTTAACCGTGAGGCAGATTTTACCTCTTACTCTCACTGTATGGGTCAGGAGGTAATAAAGAGGTTTGATTAAGAGGATAAGTTCCAAAATTTAACTGCCTCCATTTGAATGTTGTCTGTTGTCTCACATGTGTATGCTTACTCAATCTTTCTGAGTCTCAGTTTCCTCATCTATCAACTAACAACTATGTATAGTAATACTGTCTATCTAATAAGGTGTTATAAGGTTTAAGTGAGATTATTCATGCAGGTAATTTAGGAGGGCACAAATGGTCTCCCTTACCGCCCTACTCATTAACCCAATGACCCCTTTGCTCTGCTCTTGTTTCTATTGATGCATTACCTCAGACATAAAGATATCAAATATCCTTGTGGCAATTGGTAGTGGAAAAGTTGTAAGAAAGATAGTCAGAAACCAGGACGACGCGTACATTGAGGTATGAAAGCTCTGGGACTGAAAATGTACAAAGAGCTCTGGAAGATGCTCCTGAAGAGAAGAAAAGAAGTAGTTAGTGGACTTTTTTTTTTAAGACAGGGGTTTGAACTCAGGGATTCACACTTGCTAAGCAGGTGCTCTACTGCTTAAGCATGCCTCCAGCCCAAGAATTAGTTAAAACATAGTAAAATCAAGTTTTAAATCAGCTCATACATACATTAGATTAGCCTATATCAAACACACACACACACACAGACCAAGAAATGATACAGGAAAGTACAGATGTAGGAATGCAAACATTCAGGATAGTGGTTACTATCTGGGAAGGGAAGACGAGGAAAAGATGAGTTGGAACTTTAGGAATATCCACAGATTTTGATTTATTAATAAGAAAAATAACTTATAGCCAGATTGTATTTAAATCAAGCACCCATCCACCATACACACTGTGTTGAGTGGGAATGTGACACATGTTTATAATCATTTAATCTTATTGGTGGGTACATGGTTCTCTGATATTTTCTACATTTTTCTGTTAATGATAACATTTCAAAAAGTTAAGGAACTGCTTTGCTAAAATACTTTCAGGCACTATCTACCACTGAATGTCTATCCTTACCTTCCTATGGAACAGGAACTCCAGTAATTCAAAACATAAATGACACACTAACTGAAAACATAACACCAAGAGATGAAAAAAAACCAAGCTATTTCTGAAAAAAAAATTTAAACCATTTCAAGAACTATTTTGAATTTTTCTAAAGCATAAAAGCATTTTACATATATCCCATTCCTCACCCACACCCAGAAATGATACAGAATTTCATAATTCCAAGGAACTCTCAAGATGGCTCTCATGCCAGGTGAATAATTAACTTATATTCTAAAATTCTGCTCATTTAATTGAAATTAAAGTAAGAATATTTACACCTTTATATCATAGAGATAGAAACTTATTTATACATGTTTACATATATGTATATATATAAATTAAACCGAGAAAGGTAAAATATTTTCAAAGGTATTTTTCACTTGATTTCTTTACTCTACTCCTTTTCTCTTCATCCTTATGCAATCACAAGACAATGTGAATCTTAAACTAGCAACAGAAATGACTGAAACATTATGGGGAAAAACAGATACAGGCTAGCCAAAAATCTGAGATAAAAAGGGAAATTAGAAGAAAGGACAGAGAGACAGTATAAACAGTCTCAGAGTAAACGGCTGACTGATGACAGTATTATAAAGTCGTAAGGCTTTACAGCTCAGACTACTTAAAAGTAACAGGCTACAACAAGATATAAGGAAACCCATGCATGTAGATAAGTTCATGGTACATTTGGTACAAATGCTTAAAGTTTGAATAAGAAAACTATAGTCAAGTTTCAGACTGTGATTACTTGTAGATAACACGTCATTTGGGAGCAGGTCTAATTGAATTTAAATGACCAACAAATGATCATGTGATGAAAAAATGAATTTTTTCAACTGCTTTAACACTTTTGACATTAAACTTAATCACTGAGCTCAAGACGATGGAAAATATAAAACTGCTCTTTTACCTGTATCATGCATTCAAACTGGTACATACAAAGGCCCAGTTCTGCCATACTTGGTTTAAAAAGTTCACGAAGCCTATAATCTTGCATTAATTTAACAAATACACAGAAAGCCTCTTCTTCTGGCATCTGCATTAAGAGAAAAAAAAAAACACCAAGGAACCATAGTAGTTTTACATAGTTCGCAGGCTTGTATAGTTCTGTGATATACAAATAAACCAAATTACATTTAAGCCAGGTATCATTCAACCATAAACACTGTTTTGAGTGGCCACATGGTACAATGTCAAGAGCCAGGAGTGTTAGTACACATCTATTATCCCAGCAGGAGGATCAGGAGTTTGTTGCAAGCCTGGGCTACACAGTGAGACTGTGTCTCAAAAAACCAAAGGGGCAATGTGACTAAAAATCAGGAAGCTCTAGGCTACCATTCTGAGAATAAGTTAGACAAGTCTTACAACCTCTGAGACGAACCACTTCAACTTGCTTCATTCATTCATTCAACCAATAAATATTCATTTACAGCCAGATTTTTTTTTTCTGGATATAAATAGGTAAACTAAACAACAACAATAATGAAAACTATAATCTTTACTCTCAAGGAGCTTGAACTTTCTAGGGGGAAGGAAACAGACAATACATGGAATAAATCAACGAATATATATGTCAAGTGGTGAATGCCATGGAAATAATAAAGTAGGACAAAGGGAATGTTGGGGAGACACTGTTATTTACACATGTTAGGGAAAGTCTCTTGATAGGTAAACTTTGAGCAAAATCCTAAATAGAAAGAGGAAAGAACAGTCCTAGAAGACAGAAAAGAACAATGGCAATCTTGAGTGCAATTGTGCTGGCAGGCTCAGAAACAGCCATCCCTCTTGAAGAAAGTAAAGCAGTATTTAGCAGATGCCAAGTGACAGAATGAAAAAAATGAAATCATATTAAATTTATTTTGCTTAACAACAACAAAAAGTAGTAATAGACAGGGACCAGTGGCTTATGCCTATAATCCTAGATACTTGGGAGGCAGGTATCAGGAGGATTGCATTTGAAGCAAATCCTAAACTAATAGTTCACAAGACCCTATCTCAAAAAAATCCCATCACAAAAAAGGGCTGGTGGAGTGCCTGTCTAGTAAACCCCAGTAACCCCCACCCCTCCCAAAAAAAAAAAGAAGTAGTGAAGGCTAGGTTATGGAGAAGACATAACAGGGGAAGCGAATACATGGGCTTTATTTTTATTTTCTCCTGGTACTGGGGATTGAACTCATGGCCTCACACTAGCTAAGCATCAGCAAGCACTCATCTCACCACTAGAGCCACATCTGCAGTTCTTCTGCTGTTTTAGCTTGTTTTCAAATGGGGCCTCCTGCTAACTTCGGCCCAGGCCAGCCTTGGACTTCAAGCCTCCTACCTCTGCCTCCTGAGTAGCTGGGACCACAGGCCTGTGCCACCACAGCTGCTCCAAATGCACAGGCTTTAGAGCCACTGCAGTTTTTAACTTTTACCTTAAGTGAGATGGACAGACTTGCGGATTCTAAGCAGAAGTGTTATGATATGACGTAAGTGCTAAAACGCTTAAGTTTTGAAATTATTTGCAATTGGGGTTTAAAGGTACAATTATATATTTTACGTTTACATCACTAGGAAATTATATCAAATACCATAATGAATGTGAAAGCTCTATACAGAGCTACAAAGACATTCAAAATATTTAGGCAAATAACACCTAAATTGTTAAGCCATCTTTCTCTAACTATATGTCAATTTCCACTCACTTACATTACACCATAATGTGTTTTGAAAGAGAACACCCCCCAAAGGATCCCTAGGCATTCTTCCTTCTGAAGACTGCTACAGATAACTACATTTGTCCTGTCCATGACAGCCATAGAGAAGAGCCAAGAGTTCCTCTTGCTAAAACTCACATTTCCTTCCTTCCTCACAGCAGCCAGAATTCTGCCATCTCTGTTTATCCTACTAAGCCTTACAACCTCATTGATTTATGTTAATAACTCCAAGAACCCCAAGATCATAGGAGTCTGAATCTTCACTGGTTTTATGACTCTCCTAATCCAACACCATCTCCAAACTTCTAGTGATATCCTCAATCTCTTTCAAACATTTTTCTCTTCCTTTAGGTGAAATCTGGCTCTGTTATAAGATAAAGTGGTTATTTTCTCTTCCATAGTACTGAAGGGTCCAGGAGTTAGCAAGGTGTGTGTCCCTCTTTGAACTTCACAGCCACTTCCACAGAATGAAGGTGGAAGAAGAGGAGGAGGAGTTGAAATCTTATTTGATAGAAGATACTATTGTTATATGTCATTTTAATACTCTTCCTCTTTCAAAGTGCAAACTAAAATATTACTATTCAAACTATTCCTAGGGAAAAATACCCAATATCCACTATACTTAACTAAAAACAAAGATGATTTTTAAATTTTCTAACCCAACCTTAATAAAGAATTTAGATACTTGTATTAACTTACCTGCATAAGCAATAATCCAACTATAAAAGCACTTCCTTGACAGTAACCAACCTCACGATCCACTAAAGAATATGCCTAAAAAGTAAAAAATGGTGTTCAAAATATTTTGACATGGTATATTATACCTTCCTTCTCAAAACCTAAAGATGGTGAGGCAGGTACTTTAAAAGTCCATTTATTTTTCAGAAAAGCTCTTGCTTACTTATTGTATTGTACTTATTTGCTTACTTGTTATCATATAAATATTTAAAAAACAAGTGAAGTGTTTCCTTATATAAAATTTCTTTTGACAATTTCTCAATTAAAAAGTGGCAGCTCATAAGAATAAAGAAAGGAATTTATACTTAGGAAAGCTGACAGAGCTTTAAAATAAAGTAAAATTTGTATGTGATACAGATAAAACAAGAATAAAGGTAGGTAAAGCATTGGCAAGACTGAAATTACTTAATAAGAAATCAGTATTTCACAGTGGTAGCCAAAGGAAAACTATGGGAAGAGAAAGGGCAACACTGAAGAAAAAATTATAGTGGCAAGGGTACAGCCACAGGCAAATTCTACTGGCTGTCTAAATGCAGCCATGACAGAGAAAACTATATCCCATGCTATGAACCAAATATAAAGTGAATTACAAATTTTCGTAGAAGATGTCTCTATGGTCTGTGATAATAGGCTATATTATTTCAGTCAACAAATGCTGAGTAATATGATGAGTTTTCTAATCAATTCTCCAAACTACACAGTAATGTAGCATCAGAATTAAAGCATAAACTATGCTAAAATCAGTGTCATTACCAAAGCAATTGATTATTATGATAGGAGTTTATGCTTCATCTTGGGAAATGTGTAACACCAATCTTTTGAGAATTCATTTCATTTAGAAAAAAATGAATAAACAGAACTTACCTTCATTACATTAAATAAAACCTCCTGTCCAAGGCTATCCTTTTCCTTAAAAAAATTGTGTTCAGGATAAGTTCTAGCAATGTCCCTTCGGATCAATTTCTCACAAGGTGAGGTCATTTTCAGAAGTTCTGAATACTGATCCTTAATTGGCATACTTTGTGCACTGCATAAAAGTTGCCAAACTATTGCTCTAAAGTGGTGGGGTATCCCTTTACGAACAAGTTCCTAAAACATAAAAATAAGATAAAAATCTTTAAATGAATTATTTAACTCTTAGACCTTGTATGTCAAAGACTTATGCGGGGAGTTATAGTGGAGTAGAAAACTTTATCAAGTTTGTAATTTGCAAAGTTAGGAGGGCAGGGGGTGGGGGGAGAAATGGCCCAAACAATGTATACACATATGAATAAAGAAAAAAAACAGGTATCTCAAGCAATTAAACTAGAAGCTTTGAACCTGTATTACAGAATTTCCTGAATTTATGTATAATTTATGTGTAAAAATTAAAGACATCATTTATAAATAAAAAAAAAGTTATGAATTTTTTGGACTTTTGAGATAGGACCTCATTCACTATGTAGCTCAGTCTGGCCTCCAATTCCCTAGGTGCCCCAGGCTGGCCTTGAACTCATGACCCTCCTGCCTCAGCCTCCTGAGTGCTGGAACTGTAGGTCTGCACCACCACATCTGGTAAGGAATCATTTAAATCTAAGATTTGGTACACGAGTATAGCCCGTTCTGATCAGGGGACTACACAGCCATGGTAAATTCTGGTAGTGTCACTGAGAGTGTGACCTCTGAAGGTGTAAACATTTGACAGGGTACAGAGCTACGACTGACTGCACCGTGCCATCACATTTCAAGCACTGCTGAAGGCAAAAAAGTAAAATGTTATCTCAACTTTATTTCTAAATCTACGAGAAAACTAAGTTCCAAACTAATTTTTGACTATGTTTTCCTGTATCTGAGGGTCTCTAAACAAGTGATACATATAAATCAAAACTGCTATGAAGCACAAATAAATGAAACATAAAGCTAACCTTTTCATTATATAAGTTGGAAATTATTAGAATATGTTTTTGGTTTTCTTTCTTCTTCTTCTAATCCTCTATTAATCTATGGCTGACACTCTTTGGGATAAGACAAAGAATTTTAATAAAGAACATCAATACCTTAACTTGCTTTTCTTTCTTTTTGCGCACATCATCCCATTCGTTAACAATTCTTCCCCAAAGAATCCAAGAATCTTCTTCAAGGTGGCTGAGGTTGCTGGAGGCTGATGAACTTGATACAAGAGAGGAGCCACTGTTTCTTCTTGACCCATTTACAGATCTTAAAGACTTACTATCCGTCTCTAACAATCTAAAACATAATTAAAAATTGCTCAAGACACTATCACAGTGAAACTAGGTGAAGTAGTGATATTTAGAGCCTCACTACAATAATTTAGCCATTATTTCAAGAGGTAGTTTTAATAATATACATAATTTTAGTAATTTTTGCTTGGTATCCATAAAATAACTGCCACGTGTTTTTGCCTATACATAGCAGTCTCAAATTCTGAATTAACAAGTTATGTTAAAGATCCTAGTGCTATTAGCCCCATTATAATTTCCCTTTATCTCCATTAAATTCAGATTAGGGAGTCAGGCACGAGGGTGTATGCCTGTAGTCATAGCTCCTGGGGTGGTTGGGTTAGGAGAATCAGTTGAGCCCAAGAGTTTAGACCAGCCTGGACAACACAATGAGATCTCATTTCAAAAAAACAGAAAAAAGTTCAAATTAAGGAAATTTTGAAAAAAGTGGTTAGATGGGCTTTAAGAAAAAAGAACACATATCTAGAATACAACAAATTCTATGGAACTCATATTTACAATGTGATCATCGCTAAAAAATGTTTTTAAAAGGACAAGTCACAAAACCACCTCTATCATTTGTCTCACACATCCGTGACTAATCTGTCCAGACTATTCATAATTCTAGATTCTCCTGAAAGATAAAAGACAGGGGCAAAGCAGGCCCATAGTCCCACCTAGTAACAAGAGTGTACAGCCAACTAGGAGCTTCCTCCTTTAGACAGGAGGACTTAAACCCACTCAATCACCAAAATTCAGTCAATTAACTGCTACTATTTATCACTGGGCTTGCACTGTGAAACAGGGATATTTTTTTTTTCACTCTTAAGATCCCTGTTGACATCTGAGTTTGCAAGCCTGATTGATAACTTCTATGTGTTAAGGTAATTTCAAAGATCCATCCCATGATATCCCATTGAGCCCTTCATTTCCTTCACATTTGCACAGGCTATAAAGGTTGGAAAATGTGGCTTTGTCTATAAAGATGCAGGTTATAAATCATTCAAATAACAAGGGTCCTGAAAACATACTTGTTTATTTAACATGGTTACTACACTTCTAGTAACTCTTTCAAAAAAAAGTCATCTGCTTAGGATACTAATTTACGAATATTAAAACTGAGAAAAAAAATGAGTGAAATCCTATTTTACAGATTATAGAACCACTCTTTGACAGCCAGATTTACAGCATACACATTTATACCCCTTACAGCATTTATCCCCATTTAAGTATATTAACTGTTCATTGAACTGAAATAAAAATCATAGTCCCATATTTTAAAAAATATTCCAAGTTCAACATATGCCATACAGAATAACATAACATAAATTAACAAATTTTATCCTTATTTGAGAAAAAGTTAACATTTTCATAGTAACAATAATTTAGATAAAGTTTCCCAAAAAACTGTGAAAAATGCTTAAAAATGAAATATTATTCCAAATAAAGACATAATATATAAAAAGATGTTGTAATTGCCTTATCTTACATCGTATGCAATTATTACACAAAATGGATGACAGGCCTAAATACGAAAGCTAAAACTAAGCATGGTGCCCATGGCTTACGCCTGTAATCCTAGCTAGTCAAGAGGCAGAAAGTGTTTGGCAATTCCATGTGAAGTAAAAATTCACTTCCATATGACCCAGTGAACTAAATAAAAACACATATCCAAAAAAGACTTGTTGGAAGTTCATAACCTTTATTCATAATAGCTCCTACCAGAAACAGCCCAATGTCCAGAAACATAAATGAGCAAACAGTGGTATATTAATTCATCACAATACTGCTCAGTAATAAAAAGAAACCAGCAATACACATATCAACATGGATGAATATTTCAGACATTAGGTTGAATGAATGAAAGAAGCCAGAGGCAAAAAGAGTACATACTATAGGGATTCTATTCATAAAAAGTTCAAAAACATAATATAGAAGAAAATAGAGTAAATCCTCATGACTCTGAGTTAGGTAAAGCCATCTTAAATATGAATCCAAAAGCACAAGTGACAAAAGAAAAATAGATAAATTGTAATTCATCAAAATAAACATTTGTATACTTTACACCATCAAGAAGGTGGAAAGAAGGGATGGAGGAATGGCTCATGTGATAGAGTATCTGCCTATGAAGCATGAGGCCTTGAGTTCTAACCCTAGTACTGTCAAGAAAAAAAAAAAGGCAAAAAGACTGCACACAGGAGAAAAAAATATTTGCAGACCATAAGGGACTTGTATTTAGAATTTTAAAAATCCACTCAGTTATAAAATGGAAAAAAGAATTAAATAGTTCAAGAAAGATACACAAATGGCCAATAAACACATAAAAGATGCTCCATAGCACAAACCATCAGGGAAATGCAAATCAAAACCACAAGACACACCAGGATGGCAGAATCAAAAGGACAAATAATAGCAAGTGTTTGTGAAAATGTGGAGACAATGAAATTCTCACAGAACAGTGGTGAAAATACAAAATGGTGCAACCACTTCAAAAATCAGCCTGGTAGTCCCTGGTAATTCTGGCTAAACACAACATTACAATATGATCCTACAATTTCATTCCTAGGTACATATCCAAGAGAAATGAAAATTTATGTCCAAAGGACCAAAAACCACATGAAAAAATGCTCACCATCTCTGGCCATAAAGGAAATGCAAATCAAAACCTCACTAAGATTCCACCTCACCCCTGTTAGAATAGCCATCATCAAAACCCCACTAACAACAGGTGTTGGCAAGGATGTGGGGAAAAAGGAACCCTCGTACACTGCTGGTGGGAATGCAAGCTAGTGCAACCACTCTGGAAAAAAATTTGGAGGCTACTTAAAACTCTAAACATAGACCTGCCATTTGATCCAGCAATCCCACTCCTGGGGATATACCCAAAGGAATGCAACACAGGTTACTCCAGAGGCACCTGCACACCCATGTTTATGGCAGTGCTATTCACAATAGCCAAGTTATGGAAACAACCAAAATGCCCCACTACTGACGAATGGATCAAGAAAATGTGGTACTTGTACATAATGGAATTTTACTTAGCCATGAAGAATAATGAAATCTTATCATTTGCAGGTAAATGGATGGAAATGGAGAACATCATTCTGAGTGAGGTCAGCCAGGCTCAGAAGACCAAAAATCATGTTTTCTCTCATATGTGGACTTTAGATCTAGGGCAAATGCAGCAATGTGGTTGGACTTGGATCACATGATAAGGGGAGAGCATATACAGGAGGTTATGGGGACAGGTAGAAAACCCAAAACATGAAAGTGTTTTATGTCCCCACTCCAGAGTAACTAATACAGAAACCTTAAAATGACAGAGGTTAACATGAGAAGGGGATCAGTTACCAGTGTAACAATCAGTTAGAGATGAATCAACATGGGTCATAACACATGGGTATACAAAAGCAATAGTAGGAATCTCTATGTTTAGCTATCCTTAACTCAACTAGCAAACATGCTTTGTCTTTCTTATGATGCTTGTGTCTTTTCTTCAACAAAATTAGTGATAAGGGCAGAACGGGACCTGCCTGGAACTGGGGGGGGGGAAGGATGGGAGAGGGGGGCAGGGTGGAGAAATGACCCAAACATGTATGCACATGTGAATAAATGAATAAAATAAAGTCTTATACACAAATACTCATAGCGGCATTATTCATAGTGGCCAAAATTGGAGCAATCCAAATGTCCATCAATTGATGAATGGATAAAAAATAACATATGCCCACACAATGGAATACTATGCATCCATGAAAAAGGAATGGAGTTCTGATACATGCTACAACATGGATGAAACTTGAAAACATTATGCTAAGATAAAGGGGCCAGGCACAGCCATTTGGGATTTAGCTTAGTGGTAGGGCACTTGCTCAGCAAGCATAAGGCCCTGAGTTCAGGTCCAATGGATCAATTCTTGCTAAGAACTGGAGCAGGGAAGAGGAGAGAAGGAAAGGCAGTTACTATAAATGGCTATGCAGTCTCTTTTGGAGTGATGAAAATGTTCTAAAATTGACTGTGCTGACAGTCCCACAATTCTGTGAATACGGTAAAATCAAATTATACACCACACATGGGTAAAAGATACCACATAAAGCTGCTATAAAAAAAGAACAGGTAGTATATGTGATAAAAATCAGAGCAGAAGTTTTAGGACATTGCACTGCTAGAAAGGACACAAAGGAATTTCTGGGATGGTGGGAATTTTCTAACACGATAGGATTTTTCTAAGTCTTAACATGCATGTGGGTTATACACAAGTACATATGTACATATATGTGTGTATTTGCCAAAACTCAAACTGTATACTTAAGAACTATGCATTTCTGACTGTAAATCACTCACCAAGTTTTATAAAGATACATAAAAATACTGCCTGTTAATGGTGCTGAAGACAAGAACTGAGAAACGTGTTCCTTTTTAAGGTAAACCCATTTTTAATAATTGTAACTGTTACTTTGTAAAGGATTATTTTTTATATATTTTGTAAAGGAAAGAAGATATAAACATTACTTCATATAATAAAATGAGTACACAAATTTCTTCATCATTCTAGCAAATTTTAGAATTCTCTAAAGGAAAATTTTAGAATTTTTATAATGAAAGTCTTCCTGAGAGTGTTGAAAAACTTTGCAGAAGCAATAGTTGATGTCACCAACTCTTCCTAGTGAGCTAGTCATGCTACTTAACAGTTTGTTCAAAGACAAACTGAATATACAATGTAATCCCATATAATTATAACGGAACTTAAAAATTATTCTCACTAGCAATGGCCACATAGTGACATCATAGCCACAATGTACTACTCATGTATTTGTGGTTATGCTGGTGTCAAAAAAACCTACCACACTGCCAGTTGTAAAAATGTATAACACATATAATTTTGTACAATAGGTAATAATGTTGCAGGTTTTTTGTATTTACCACACTATGACTTTTATTGTTATTTTAAGGCATACTCATTTTTTTTTTTTTTTTACTAAAAAGTTAGTAACTTTAAAATAGCCTCAGACAGGCTCTTCAGGAGATTCTCCAGAAGAAGGCATTGTTTCAGCCTTCTTGGAGTAACAGCACCAAGTGTGCCATTTCCCCTGAAGACCTTTCAGAGGGACAAGATGTGAAGTAGAAACACACAGACTCCAATGACCCTAACCCTGCACAGGCCTGAGTTATTCAGTGTATGTGTCTTAGTTTTAATTGAAAAAAAGAAGTTTAAAAGTAGTTTTTGTATTTAAATAAAACAAAGTTTATACAATAAGGAAATAAAGAAAATATTTTTGTACAGTTGTACAATGTGTTTGTGCTTTCAGCCAGGTATGATTATAAGATAAAAGCCAAAAATTAGAGCACCTGCCTAGCAAGCATGAGGATGAGTTCAAACCCCAGTGCCACAAAAAAAAAAAAAAAAAAAATTGAATTACAGCCAAAAATTGAAACTATAGAGTCTACTGAGGAAAAACATCTTAAGATAAATCTAGTTTGCGTAAGTGTAAATTGTCTGCAGCAGTGTAATATCCTAGGCCTTCCATTCACTCAGTAGAAACTTCTGGTTCTGCAAGATTTATTCATGGGAAATGCCCTACACATGTGGCAGTCTCTATCTTTTAAACTATAATTTTATCGCACTTCTTCTATGTTTGGATACATAAATAACATTGTATTATAATTGCTTACAGCATTCAATACAATATCACACTATACAGGTATAGCCTAGGACCAACAGGCCAAACCATTTAGGTTTGTATAAGAATACTCTACAATGTTTGCACAACAATATCACCCAAAAATGCCTTTCTTAGAACTTACCTTTAGTCATGGCATGCAGGAAAAGCATTTACATATTCAAGAATACACACACTTCATAAAGCATAAAGAAACTAAAGCTAAACACATTGCCACTTTAGAAACAGCCTTATTATACAGGAAACATGAAGTTCCAACATCTGATAATGGTACTCCAAAGAAAAAGGATATGAATATGGTAGGAAGAAGAAAATAACTTATCAATTGAATGACTGGTAAAAGAGTAAAAACAGACTTTTTTAGTTCATTTGGGCTGCTGTAACAAAATACTTTGGGTAATTTATAAACAACAGAAATTGACTGCTCGCAGTTCTGGCAGCTGGGAAGCTTAGTGTCTGGTGAGAGCCCTGTCATCATAACTGACACCTATGCCTCCTTGCATGGCAGGGGGCAAAGTTGCTCCTAAAGTCCCTTTTATGAAGGTGCTAAGCCCCCTTCATTAAGGTGGAGCTTCCCAAAGACCCCACCCTCTGTACTAACATTAAATTTGGGAAAATTTTGACATAGGAATCTGGAGGGACACAAACTTTCAAAGCACAGCAAAGCTACATGCTTATCTCAGAGAGGGTCATACTCTGTCATAGCAATCATGCACACAAATTTTTGTCTTGGATCAACAGAAAAAACAAAGTGAGAATTAAGAGAAAATGAATTGGCATAGGAAGCAACTCAGAAACAATACAACAATAACAGGATCTTTTTAGTTCTGAAGAACGTGCTTCTTAGCTTGCTTTGTTTTTAAGATGACAGCTCAGAGAAGGTGAATACATTCCAAAATTCTGACCAGAAACTAATGGTTTGTCTATATTTTGGATATAGACAATTAAAAAATTAAAAACAGTCCCTAGAAGAGAGTTCAACTGAGGAGGGCTCCCACGCCACCGCCAGACAGCAGCCGCCAGACGGCTTGGGAAGACGCAGACCACAAGGTGAGCTAAGCGGCACGCGGTACTCCCACAGACAATCCTGGGCCAGATCAGCATAGCCCCCTGGACAGACTGACCCCCACCCAGGGAAAAAAGAAAAAAAACTGAATAATAAGCAATAATGGCAAAAACGATGCATAGCAAAGAGGGCAGGGCGCCCTGAGTGCCGAAGAGGTGGGGAGGGGAAATCCCTCACAAGCCGGCTGGAGAAGGCAGGAACAGCAGCACACGCCCAGCAACCAGGAGCCAGAAAGCTTGTAAAAGCCAAGGTGGGAGGAAAACTCCACAGGAGAGGGGGAAAGACCCACTTCCCACATGATCTGTAAACTAACACGCAGGCCTGAGAAAGCGGGTGCAGTGTCACCTCCCCCAGTGTGCTTAGAAAGGGAAAAGTCTGTAGCAGCGGCTCACGCACAGAACTCTGAGTAAACAAAGCCTGCAGGGCCAGGTGAGTGTTAAGCTCACCTCTGAGATCTGCATAAAAAAAGCCTCCAGCAAGAGCAGGCTGACAGCAGCAGACAGGTGAGCCACAGCCTCAGATAGACATTCACAGAACTGTCTCCAGACTCATTTTTTTTCTTTCTTCCTTTGATGAGACAACAACCAAACTACACCTGCATGCTGAAAAACTTACTGAAACTGTACTGCATTTGAACTTGGGACACTTTGTGGTGGTTTTTTTGTTTTGTGTTGTTTTGTTTTGTTTTGTTTTTTTCCCCTTTGATGAGACAACGAGAGAACTACTTCTGAGACACCATCTCCAGGACTGGAGGCTGAGGGACAAACACCAAAATTATTAAGACTGAAACTTCATTGCATTTGAACTTGGAGATTTTTTTTTCACTTATTTACTTTTTATTTATTTATTTTTTTCAATCCTCTCTCTGCCTAATGCCTGTTCAGCTTACTGTCGATTAGTATGCTATCTCTCCCTGTTTATATCTTTGAAACTTTTGTTTGTTTCTTTGCTTTGTTTTTCCTACTTGTTTTTTTGTTTTTCCTTCTCTCTTTAACTTCTTTGCTTTCCATGTCCTCTCACCCTTCCATTCTAAATATCACCACTGTTATTATTTAAGCTAGAAAATATGTAGTTTCACACAGTACAGGGACAATAACAAAGCCAAAGGCAATGACAGGAAGACAGAAAAAACAGGGAAACCAGTTTCCCCACAGAAAAAAAATTACTACAGGAACCAGAGAGAAATGAAGAAAACAGATACTCAGATCCAGACTCCAACAAAATGAAGATTAACTATGCCAAAGAACACAATGAAGCCCACAATGAAGAATAATGTAAAAGAAGAAATACTACAGGTAATCAATGAGAATCTTATGGAGATGATACTGGATATGGTCAACCAAAATGTACAGGAGACACTCAAGAAATTCCAAGACAACAAATATAGAGAATTTGAGAAAGCACAAGAAGAAATAAAATAAACTATAGAAGCACTGTATAAACACCAAAGTGAAACAAAGAACACGATTAATAAACAGATAAAATGAAATCAGGACAAAAATAGACAATATTAAAGAGGAAACGACTCAGGATATGGAAAACCTCAGAAAAAAGAATGAAACAGAAATGCAAAATAAAATGGAAGGCCAATCCAGCAGAATAGAACAAACAGAAGACAGAATCTCAGAACTCAAAGATGAAATGGTAAATAAAGGAAAAACCAAAGAACTATTAGTTAAACAACTCAAGACCTGTGAAAAGAAAATGCAAGAACTCACTGACTCAATCAAAAGACCAAACCTGAGAATCATGGGCATTGAAGAAGGAGAAGAGATGCAATCAAAGGGAATGCGTAATATATTCAAAATAATAACAGAAAATTTGCCAAATCCAGAGAAATCAATGCCCATACAGATGCAAGAGGCCTCCAGAACACCAAATAGACCAGAACAAAATAGATCTACCCCATATTATCATTAAAACAACAAACACAGAGACCCGACTAAGAATACTGAAGGCTGTAAGAGAGAAAAAACAAATAACATACAAAGGTAAACCCATCAAAATCACAGCAGACTTCGCAACAGAAACACTAAAAGCAAGAAGAGCTTGGGGTGAGATCTTTCAGACACTGAATGAAAAGAACTTCAACCCCAGGATACTCTACCCAGAAACACTATCATTCAAAATAGATGGAGCGATAAAAGTCTTCCATGATAAGCAGCAACTAAAACAATATGTGACCACAAAGCCACCACTACAAAAGATTCTTCAAGGGATTCTGCACACAGAAAGTGAAACCCAACATAACCATGAAAGGGCAGGCAGCACCAAACTACAGGAAAAGAAAAAGCAAGAAAGTAGAGAGTAACCTCAACTTAGGTACACACAATCAAACTTTCAAACAACTAAGACAACTAAATGACAGGAATCACCACATACCTATCAGTACTAACACTTAATGTTAACGGATTTAATTCCCCCATCAAAAGGCACCGTTTGACGAAATGGATAAAAAAGGAAGATCCAACAATTTGTTGCTTACAAGGAGACCCATCTCACTGACAGAAATAAGCATAGGATGAAAGGGTGGAAGAAGATTTACCAAGTAATGGCCCCGAAAACAGGCAGGAGTAGCAATACTTATCTCTGACAAAGTAGACTTCAAACCTACATTGATCAAATGAGACAAAGAAGGACATTCCATAATAATAAAAGAGGAAATAGACCAAAAGGAAGTAACAATTATCAACCTACATGCACCCAATGTCAATGCACCCAATTTCATCAAACATACCATGAAGGAACTAAAAGCATATATTAACTATAACACAGTGGTCATGGGAGACTTTAACACCCCATTATCATCAATAGATAGGTCATCCAAACAAAAAATCAATAAAGAAATCCTAGATCTAAAATATATCATAGATCAAATGGACCTAGTTGATGTCTACAGACCATTTTATCCAACTTCTACACAATATACATGCTTCTCAGCAGCCCACAGAACCTTCTCCAAAACAGATCATATCCTAGGGCACAAAGCAAGCCTCAGCTTGCTATTATAAGAAAATAGAAATTATACCATGCATTCTATCTTATCACAATGCAATAAAACTAGAACTCAACAATAAAAGTAAAGACAAAAACCATGCAAACAGCTAGAAACTGAATAACTCATTGCTTAATGAACAATGGGTCATTGATGAAATAAAAGAGGAAATTGAAAAGTTCCTGGAAGTCAATGAAAATGAAAACACAACCTACCAGAACCTATGGGACACAGCAAAGACAGTCCTGAGGGGAAAGTTTATAGCCATGAGTGCATATATTAAAAAGACTGAAAGATCCCAAATCAATGAGACCTAATGATACATCTCAAACTCCTAGAAAAACAAGAACAAGCAAATCCCAAAACAAATACAAGGAGAGAAATAATAAAAATAAGAGCTGAAATCAATGAAATAGAAACCAAAAAAAGCATACAAAGAATTAATGAAACAAAAAGTTGGTTCTTTCAAAAAATAAACAAGATCAACGGACTCCTGGCAAACCTGACTAAAATGAGGAGAGAAAAAACCCAAATTAGTAGAATCAGAAATGCAAAAGGGGAGATAACAACAAACACCATGGAAGTCCAGGAAATCATCAGAGACTACTTCGAGAACCTGTATTCAAACAAATTTGAAAATCTTAAAGAAATGCACAGATTTCTAGATACTTATGATCATCCAAAACTGAACCAAGAGGACATTAATCACCTAAATAGATCTATAACACAAAATGAAATTGAAGCAGCAATCAAAAGTCTCCCCAAAAAAGAAAAGTCCAGGACCTGATGGATTCTCTGCTGAATTCTATCAAACCTTTAAAGAAGAACTGATACCAACCCTTCTTAAACTGTTCCACGAAATAAAAGGGAAGGAAAACTGCCAAACACATTTTATGAAGCAAGTATTACACTTATCCCAAACTAGGCAAAGACACCTCCAAAAAGGAGAACTGTAGGCCAATCTCCTTAATGAACCTGATGCAAAAATACTCAATAAAATAATGGCAAACTGAATTCAACAACACATCAAAAAGATCATTCACCACGACGAAGTCGGCTTCATCCCAGGAATGCAGGGGTGGTTCAACATACGAAAATCAATAAATGTAATAAACCACATTAACAGAAGCAAAGACAAAAACCACTTGATCATCTCAATAGATGCAGAAAAAGCCTTTGATAAGATCCAACATCATTTCATGACAAAAGCTCTAAGAAAACTAGGAATAGAAGGAAAGTACCTCAACATTATAAAAGCTATATATGACAAACCTACAGCCAGCATTATATTTAACGGAGAAAAACTGAAACCATTCCCTCTAAAATCAGGAACCAGATAAGGATGCCCACTATCTCCACTCCTATTCAACATAGTGCTGGAATTCCTAGCCAGAGCAATTAGGCAAGAAGAAGGAATAAAAGGAATACAAATAGGTAAAGAAACTGTCAAAATATCCCTATTTGTAGATGATATGATCCTATACCTTAAAGACCCAACTCTACTCAAAAGCCCCTAGACACCATCAATAGTTATAGCAAGATAGATGGATATAAAATCAACAGAAAAATCATTAGCATTTCTATACACTAATAATGAACAAACTGAAAGAGAATATATGAAAATAATTCCATTTACAATAGCCTCAAAAAAAATCATATACCTAGGTGTAAACCAAACAAAGGATGTGAATGACCTCTACAAGGAAAGTATAAACTTCTGAAGAAAGAGACTGAGGAAGACCATAGAAAGTGGAGAGATCTCCCATGCTCACTGGATTGGTAGCATCAACATAGTAAAAAATGTCTATACTCCCAAAAGAAATCTACATGTTTAAAACAATTCCTATCAAAATCCCAATGACATTCATCAAAGAGATTGAAAAATCTACCTTTAAATTTATATGGAAACACAAGAGGCCACGAATAGCCAAGGCAATACTCAGTCAAAAGAACAATGCTGGAGGTATAACGATATCCAACTTCAAAGTATATTACAAAGCAATAACAATAAAAACAGCATGGTACTGGCACAAAAACAGGTATGAAAACCGGTGGAACAGAATAGAGGACCCAGATATGAAGCCACACAACTATAACCAACTTGTCTTTGACAAAGGAGCTAAAAATATACAATGGAGAAAAGATGGCCTCTTCAACAAAAACTGCTGGGAAAACTGGTTAGCAGTCTGCAAAGAACTGAAACTAGATCCATGTTTATCACACTATACCAATATTAACTCAAAATGGATCAAGGATGTTAATATCAGACCACAAACTCTAAAGCTGGTACAGGAAAGAATAGGAAATACTCTGGAATTAATAGGTATAGGTAAGAACTTTCTCAATGGAACCCCAGCAGCACAGCAACTAAGAGATAGCAGAGATAAATGGGACTTCATAAAACTAAAAAGCTTCTGCTCAACAAACGAAATGGTCTCTAAACTGAAGAGAACACCCACAGAGTGGGAGAAAATATTTGCCAGCTACACATCAGACGAAGGACTAATAACCAGAATATATAGGGAACTTAAAAAAGTAAATTCTCCCAAAATTAATTAATCAATAAAGAAATGGGCAAGTGAACTAAACAGAACTTTCTCAAAAGAAGAAATTCAAATGGCCAAAAAACACATGAAAAAATGCTCACCATCTTTAGCAATAAAGGAAATGCAAATTAAAACCACGCTAAGATTCCACCTCACCCTGTTATAATAGCCATCATTAGCAACACCACTAACAACAGGCGAGGATGCGAGGGGAAAAAGGAACCCTCTTACACTGCTGGTGGGAATGTAAACTAGTACAACCACTCTGGAAAAAAATTTGGAGGCCACTTAAGAAGCTAAACATTGATCTACCATTTGATCCAGCAATACTACTTTTGGGGATATACCCAAAAGACTGTGACACAGGTTACTCCAGAGGCACCTGCACACCCATGTTTATTGCAGTACTATACACAATAGCCAAGTTATGGAAACAGCCAAGATATCCCACTACTGACAAATGGATTAAGAAAATGTGGTATTTATACACAATGGAATTTATGCAGCCATGAAGAAGAACAAAATGTTATCATTCGCTGGTAAATGGGTAGAATTGGAGAACATCACTCTGAGTGAGGTTAGCCTGGCTCAAAAGACCAAAAATCATATGTTCTCCCTCATATGCGGACATTAGATCAAGGGCAATCACAACAAGGGGATTGGACTTTGATCACATGATAAAGCAAGAACACACAAGGAAGGTATGAGTATAGGTAAGACACCTAAAAAATCTAGATAGCATTTGTTGCCCTCAACGCAGAGAAACTAAAGCAGATACTTTAAAGCAACTGAGGCCAATAGGAGAAGGGGACCAGGAACTACAGAAAAGGTTAGATCAAGAAGAATTAACTTAGAAGGTAACACACATGCACAGGAAATCAATACGAGTCAACTCCCTGTACAGCTATCCTTATCTCAACTAGCAAAAACCCTTGGTCCTTCCTATTATTGCTTATACTCTGTCTTCAACAAAATTAGAGATAAAGGCAAAATAGTTTCTGCTGGGTAGCGAAGGGGTGTGTGTGTGGGGGTAAAGGACGGGGTGGTTGAAGGGGGGAGTAATGACCCAAACACTGTATGCACATATGAATAAAAATAAAATAAAGAAGAGAGTTCAACTGAAGATCTAAAGCCTTTTCTATTAATTAAATATACATGAATTTTTAACACACACTTGAAAATAAGTATTTTGCTTGCAAGCTTTTTGCTTCCTTAATGTTGTTAGATGTTTTACGGAGAGTATCCTTAGGAAACTAAGGTAATGCTATGGTTGGTAAAATTGTAACTGTAAGATGAACTTTAGATCATCTAGATCAGCATGTTCAGAAGAAATACAATGCAAGCCACTTATGCAATTTTTAAATGCTCTAGGAAGCCACATTTGAAAGTTAAAGTAAGATGAACTTTTATAATTTACATTATCAAAAATAGTCAAAATATTTCAAAATTTAATCAAAAAATATTAATGTGATACTCCTTTTATTTTCAAATCAAGTTTTTGAAATCTGGTGTGCAATTTACTCTTATAGCACACTAAAGTCAGAGTAGCCACATTTCAGGACCTGTCATATGTGCCTAGCACTAACACATTGGACAGTATCAATCTAGATGTTGGTAAGTCAAAGACACTTAAATTAAGGCTTCAAAGATTCCTAATCACCATACTGGAAAACATGAAATATATTTACTTTAGCATAAAAAAGAACACATTGTTTCTTCACCCTCCTATCTCACCCCAATCTATGCTAAAAAGTAAAATCTTATTACCAATAACAGAAAGTAAAAAGAAAACAAACATTTTGCAATGCCAAACTTTTAAATGGCACAAACGATGGCCAATTCAAATTTAGTTGGTAACACTTCCCTTCTGAATTAAAATGCATTGCTATTATACTTGAAACTTACCTCCTTAAATTCATCTCTGCCAATGCCTTTGTATTTTTAAAACGAAAAAGAAAAATACATTTAAGATGAGGTACTGTCCTATTTCAATGTTAAGTCTATCAATTATTAACTTTCCTCAAACAGATCTTTGACATAGCATTGAACCATTTCTTCACATCTTTCTACGATTGCCACATGAACTTAGTTTTTAAAAAGCAATAGCACAACAAAACGATGGGAAGGAAAAGAGTTTCTATATGGAATTTGATATTTTCATGCATCTTAAGAGAAATTAAAGTTTAATTTTCTAAAATACTGCCATTTTTATACTTCCTGAATCAAAGAGTAACATAACACAACAGAGTATCATCAACATGTGGAAGGAAAGAAAATAATCCTAAATAAAAGCATCTGTTATGCTACAAGTAGGAATGTGTCAAATAACGTTTACTTTAGATATGTAACTTATACATTTTTTGCACACCACAGAAGTGGTCAGAGAAATTTTAAATTATTATTCTTACAATTTTCCCTGAGACTTAATACTGATATAGTGGTAGGCAAACCAGGAGGAAGAAAGCTTCAATACAAAACAAGACATCACTACACTCATTCAATTCTCTACATATAAATAAATTCCTCATATGAATTCTGGTTTTTTAATTATTTTTAAAAAATTATACACACAACACAGCATATACATCTGTCTATCTCCCCCTCATACCCCGATCTGTCTATCTGTCTGCCTCTCTGTTTTGTTTTGGTGCTTGGGATTGACCCCAGTGCTGTAGGTATGCTAGGTAAGTGCTCAGCCACTTAACTATATCCATCCCAGCCCCAAAAATCTTTTTTTCCAGGCATCTTTAAACAATTCTAGTTATTTTTTCCTTTATTCTTACAAGTTAAGTACATCTGGTATTCAGGAGTAAACTGTGAATTGCTTGGGAGAAAATTCATTTATACCCACGTTTCACCAGCAATAATTTTTAACTTACTGCTTTGTATATTTAGGTTTCAATAAATTCTCATTACAGCAGAAAAATAAATTCAACTTTGATCACATATAAACTTAGTATTAAAAGTTTGGTTTTGATATTTTGTACCACTCTCCAATAGATGGTTTAAAGTATTTCAAACATATCTCATTTCCATCTGTCCTAAGTCCAGTTTACCCTGGACAGGGGCTAGTGGCTGGTCCTAGAGTGAAATGTGAAGCCAAGATGTATCAATTTTAGTTTGAGAAGAATGTACATGTGAGCAAGAAATAAAACTTTGTCCTGTTTTCCAAGGTAAATCATCTAAATATTCCAATTATAAGGCCAAAACTGAGCCTGTATTTCCAGTACTTGGGAGGCAGAGGCAGGAAGATCAGGAGCTCAAGGATAGCCTGAGCTACATAATAAGACTTTGTGTTAAAAAAACAAGGGATAGGGATGTAGCTCAGTGGTAGAGCACTTGCTCAGCAGGTACAAGGTCCTTAGTTTGATCCCCAGCAACACACACACACACACACACACACACACACACACACACACACACACACACACACACACAGTCAAACTGTATTTTTAGGTACACACACACACACAGAGTCAAATTGTATTTTTAGGTATGCAAGACCTAACTGTATGCTGCCCAAAACACAAATTTTAAAGAAAAAATAGGAGTTGAGCATATAGATCAGTGGTAGAGCAACTTGCCTAGTGTGTGTGAGGCAAAGGAAGGGAGGAAGGAGGGAGAAGAGAGAGAGAGAAAAGAGAATAATAAAGAAAAAACAGAATTAAAAGTAGAAAGGAAAACTATATAAAATGTTAAAACTATTTTAAAGCTACAGTGATAAAGTAATTTCTAAGCAAACAATCTTACCAAGGATAAAGGTCATTTCGTGAGAATCCATAATGAAGTGGGTGAAGTGGAGCATACCTGTAATCCCAGAACTTGGGAGGGAGAGGTAGAAGAATCAGGAGTTCAAGGTCAGCTACAGCAAAGCTAGCAAGACCCCATCTCAAACACAAAATACAGGTTGGGTACCACTTAGAATCCTAGATACTTGGGAAGGTGAGATTGGGACGATCTTAGCTCGAGGCCAGCCCACCAAATAGTTTGTGAGACCTTATCTACAAAACAACCAGAGCAAAATGGACTGGAGGTTTGGCTCAAGCAATAGAGTACCTACTTTGCAAGCATAAAGCCCTGAGTTCAAACCCCAGTCTCGCCAAAAAAAAAAAACACAAAAATACAAACAAAAGAGCTAGGTGTGGGGCTCAAGTGATACAGCACTCACCTAGCATGTGGGAGGCCTTGGGTTCAATCCCCAGAACTGCATTTAAAAAAGGTGTTACGTGTTTACATATCCAAAAATAGAACATATAAAACAAAGACAGAATTTAAAGAAAATTAGATAAATCTACAATTATATTTGGAAGCTTCAATACTCTCTCAATACCTGACATTTAACAAGTAAACAGAAAGCCAGCAAAGATAGAGTGGACTTGAACATTATCAACCAACTTGAACCAACTGACATTTACAGAACATTTCTACAAATGTACAGCTTGAATACACATTCTTCTCAAATATCATATAAAATGTTTATGAAGACAGACCATATTAAAGCCACAAAAATAATAAATTTGAACAGATGTTAATAAAGCAGGGCTTGAAAAATACTTAGCACTAAGCACTTATATTACAAAAGAAAGATTACACAAACATAAGATCACAAGACACTGAAGTTAAAGGTCAAAGACATTTTAAAGGAACTACAGACCAATTTCGTTCATGGACATAGACGCAAAAATTCCAAGAATGAGTTAGGCGTGGTGGTCTGTGCTTGTAATCACAGCTATTTGGCAGGCTGAAGCAGGAGAACTGCCAAGTTTCTGGCCAACCTGGGCAACACAGCAAGACTTTGCCTCAAAAACAAACAAAATAAAATAAAAATATAAAGAATGTATGCCATAACAAGTCTATAAGGCTATTAAACAAAGAAGAATCTAAGCCAGCATATAAGAGTTGGGGTGTACCTCAGTGGTAGAGTGCTTACCTAGTTATGCTTAGGCCCTGGGTTTGTTCTGAAGCACCACCAAAAAAATTAAAATGAAAAGTGCCAAACAAAATTTTATCAAGTCAATCCAATAGTATTTTATAAAGACACTATATCATGACAAAGTAGGGTTTATTCTAGGAATGCAAAGTTAGTTTAACATTCAAAAACCAATGTATCATGAGAAAAAAGAGGAAACTCATATAATCATTTCAATAGATTCAGAAAAAGCATTTTACAAAATCTATTTTGTATACACTCTTAGCAAAGATGGAATAGAAGCCTCCATATTGTTTCCCAGAGTGGTTGTCCTAGCTTACATTCCCACTAGCAGTGTATGAGGGTTCCTTTTCCCCTACATTCTCACCAATATTTGTTGGTGGTGGTGTTTTTGATGATAGCTATTCTAACAGGAGTAAGGTGGAATCTTAGTGTGGTTTTGATTTGAACATCATCTTAAGTGAAGTTAGCCAGGCTCAGAAAACCAAAAATCATGTTCATATGCGGACTTTAGACCTAACACAAATGCAGTAATATTATTGGATATGGGTCACACACAAGGGGAGAACACACACCTGAGGAATAGGGAAAGATAGAAAACCCAAAACTTGAAAGTGTTTGATGTGTCCACTGTAGGGGAATTAAGATAGTAATCTTAAAATGACAGAGGTCAATATGGGAAGGTGACTGGGAAGTGGTGAAGAGGTCAGGTAGAGATGAACCAACTGGGTTGTAATACACTTGTGCATGGAAGCAATGCTAGGAATCTCTCTGTGTAGCTATCCTTATCTCAACTGCAAAAACACTTTGTCTTTCTTATTACTGCTTATGTCTTCTTGTCAACAAAATTGGAGAAGAGGGCAGAACAGGTTCTGCCTGGAAGTGAGGGGGGCAAGGGGCAGGGGGGAGAAATGGCCCAAACAATGTATGCACATATGAACAAACAAAAATAAATAAATAAATAAAAAGGATTACAAAGGAATTTCCTCAGCCTGATAAAAGGCATATGCAAAAACTTACACTAACATCATCCTTAATGCTTTCCCCTTTAGAATAGAAGTGGTCTGTTCACCACTTCTATTCAAATTTATACTGGAGGCTGTAATCTGTTGAATAGCAGGGAAAATAGAAAAAATACATCCAGATAGGCAAGAAGTAAAAGTGCCTTAATTCACAGACAACATGCTCATTTCATCAGAAAATCACATGGAATCTTCAGAAAAAGCATAACAAAACCAAAAATCCTTACCAGAACAATGAGGCTAGCAAGGCTGAAGAATTCATGATCATTATGAGAAGAACTATGTTTCTGTACACTGGCAATGAACTGAAAATTAAATTTACAAGAACAGTGCCATGCACAGATAATAACTGAGAAACATACTGTGCTTGGGGCACAATACCGTTTTGTCAGCAACTTAATGCAATCCTGATCAAAATTTTAGTAGATCTTTTTTAGAAATTAACAGTCTGATTATAAAATTCACATGGAATTTCAGTCCTCAAAATAGCCAAAACAAAAGACCGCAGTTGAAGGACTAAAACTATTTGACTTCAAGACTTATTATAAAGCTATAACAATTAAAACAGTATAGTACTGGCATTTAAGACAAAAAAATTAATGGTTAGAACAGAGTCCAGAAATAGACTCAAACATCTATGGACAATTGATATTTGACCAAAAAGCAAAAGTAATTACAAAAGGATAGTTATTTTAACCAATGGTTTAGGAACAATCACATATAATATTCAAAAAAAAAAAAAGGAACTTTGATCTATACCTTGTACCATATTACACAAAATTAACTCAGGAGGATAACCTGAGCCCAGGAGTTTGGAGCTAGTCTGGCAATAAAATAAGACCTCATTTCTTGAAAAACAAAAACAAGGGCTGGTGGCATTGATCAAGCGATAGAGTGCCTGCCTAGCAAGGCCCTAAACTGAAACACTAGTACTGCCAAAAAAATTTACAAAACAAAAAACAAGCTGGGTACTGGTGGCTCAACGCCTGTAATCCCAGCTACCTGGGAGGTTGAGATAGAGAATCACAGTTCAAGGCCAGGCTGGACAACTAATTCTCAAGACACTTTCACCAAAATAACCAGAGCACTAGAGGTGTGGCTCAAGCAGTAAAGCACCTGCCTAGTTGGCAAGTGTGAACCCTTGAATTCAAAGTCCATTCCCACTGGAAAAAAAATACATAAAGTATATATATTACATATTATATATAAGACATATACATATATATATATATATATATATACACACACACACACACACACACACATACATACACATACATATAACTTCTAGAAGAAAACACAGGTGAGAGAATATGTGATCTTGGGTTACCCAAAGCACAATCTATACAAGAACTGAAAATGGCATGTCATCAAAATTTAAAACTTCTTTTCTTCTTCAAAAGATACTTTTAAGAGAATGATAAACTACTAGGAAAGAAAACTAAAAATCATGTCCCTGAGAAAGGCTTTATATCCCAAATATATAAAGAACTCTCAAAACACAGTAAGAAAACAAATAACCGAAGGCTAGGGACGTAGCTCAATGGTACAGTGCTTGCATAGCATGTGCAATGCCATGGGTCAATCCATAGCACTGAAGAAAAAAAGAAAAGCAAACCACCTAAACTTTTTTAAAAAATCAAAGACAACACAGGATAGTAAATAAACATGATATAAGATACTCAACATTGGTAGGGAAATGCAAATTGAAACCACACATTAGCAATAGTTATTAAAATGGCTAAAATTTTAAAAAGCTATCATACTAAGTGTTGGCAAGGATGTAGAATTTCATATACTTCCAGTGGAAATGTGAAAAGGCCAGTCTGGAAGTCAGTTTGGCAATGAAACATAACACTTATTATATAATCTAGCCATTCCATTCCTAGGTATTTGGCCAAAAGAAATGAAAGTTTACATCAATGCAAAGGCTTAACCATAAATGCTTATACCATTACCTAGCAACAGGTGAGTGAACTGTGAAACAGCCAACTGATGAAAAATTACTAGACAACAAAAATGAATGAACTATGAATACATGCTAAACATGACAACTCTCAAAATAATTATGCCAAGTGAAATAATCCACACAAAGAGAGTTCATACAGGCCAAGTGAGATGGCTTTCATCTGTAATCCCAGCTACTCTGGAGGCAGAGACTGGGAGGAACACAGTTCAAGGCCAGTCCAGGCAAAAGTTTAGCAAGATTCCTTTTCAATAAACCAAGCTAGGTGTGGTGATCCAAGCCTGTAATCTCAGCTATGAGGGAGGCTTAAGTAGGAAGACAAAGGTCCAGGCTGGCCAGGACAAAAATGCAGAACACTATGTGAAAAATAACTAAAGCAAAAAGGGCTAGGGTGTGGCTGAAGTGGTAAAGCAGCTGCCTGGCTGAATTCAGGGACCTGAATTCAACCCCTGCCCCCATAAAAGAGTATAAGAATACACACTGAATGATTCCATTTCTCTAAAATTCTTTTTTTGTCCCCTCCTGTGGTACTAGGGATTGAAATCAAGGTCTTGCACTTAAACCATGCCCCCAGATTAGATTTCTCTAATCCACAGTGGCTGTCTGGCTCAGGTGGAGGGGGATGACACAGATGATTATTTTTTTAAATTTTGGTGACAATTTCACAGGATATACATATGTCAAAATTTATCAAATTGTATAATCAAGCTTATGTATATAGTTTATTATGTCACTTATACACCAAGAAACCTGGAAAAGCCAGGCACTGGTGGCTCATATCTGTAATTCTAGCTACTTGGGAGGCTGAGATCGAGAGGATCACGGTTCAAGACCAGTGATAGTTTGAAAGACACCCCATCTCCAAAATAACGGGAGCAAAATGTGCTGGAGGTGTGGCTCAAGCAGTAAAGGGCCTGCTTTGCACACATAAGCCCTGAGTTCAAATTCCAGTTCCACTTCCGGGGGTGGGGAGGAGAGGGGAACCCATTTAAAGTGATCATTGTTATTATACTTAAACCCAATGGCATCATATACCATGCTGGGCACAAAAGGGTACTGTTCCTTATATTCTTTTGTGGATGATGCTCCAAGAGCTTCTGAAAATAACATAGTCAAGAGCCAAAAAGAAACCAGAGTTATATGTATTCCTAGTAAAGTAAACAACTAGTCCATTTCATACTCATTCTGAGAAAAGGATACATTGCCTCCATGGATATATTTATGAAAAGACTTCCCACTCTAAACCATAAATCAGAGACCCATGCTGGATTAAATTATTCTACACTTTAACAAAAGGGTACTATTTAAAGAGCTGCATTAAAAATGATACAACTGGAGTCTAGCTCATTAGTAGAGTGTTTGCCCAGCATGCTCTGGATTCAATCCCCAGCACCACGAAATAAAAAAAAAATAAGAATGGTAGTATTATTTTCCTTAAAATTTATGAAATTCAGGAAGGATTTAGGGAATTTACTATATTAAGAAAACGAACTCTCTGAACAGGAAGAAAATATTAGTCTGTTTTAAGACCAACCTCCGCTCAAGAAGACTTAATTTTGATATCAAGGAGCCAAAAACTAGGAAATAAAAATTCTTAACATATGTAAATATTTAAACTTTTGACTATACGGTAGTTTGTATGATAATTGGGAAGAGAAATGTTAGACAATCACTCACCTGTTTTGTTCCTCCAGTTTAGCCAGGAGTTCTAAGTCGTCTGGACTCAACTGTGATGGGGAAGATGGTGAAAGGGCTGGTGTTGACAGTGTGGTAGATGAGGATGTAGTGTGTAATGAAGCAGATGGACTTGCCACCTGACTGGCCATCTGACTGACTGTATGCGATACTGTGTTCTTCACCCATGAGAGAGTAGAGCTCAACTTTTCTGCAACCTTGTCTGTCGCCACCTAAGGATAAGAATAAAAGTGTATATTTTTTAATTTCATTGCTTTCATTACCAAAAACTTAATGATCCTGCTAAGTTTTACTTAATATTTATCATCAGAATGTTCTCTTTGAGATGATAAAGGTAAAAACCTGTTTTACAACCATTAACCTCACATACAGGTTTTAGAAACTATTTATTTAAAACTACATGTTTGCAGGATGAACAAACCAGAACAGTGTTTTCCAAACAGCAAGTTGAAACCCATAATGAAGTAATAAAATCACCTTAATAGGTAATACCAATGTTAAGGGCGCTCTGTTGCAGCCTGGTTTTTGGGCTTCCAACGGAAAAATCCAAGCAGAGCACATGGATGGGGTAAGGTAGGGTAGCTTTACTGAGAGAAGGGGTCACATGTCCTGCCAGGTGAGGGAAGGGAAGCAAAAAAAAAAAAAAAAAAAAGAGTGCAGGATGGGCACAGGTAGAGTCCATAGGCCAAGAGAGCAAGCTTTTGTTTTACAGGTGCCTTTAAAACCTACCCTACGAGAGGGCAGGCCCAGGAGGTTCCTACCTAATAATGAATGAGTGGGGAGAGCATGGGCAATTCCCAGCCAGGTGAGGGTGGTCTGGACCATCCCCAGGCAACCTACATGAGCTCCAAACTTTTCCTACTTCTAGCCTGCCTCACAAGCACACTTTAAAAATGAAAAAAAAAAAAATTCCCAAAGTAAGGATATGTTATCTTATGAAATTTGTCTCACTTAAATATACATTAAAAATATGTACTACATGTGGGTTCAAGTAGTAGAGCACCTGAAAGGCCCTGAATTCAAACCCCAGTACCATATATATACTACATGTATGAATAGGCAGGGTGTAAAAGTATGTTCTTTATTGGGCTTTTAGTCAAAAACCTTTGAAAGTTCAGAAATTAAAACTGCATTAGGTGATTAGGATAGAGAAATCCTGTGCCAGGACTAACAAGTCAACAAAAACCAGGTGTACTTTCCATGAGTAATATGTAATGAGGACCTTAACAATCTACTTTCAAACCACTAAAGATTGTCACAGAATAGGGACTAGCTCTACAGGAACAAAGCTAATGAAAATGGTTCAGTTAACAGAGTCAGAGAGGGTCAGGGTAGAAGTTTCAAATAGGTGGAGTTATTCAGAAATAGAATGGGATGCCCAAAAAGAATTATAAATTCTCCTACCAAGCACACAAGGCTCTAGGTTTCATTTCCAGTACCCCCCCCCAATTTAAATTCCCCCAAAATAGATACATTATAGCAACAATTACAAGAGTCAATAATTAGTTAAAGATGGTTTCTGATGTTAGGTGGGCAGGCAAGACTAGATAAGCCTTTTAAATTCCTCTGTTCTCAACCATGGTGTTACACATCTGTAATCCCAGCCCTCTGGAGGAAGGAGGACCAAGAGTCCCAGCCCAGCCTGGACTACATTGCAAGTTCCAGAATAGCTGGGATGCATACTGAGACCCCCACCTAAAAAATTTTTTCTGGGGCTGGGCATGGTGGCTCAAACCTGTAATCTGAGCAACTTGGAAGATGGAAAAAGGACTATCACACACACAGAAGATGCTACACAACTTACATAAATTCACAACGCTATTAAGACTCATATAGAAAGTCTGATTAGAGTTTTAGGGGGTTTTGGGGGGGGCGGAGATGACAGTGTCTCTATGTTTGAGACCAGGCTGGTCTCAAACTCTGGATCTTCCTGCCTCAACCTTCCAAGTGCTATGACTACAGGTTTGCACCTGATAAGATTCTCTCTCTTTTTGGTGGTACTGAGGTTTGAACTCAGGGCCTCACACTTGCTAGACAGGTGCTCTACTACTTGAGACATGCCTCCAAGACCTTCTTTGCTTTAGTTATGTTTCAAATAAAGTCTCACATTTTTGCCTGGGCCAGTCTTGGACCACAATCTTCCTACCTGTGCCTCCATGTAGCTGGGATTACAAACAGCCACATACCACCACATGTGGCTTAGTTTGCTGAGATAGGGTCCTACAAACTTTTTGACCAGGCAGACCTTGAACTGTGATCCTCCCAATATCTGCTACCAATGTAGCTGGCATTACAGATGTGTGCCACCACACCTATCTCACTTCCCACCCCAGCAAGATTCTCTATTCTTAGTTCTCAAGAACGAGCAAGACCACAGGTTAGCAAAGCTTGTGGCGACTAGTGATTTCAGTGAGTCAATTTCACCACGGGAAGAAAAAACCGGATGACAAGTACCTTGAGGGATATCAGACAAACAAAGAAAAAGGAGCTGCAAAATATTCCCATTCACATCACAATGACCTTTATTTTTGAGATTTATCCACACAGACTGATTCCTAATGGTTGGTCAGCATTTTACTATAGGACAAATCTGAATTTCCAGAAAAGGACTTTAAACATTTTAGACAGTAACTTCATTTGATTTTATAGAAAGAAAAGAAGGAAGGAAGGAAGGAAGGAAAGACTGAAGGATGGAAGGAAGGGAAGGGAGATGGGGAGAGGGAGAGAGAAGCCTAGATAACTGGGCTATTGGATTAATTTTTTTTATTGTTAGGTTACCTTGTTTTATAGTATCAAGGCTGATTCAACAATTCAGCATTTTCATTTTTAGGATTTCTCACATCACTTCATATTAACTCACTAATACTCATTCCTAATTCTGTAAATTGGCAATGTTTCCATTTTAGAGATAAGAAATCCAATATTAAGTTTATTGAGAGTTATGTCTTACCTCAAAATAGTTCCGACCTAAACATACGATCTAAAACTATAAAGTGAGGAAAGTGACAATAATTTGGGCAATGATTCCTTAGCTGTGAAACCAAAAGCAGAGGCAACAGAAAACAAATGATAAACTGAACTGCCTCAAAATGAAAAACGGTTGTGCATCAAGGGTTTTAAAAAGGCAACCCACAGACTAGGAGAAAACATTTGTAATTCATGTAGCTGATAAGGGAGTAATATCTAGAATAAAGAATCCTACAATTCAACAACAAAACACAAATTAAAAATGGGAAAAAACAAAAGCAAAAAACAGAGAAGGGAGATTAAAATAATCTCAGTTTGATATAAACTAGAGAAGAATTTCATAGCAAAGGAAACAATCAACAGAATGAACAATCTACAGAATTGGAAAAAACATTTGTAAACTATTCATCTGACAAAGGATACCCAGAAGACATAAGAAACAAAGTAATTCAACAACAACAAAAATATTCCAATTTAAAAATGAACAATGAGGTTGGGATATACCTCACTGGTAGAGCACTTGCCAGCCTACACAAGGCCCTGGGTTCAGTCTCCAGCACTGCAAACAAAATAAAAATTTTTTAAATGGACAAATGATCTGAATAAACACTTCTCAAGAAATAAAAATTTCCAAAAAGTATATGAAAAAATGTTTGACATCACTAATCATTAGAGAAATGCAAATCAAAACCACAATAAGGTCAATCATCTTACTCTAGTCAGAACAGCTATTATAAAAAAGAAAAAATAAATGTTGATGAGGATGCCGAGGAAAGGGACCTCTTAACCCACCACTAGTGAGAATGTAAGTTAGTACAGCCACTATAAAGAACAGTATGGAGGTTTCTCAAAAAAACTAAAAATATTCTGGGTGAGGTGGCTAATACCTACAATCCTAGCTACTTGGGAGGCTGAGATCTGGAGGATCTCAGAGGCCAGCTGGGGCACATCATCTTCAAAACAACCAGAGCAAAATGAACTGCAGGTGTGGCTAAAGTGAGAGAGTACCTGCTTTGCAAGCACAAAGTCCTGAGTTCAAACCCCAGTCCCACCAAATAGATAAACAGAGCTAAAAATAGCTCTACCATATGATCTAGCTATCCCACTTCTGAATATAAAACCAAAGGATATTAAATCAGCATATAAAAGAAATACTGCACTCCCATATTTATTGCAGGGCTATTCACAATAGTAGAAAGTGGAATAGTAATTACTAGAGATTAGGAAGGAGAGATTGGGTAACAAGTACCAAAGTTAAGTAGGAGGAATAACTTCTCGTGCTCTGCAGGACAGGAGGGTGACTCTAAATCACAATAACCTATTATTTATTTTATGACGAATTAGAAGAGCTAGAAGGCTCCAAGCAGGGAAATGACAAAGAGATACAAATGCTGTTAAACCTGATTTGCTCAGTTCAGATTTTATACATGTATTGAAACATCAATAACACATACATAACATGTTAAAGAAAAAATAAAATTTAAGTGTTTAAAGGACTTGAACAGACATTTCTCCAAAGAATAAATACAAATGACCATATGAAAAAGATGCTCAACATTACTAATCATTAATAAAATTCAAATCAAAACTACCATGAAATACAATTCAGGGTGGCTATTATCAGAAAACAAAATAACAATACTATTTTGGCAATGGCTGATGGAAGTACAAATGTTACAGCTGCTGTGGAAAACAGTATGGCAGGTCCTCAAAAAATTAAAACAGTATTATCAGCAATTCCACTTTTGAGGATCTATCTAAAAACCTGAAAGCAAGCACTGTTCAACCTATCTGTTCAAGATAGCTACACACCTATGTTTATAGCAACACTGTTCACAATACTCAAGAGGAGAAAACTAGCCCAGCTGTCAATGACTCAACCTGTAAATCCTAGCTATTCAGAAAACAAAGAGCTGGACAATCGTGGTTCGAAGCCAGCCTGGACAAATGGTTCCTGAGAACCTACCTCAAAAATACCCAACACAAAAAAGGGCTGGTGGAGTGGCTCAAGTGGCAGAGTGCTTACCTAGCAAGTGTAAGTTCAAACTCCAGTACCGCCAAAAAAAGAAAAGGAGGAAACTTACCCAAGTGTTCACTGATGGATCGATCAATGGATAAACAAAATGTAACAGAAACATACAATGAAATATTATTTGGCCTTAAAAGTATTACTTAGCCTTAAAAACTAATGAAATTCTTTATTTGAAAAAAAGGAATGAAATTCTGTCCATACGGTGGTTGCCAGAGAAGGTGGTAATCAATTATTGCTTAATGGCTACAAAGCTTCAGTTTGAGAGGATGAAAATAATTCCAGATATACATAGTGCTGATGGTTGTACAAGGATGCAATATATTAGTATCACTGAATTAGCTGGGCACTGGTGGCTCACACCTGTAATCTTGGCTACTTGGAAGGCTAAAACTGGGAGGATTGAGGTTTGAGGTCAGCTGGGATAAATACTTTGTGAGATCCCATCTCCAAAATAACCAGAGCAAAATGGACTGAAGGTTCGGCTCAAGTGGAGGAGTACCAGCTTTGCAAGTGTGAAGCCTTATGTTCAAACTCCAGTCCTACAAAAAAAAAAAATCACTGAATTGTATACTTTAAAATAGCTAAAATGAAACCAGGTGCTGGTGACCTGTAATCCTAGCTACTCAGGAGGCAGAGATCAGAAGGATATGGGTTCAAGGCCAGCCTGGGCAAATAGTTTTTGAGACTTTATCTCAAAAACATCCAATGTAAAACAGGGCTGGTGGAGTGGCTCAAGTAGAGCACCTGCCTAGCAAGTGTGAGGCCCCAAGTTCAAACTCCAGTACCACCAAAAACACCAAATATCTAAAATGATAAATTTTGTTATATGTATTTACTACAATGGAATTAAGGAGAAAAAAAAAAAACTATCTCCTTCACTCCTGAACAAGACTGTTTCTTCTGTTCTTTTGGTTACCCTGGCTACAGGTTTGTTAATTTTATTCAACTCTTAAAAGAACTTTTAGTTTCATCAATTTTTTGAACTGTCTTCCTGTTTTCAATTCTAATTTTTGTTATTTCTTTTCTTCTTTTTTTAAAACTTCCTAAGTAGCAGCTTATATTGCTGGTTTTATAGCTTTCTTCTTTCCTAACTCATGAATTCAATTCTATAAACTCAACTAATCTCTCAGCATTATTTTTGCTTCTTTCCATTTTCCTTCAATTCAAAATACATTTACTTTCGCTTGGTTTATTTATTTATTTTGCCTTTTTTTTTTTTTGAGACAAGATCTTACTATTTAGCTTAGGCTGGCCTTGAACCTGTGCTTTTCTTGTCTCCTTCACAGCCCAAGTACTAGTACTGAACATTTGTACCACCTTGCCTGGCTTTTCCCCTTGAAATGTCTTTAACTTGTGTTATTTTAGAAATGTGTTGTTTACTCTACAAGTTCAAATTTCTCAACTATGTAACTATACAAAACAAGATGTCATTAAGTCACTGATTCCTAACTTAATTCCACTGTAGTCTATGAACACAAGTTAAGGTGTGTTTTATGTCACAGAATGTGGTGAATGTTCTATGTGACCTTGAGAAGAATGTATTTTCTGCTGCTGTTGAAGTACTCCACAAATATCAATTCAAACAGTTGACAATGCTACTTAGCTATAAGCTTACTGATTTTGTTTGTAATAATGAATTTGTCTACTTCTCCTTGTAGTTCTATCAGGTTTTTTGTTGCTATTTGTTGATTGGGTTTTTTGTTTTATTTTGGGGGTTTATTTTTGTTGACTAATGTCTTCTTTGAAAAGTGACACTATTATTGTGTAATACCTTTCTTTATCCCTGATAACTTTCCTTCTTCTGAAGTCTGCTTTGTCTGAAATTAATACAGCTCTCCAAATTTTTTTTTTTTCTGCAGTACTGGAGTGTGAAATCAAGGTCTTGCAGTCAGTTATCATACCACTTTCATACATCCCCAGCCCTTTTTGCTTTAGTTATTTTTCAGTTAGCATTTTGCATTTTTTGCCTATATTGTGACCAGCACCTACACTTCCTTCACAGCTAGGATTACAAATATGCACTACCAAATCCAGTTTGTGAGATGAGTCTCAGCAATTTTTTGCCCAGGCTGGTCTTGAACTGCAATCCCCACGATCTCTGCTTCCCAAGTAGCTGGGATTACAAGCATGGGACAGTCTCCAAATTTCTTTTGATTCTTAAACACAAAAGTCAAAAAAAAAATGCCAGGTATACTGATGCATACCTGTAATCCCAGCTATTCAGGAAGCATAGGTAGTAGGATTGTGGTGCAAGGTCAGTCCAGGCAAAACGTACAACATACATTCATACACACAAAGGAGGGCAGCTTAAGGACATCTGGTAGTTTCCAGTTTCTGGCTCTATTTTTGGTTGAGGAGCATTTCCCTTGTAATCTTGTAAATACAACTTTGCCTTTCTAAGTGTTCTACAGCAGAAATTTTTCCAAGCTATGTAATCAATCATATTATTAAAAGCTGAAGTCCTATAGGTTAAGAGATCTTTTCCTTATAAGACCTCTAGAGATATTACTAGGTCGTTATACACAGTTCAGAGTAGAAGATGTAAGAGCCAGGTGGTGGCGGTGGGTGCACAACAGCAGTCCCAGGTACTTCAAAGCCTGAGGTAAGATGATGGCTTGAGTCCAGGAATTTGAGGCCAGCCTGGGCAACACCTTGAAATCCACTCTCAAAACTTTAAAAAAAAAAACAAAAGCAAGTTGGGGATGTACTTTCCAAACTTATTTTATTAAGAATTCTTTTATCACCCTTTTCTGCAAAATTTACTCTGGCAAAGGTTGCTGTTTTCAAACAGCACTTAAGTTTGTAACCATTCTGTCACACTTTTCTCTCCTCTTCTAAGGCACTTCTTGTCTACAGAACACATTATTATCATGAAGGATGATAATAATATATACTGTTTTACCCTCAGATATCTGTTATCACCTATCCTTACAGTGCTATATTATTAGCCATTAATTAGATAGATCATCTCTCAATTCTTAAGAAATAAAAACATTATTTTAAAAATATTAAAAGTGCCATTCCAAAAGAGTTCATTAGTGCAGAAGCACTCTTCTTTTTTTTTTTTTTGTTTTTTTTTTTTTGTGGTACTGGGGTTTGAAATCAGGGTATTATGTTGGCAAGGCAGACAATGCTATGTCTCCTGTTTTTTGCTTTGTGTTTTCTTTTTTGAGACTAGGTCTTACTATGTAGTTCAGGACGGCCAGAACTCATGTTCTGCCTCCTGGGTACTGGGATTACAGGCACCTGGCCTCGCTCTTTGCTTTTCATGAATTCACTTGATAACATAGAAACAAAGTTATATGAATAGGAAGCACTCACTTCTGGTTAATTATGATTGTTAAAGAGCACATTTCAAAGAATGTACCTCCTATTCCAATTCCCCTTTGTAATCATGATACATTATACACTAACAATATTTTTCTTTATGGTGTTGGGCTTGAACTCAGGACCTCAAGCTTGCTAGGCAGGCGCTCTACCACTTGAGCCATACTACCAGTCCCACTGACAATTTTTTAAAGTACTGCACTCATTCGACAAAAAAAAAAAATGTTAACTTATGAAACTAGGATCGTAGCTTGTAATACAGCCCCTCCTGGTAAGTTTTGGTTGTATATAGAAAAGTGTGAATGGGCAAAAAATATATATATCATTACCAGATACAAATATAAATTGGGGGGAGCTGTAAAATTTTGACAATACATCTGTAGGAGACTGTATTTTCCAAATATAGCCTATATTAATTTCCTAGGACTGCCATAACAAAGTACCACAAACTAGGTGTCTTAAAATGTCAGGAATACAGTGTCTCATACAGTTCTAGAGGCTAGATACTCAACATTACGGAGCTGGATGGATTTCCTTGTCACTCCTAGCATATTTTAGTCTCTGCCTCCTTTGCCACATTGTACCCTCCCTTTGGGTATCTTTGTCTTCTCTAACTATATTTGAAATGTTATTTCCAAACAGTCATATTCTGAGATATTAGGGTATTGAAGTATCAGGGCTTCAACTTACCTTTCTGAAGCACCTCATTAAAAAAAAAAGCAGAAGTTTAAATTAGCCCACACAGATGGCCAATTAGCCCACCAGGTGGACAGGGCAAATGGGCAAGTGGCGGTATTCCGGCTAGCAGCCCAGCTGAGGTGCCAACATTAACCACCAGACACCAAAGTGAATACACTTCAAATGATTCCAAGCTCTGTCTTCCCAGCTCAGTCTACAGACACTGTGACACACATATAGCCCTCCTCATACTGTTCTGTCCAAATTCCTGACCCATAGAGGACATGTACAGACTAAAAATGATGTTTCATGACAATTGATTACATAGCTAGAATAACTGGAACAACACTGTACTATCACACAAAACAAAATTAAATATTTAAATATAAGCAGAAAACATTTAAATATAAAGAGAAAATTTAATGTTTTAATTATTAGTAAAAGCTATCATACTGAACTTACTAAGATTTATCTAAGATTTTTATTTCTATACAGAAGAAAAAAGTGAATACCAACTTCAGGAACCACAAATTATAGAACAAAGTAAATTTGACTAGAAAATGAGGGATGAACAAACAAAAAACCATGAAAGAGATACCAGAAAAATGTATTTTTGCCTAAGATTCTTATTTTCTCTTTGATAAATACCTCAATACTCCACTGTGTGTCTATTCAATTTTGTCATTTCTATCTAGGAGTAAGTTTATTGTTCTTCTGGGAATACACTGTGGCATTTACAAAAGTTCTCACAATGTATCAAATATATCATACTTGAAATCATCCCCTCCATCATTCTCCTTCATCTCCCCTCCCCCCACTCCTAGAACAGTTTCAACAGGTTTCATTTTTCCATTTACATACATGTGCACACAGTATTCACACCATATTCATCCTCCTATACCCTTTCCCCACATCTTCCTCCTCCCGCTGGTACCAGTCAGAATTCATTCTTCTCTTCAGTTCTCCGAGTTTGTAAAAAGATAAAAATGACATTTTTGTTTGTTTAGCTATACAGAAAGTTTTACTGTGACATTTCCATGCATATATGTATTATAACCCGAACTGGTTCATCCCTGTTTTTCTCCTTTTCTACCTTATTTTTCCTCTTATGATGGTATCTACAGGTTTAAATATTCTACATTTATTCTTGTTTAGGAAGTACATCAACCTTATTCACCTTCTTAACTTCCTTCTTTTACCCTCCCTCTCTCGTAGGTGAACTCTCCTTAGCGTAACCTGTTTTCATAATGTTGCTTATATTTGTAGTAAGTCTTACTTCACATATGAGAGAAAACATGCAGTCTTTGGCCTTCTGAACCTGGCTAACTTAAGATGATGTTCTCCAGTTCCATTCATTTACCTGGTTGTGGCTGAATAAAGTTCCATTGTATATAAATACCACATTTTCTTAATCCATTTGTCAGTAGAGGGGCATGTTAGCTGTTTCTTTAGCTTAGTTATATGCTGCAATAAACATGGATGTAAAGGCACCTTTATTGTAACCTGACTTACATTCCTTCATGTATATCCCCGAGAGGTATTGCTGGATCATATGGCAGTTTTATTTTTAATTTTTGAGGAGCCTCCATTTTGTTTTCCATAGTGGTTGTAATAATTTTACATTGCCACCAGCAATGTATGAGGGTTCCTTTTTCCTCATGTCCTCATCAACTATTGTTGTTGTGTTCTTAATGGTAGCTATTCTAATAGGAGTGAGGTGGAATCTTAATGTGGTTTTGATTTGCATTTCCTTTATGACCAGGAATATTGAGTATTTCTTCACTTGTTTTTTGGCCATTTGGACTTCCTTTGAAAAAGCTTGGTTCGGTTCATTTCCCCATTTCTTCATTGGGTTATTGATGTTTTGGGAGTTTAGTTTTGTGAGCTCCTTGTATATTCTGGTTATTCATACCTTGTCAGATGTATAGCTGGCAAAGATTTTCTCCCATTCTGTGGGCAGCCTCTTCAATTTAGTGACTATTTCTTTTGTTGTGCAGAAGCTTTTTAATTTCATGTAGTCCCAATATTCAATCCTTTCACTTATTTGCTGAACCATCTGAGTTCTGTTTAGGAAGTCATTGCCTATGCCTATTAATTCCAGTGTATTCCCTGTTCTTTCCTGTACTGCTTCAAAGTTTCAGGTCTTATATTAAGGTCCTCAATCCACCTTGAATTCACACTTGTACAGGATGAAAGACATGGATCTAGTTTCAGTTTTCTGCATGTAGATATCCAGTTTTCCCAGAAAAATTAGTTGAAGAGCTATCTTTTCTCCATCATATGTTTTTAGCGCCTTTGTCAAAAATCAGGTGGGCATAGCTGCGTAGAATCATATCTGGTCTTCTATTCTGTTTCATTGGTCTTTCAATCTGTTTTTGTGCCAGTACCATGCTGTCTGTACTGCTATGGCTCTGTAGTATAGTTTAAAATTGAATATTGTGATACCTCCAGTGTTGTTCTTTTTGTTCAGTGTTGCCTTGGCTATTTGCAGCCTTTCATGCTTCCAAATGAACTTTAGGGTTGATTTTTCAATCTGTGATGAAGGTCATTGGAATTTTGAGGGGGATTGCTTTGAACATGTAGATTTCACAATATTGATTCAACCAGTCCATAAGCATGGAGGTCTTTCCACTTTCTGTAGACTTATTCAATTTCTTTCTTCAATGGTTTATAGTTTTCCTTGTAGAGATCTTTCACATCCTCTGTTAACTTTATTCCCAGGTATTTGGTTTTTTTTGAGGCTGTTGTAAATGAAATTGTTTTCATATATTCTTTCTCAGTTTGCTGAACTTTGTTTTGTATTTCAGGGGAGGGAGGATTCAAATAAATACATAGTTGAGGGGAAATAACATCTATTTTACTTACCTGAATAGGTACAAGGATAGAATACTAAGAAAGTATGAATAAACATCAGATTCAGAAATTATGCTAATGTTCTGGAGGCCTGAGAATAATATCCAACTAAGACAGAAAAACTTACTGATTTGTGGCTCAGAGTCAAAATACATACAAATCATCAATATAAAGTTAAACTATGTCATTGCTTTTTTACTATTAAAACGGCATTTGACCTGCACGCTAACACAATGAGAAGAAATAAGATCTTCAAGTAAGCCTTTTGTTTAACAAATAGGCTATTTTCTTAAAACCAGAATCTTGTTTTTTAATATAGGAAATACATTGGAGACTTTATTGTAAATACTTCAATTTCACTAAGACAACTTACTATAAAGCAGACAGAAACATTTCAGTAAAAATACCAAAAACAGCTTAGTTTAATGACAAACAATTTCTAATTAAATTTAGAAAATTAGCAAACAGAATGAAGTATGGATACAGTCTATAGAACAGATTAATCCTAAAGATATTATACTAAATGAAAAAATGGAATCACAAGACTACATATTATGATGTCATTTACAGGAAATGTCCAGAGTAGGCCTATCTACAGATACAAAGAGCTGGGGTGAAGGAAAATTCAGGGAGACAGAAGTAATAGCTAAAGGGTATCTTTTTGAGATAATGAATATGTTTTAAAATTGACAATAATAATAATCGCATATATGTATGAACATACAAAAAATCATTCATTGAATTGTACACTTTAAATGGGTTAATTATCTGGGGTGTGTGAATTATATGTTAAGAAGCTTGATTTTAAAAAGTTATATCTGTAGCATGGCTTACAACAATAATCCCACCCTACATGGGAAGTAGAGATCAGAAGGATTGCCATATAAGGTCAAAGACAGCAAGAAGTTAGTGAGACCCCCATTTCAATAAATGAATTAGGGCTGGTGTCCATGTCTGTAATCTCAAGTGCTTGAGAGGCACTTGGACAAGGCCAAGGCTGGCCCTGAGCAAAAGCATGAACCTATTTGAAAAATACACTAAAGTAAAAAGGGATAGAGGCATGGCTCAAGTGGTAGAGTGCTTGTTTGGCAAGTATGAACCTCAATACCCTCAAAGGGAAAAAATTACATCTGAATAAATTTCTCCATAAAGTAACAAAAGTTCATCCTGATGCAAGCAATGCTTGTCAACTCTATTCATCTCATCAAATCTCTAGCATATTCCTATCTGTATGTCTTTTTCCAACTTTCACCATGTGGCTCTTTGACATTCCCAAATGGTTTCACCTTAATAAAGCAGAACGGATCTAATATTAACTTTCTGTGTTTACTTCTCAATCCACTTCAAAACATCTTTGCTACCTCAGAACAAGTTATTCTACTTACTTGCCCAAATACTTTTAAACTTTTTAGAAGGCAATCATCCACAATGTGAACTATAAAGCCCAAGCATCCATAAGCTTTCAAAAATAAATTACTAACACAGAATTAAATGATATAGTCATTTTTATCTACTAGTTAGTTTTTAAAAGGAGAGACTGTCTTGAATAGCTCTATACTCCAATATTAAAGATAGTGTCTATCATAAAACAGAAGTCCAAAAATGTGTATGAATAAATAAGTAAAGAGTAATTTCTACAAGTAAACATTTTATAAAAGCAGAAGAAAAACAACTATAAATATAATGACCTGGGCATGGTGGCATATGCCTGTAACTACAGCACTTGGAAGGCTGAGGCAGGAGGACTGGGACTTTGAGGCCAATTTGGGCTACACTGTAAGTTCTAAGCCAGCACTGGCTACATAGTGAAAGCCGGTCTCAAAGAAAAAAATAAATCAATAAATCAATAAAGAATTATAGTGACTATTCATTATATGTATTTAAAGTAAAAATCTGAGCATTTCAGTATACATATTTGTAGTACTGACTAGTCAACTCACACTGATCTCAGCTAAGGGAAAACTTCCTCTCCATTTACAGCATATAAAAG